>NC_133115.1:12801876-13117033 GCF_022965805.1 Primulina eburnea
TTCCCTAGGTATCAAATGATAGTGCCTGCAAGAACCATTCAATTATGGTTAGCGTACAGTACGGTCCCTTCAACTCATATATCCCGATCGATTCGACAACCATTGGTTTATCGAGAGTTGTCCATGAATCGATACTATGTGTCATGTTGTAGTTGCATCGATGGTGTAATCTATGAAACCCCTTTCATAATTACAACCATACTCTGGCCAGAGATTTCAACCTACATACACATGATAACACATAGGATATCCATACCCGAAGGTAAGCGGTGAATCCCCGACTACAATGCATCGACTCCTATGTGTTTCGACAGAACACCCAACCTTGCCACCTGATGACCCCATGAGAGTCGGTAAACAAGTCAAAGTGTAATTCTAGCACATAGAATCTCAATGTTGTCCCGGGTCATAAGGACTAATGTTGTACAACCATAAACTAGGACGTTTCCACTCGATAAGTGAGAACCACTTGGAAAGTCCTTTAATGGAGGGTTGTTCAGTGCACTCTACCAGGAGCACCTATCTGCATGCTCGGACATCACAATGTCCCCTACCAATGAAACATGGTACTCACATCGCAGATACTAGTCTCTAACTCGAGCGGCCTATATCCTTCTTAGTGGCGGCTGAATCGACTAGGAACTGTTTAGAATATACAGTATTACAAATATGAGTTTCATGATACTCATCATATGAGCATCTCATATTCTTTCTACTATTTGTATATTCAAGGGCTTTATCTATGCAACTAGCATGGGTATACAGATAAAGATGTGCCAAAATAATAATTTCAAATATTACTAAAATAAAGATTGCTTATACATAGAGTTTCATTGTGAACACTCGGCCAACACTTGGCTCGACGGGCACCTACTCTAATAGCTTGATCTTATAGACACATCTGTTACCAATGGCTTTCCTCGTTAGTGTAACAAGATCTCAAGTTTTATTCTTGTCTAATGCCTCCAACTCTTCTTGCGTTGCTATCATCCACATGGATACATCCGAGCTTTGAGCAGCCTCGTGGAAACTCGATGGCACACCATCCTCTGATAATAGACAATATGCAATATTGATTTAAGTGACATAATCTGCAAGCCAACCTGGCGGTCTTCTGTCTCGAGTTGACTGACTTACATTTAAAACCTTAGACTCAACATGTTCTTGTTATTCGTGCTCTGATAGTGCTTCACGAGAAATTTTATCTTCGTTAGTCTAATTTTCCACCCGAGTAGTTTCTGATTTCAGTGTGTCTTTTCTTCATTTACTTTATTTCCTCGAAGATAACATACCTACTTATGACAAGCATGTGGATAGTACGATCCCACAAGAAAAACCCCTTTACTCCATCAGTATACCCAAGAAGATACACTTTCTTGATTTTACATCCAACTTTGATCTTTCTTGATTATTGTACAGAACGTACACAGGACTTCCAAATATATGCAAATGAGAATAATCAGCTGGCTTCCCAGTCCACATCTCCATCGGAGTCTTCAGATCAGTCGCTACTGAAGGAGAAAAATTGATAATATAACAAGCGATTTCGACTGCTTCCGCCCAAAATGACATGGCTAGAGGCTAGACCTGCAATCCTCAACATGGCTTTTGTTTTGTCCAACAAGGTTCTGTTCATCCGCTCTGATCCATTTTGTTGAGGTGTGTAAGCCGTCGTGAACTGTCGTTTGATGCCCTCATGTTGACAAATTGCATCAAATTCATCACTGGTATATTTTCTCTATTGTCAATCCTCAGACACTTGATTTTCTTTTCAAAATCAAGTTAAACTCGCGCTTTGAAATCTTTGAAAATTTGAAAAACATATGATTTATTCTTGATTAGATACATCTAACATCTCTTAGAGAAATTATCAATGAACGAGACAAAGTATCTAGCTCCTAGGTATACAACTGATTCTTGCCAAACATCCGAATGAATCAGCTCCAGTATGCTTTTGCTTCTGGCAGTAGAAGTGCCAAACTTTAATTTGTGTTATTTATATGTAACACAATGCTCACAAAAGGGTAATGACACTTTTGTAAGTCTCGGTACCAGCTTCCGTTCCGAAAGAAATTTTCAAATCTCGCTCTAACATATGAACGAGCTTTCTATTCCTTAACACTGTTAATTCTTCTCTTGAACCAATTGATGTAACAGCTAGTTCCGCCTCTTTGTGTCTTTCTCCCAAAATAACATACAGATTTGCAACTAATTTTTCTTACTTCATAACCACAAGTGCACCCTTCACAATTTTTATGATCTCATTCTCGATATGAGTTTTGCACCCGATATCATCCAATTGTCCCAAGGACAAAAGATTTTTCGTCGTCCCTTCACATGTCGTACATCCTCTATGATGAAAATGGTGCTATCAAACATTTTTATTTTATCAGTACTGACCCCAGCAATTTCCAAGGCATGATCATTTATCATAAATACATATTCTCCTGAGACTGGTTCATAATGAATAACCCATTCTCTTTGAAAGTTCGTGTGAAACGTCGCTCCTGAATTCATAATCAATGTTTCACAAAATGTTTGCATGCCTTCTGGAACTGTTGTTGCTTTGCTGAATAATATTTCACCACCACCTGAAGTAATGGCCACATTTCCTTGAGAACTCTTCTCGATACTCGTACACTATTTCTTGAAGTGCCTTTTACCACCACATTTAAAGCAATAAATATTTTTCTTCTTACTTATCGACTTTGATCTACCTCGTCTTTGGCTCCCACTGGAGTCACGGTCCATAAATCTTCCTCTTATCATCGATAAAACCTCTGTCTACTTCGAAGTTACCAATCTATCTTCCTTATTTTTGCGCATGCTTTCTTATCCGAGAATCGCAGTTAAGACATCGTCCATTTTAGAGAGTCCATAAGAATATTGTTGGTTAAGTTGATGATAAGTTGATTATATGAATCTGATAGACTTTGAAATAGAAGCTCTGCACGTTCAATTTCCTCTATTTTATGCTCCATAGAGATGAGTTTGGCAAATAGAGTATTTAGTGTGTTGATATGGTCGGTCATTGAAACGATCCTCACTTTTTAACTTTGAAATTCTACTAATTTCTTTTTCCATTATTTTGAAAATCACCATTTATAAATAACTTAACATTTTCATAAATCAAAATAATTTAACAATTTAAATCTCAAGTGCATAAAATCCCTAAAATCGTCAATTACCAAAATTCGACTTCTACCTTTAATATGATCAAAATTAACTTCAAAATAAAGCATAAAACCTCTAATAAAATCCTTAAAATATTCTTTTAAACTTTGCATATCAATCTAGTGCGGAAATAAATGTCCCTCGGGAATGTACTGTCGTACTTAATCCACTCAAGCATCAGTGCCTCCCTCAATATCATCATCACCTGCAGCATTCAAACCTAGTGAGTCTAATGACTCAGTGCGTTCTAAACAAGAGTATCAAATAATATATATACAAGCACATGTATTAAAATCATATTTTATTTAAAATAACTTTTAAGCATAAATAAATCATGTATCATAAAATCATAAAGTTTTGCATCCTTTATCATTTTGGGTGAAGTCTGATCTTTGAAGTGACTACCCTTTTATCATCTGGTCGACTGATCAGTCTTAGCTCACCATAGCGCATGAGGACGAGCACTAGGCACCGCCATGGAAATACAATCGTTGGGCTCCCTCTGGGACCTTGTCCCATTAACGGGCTCTCTCTGGGGCCTTCTTAAAACGGATCTCCCACATATCCTCTATATCATTTGTTATAGCCAATTCACATCCCTCAAAATATTTTTCCTCTTTTCCTTTTACATGCATAAAATATCATGACTTTCTAAAAATAGTATTTTAACAGTAAAAACTGCACAACTTTACCATAAATCATAAAATATAATATTTTCATCAAAATCATTAAAATATATCATTTAACGTGCATTATTACCCTTCGAGATGCTAACAAGTTTTTTTGTACTATCCTGTGTAAAATGACCGTTTTGCCCTTGGACTCTAAAACTCTCGATTTTTTTTACTCTTTCTTACTCTAGACCATGCCAAATAATTATTTGAGCTTAAATTTATTTTTTTAATATTTTTATTGAGCTTAAATTCGAGGCTTTAGATTTAATTTCCTATTTATTAATTTGTGAAGCGTTTAATTCTCGAATTAATTCGAACTTTAATATTTTCTTCCGAAAATTTTAATCATAAAATTTTTATACCTTAAAGCCCCTCTTAAACCATGAACATACCAGCTTGGACCATGGTGTGAACCATTTTCTTTCACCTAGCCCTAGTTCGGACCATGCATAACTTGTACGTAGCCAACTCTCAATTTTTCATGGACCATAGTCGAGCAACCTCGAGCCATCACCTGACCAGCCCAACTAAGGACCCTACAAGACACACCTAACCCATTAACCAGCCCTTAAACCACGCATGTATCTTCCTTCCCAAGCCATGAAACCCGCGACCCATCTCCTTGAATTCGTTGAAGTCCTAGTCAAGCTAGGACTCTTCTAGCTTATCAACCACCGAGCCATCATCTTCCTAAACACACCTGCACCCTCATAGACCTAGCCTAGACTAGCACCAAATCCCCAGCCCTGATCCAAGTCGCACGCACCCCTGCATGTGTAGCCCTCGATCACTACCCATTTCCATTTGCTTACCTTCGAGCCACCTCGAGTCCTGTCTACACCAGGCCTAGCCTCCACCCTGAGCCACCTTACCTAGACCCTATTGGGCCAGCCCCGAATCTTCCTGCCCTAGCAGTGAGCCACAGCCTCCTTGCGCATGCATTGGGGAGGAGTCCTAACTCTTGAGGGCTCTTCCCCAGCCGCTGAACTGGAGTCTTTCCCTGCTAGGACTCTTCCCAACCCTTGACAACCTCCAGCCTAGCCCTGGCCGAGCCACGCGATGCACTAGCCCAAGCCGAGCCATCTCCATCTCGGGTGGCCTAGAAAAAACCCTAGGACTCTCCTCCTTGGCCAAGCTCTACTTCTAGCCTACGATTCAACCCTTTACAACTATTTTCCCGTCCCTTATACACTTCCTATTGATAGCGTGTCCTTAGGTATCATATCGTTAAAGAAACGAGCGTAAAAACATCAAAACGTTTGAAGATAATTGTAATGTCCGAGACTTAATTACTGTAATCATACGTTGATTAATGGACATGATTGAGGTTATACGAACTTGAAATGAAGAAGCAGGGCATCTTTACATTATTAGCCAAGATGTTGGACCGAACATCTCCAGATGTTGGACTAAACATCTCGAGATGAGATGTTGGACCGAACATCTTAAGATATTGGACTGAACATCTCGAGATGAGATGTTGGACCGAACATCTCCAGATGTTAAGCCGAACATCTCGTGCCTGAGCGGCAGAAAAGAATCACCCGAGCGCTAGGAGATGTTCAACCGAGTATCTCGACAGAAATTGCCGCGCCCGAGCGGTAACTTATGATCGGCCGAGGGCGAGTCATGCAGAACAAAAACAAGACATTTTGCTTTAATTGTGCAACGTGTATGTATATATGTGTATATATATATATACCAACCTATATTCCTTCAGAAACGAAAAAGGGAAGGATTAGCTCGGGAAAAGCTTTAAGGGTCCTTCGACACTTATTTTGTAAGTTACGAGAAATCCGTCCGTCTGTTTTTGAATCCGACTTCAGTACTGTGTTCCTATCAACGCAGGCTACAACTGGACGTAAGTTTTGTTACGTTTAGACATGATTTGAATTTATGATGTTGTCAGAACTGAATATGATTCAGATATGGTGTTTCTACTACCGTAGATATTGTACAATTGAAGTCAGATTTCAAAATAGACTGGTTATGCAATTATTATGATTTTCGAAAGATATTGATTGAGATTTGATATCAGAATTATGTATTACTGATTTTGAATATACCGATAGTGAGATTATGAGTTAGATTAATACCGATTATGAGTTCTGGTATTATATCTGTGATGTTGAGATTGACGGGGTATCAAGATTGTATTGTTATGTTATCGAAACATCAGTAGATTGATATTGATCAGATTCAGTATTGATTGAGATTGATCAGATTCAGATATGATTTCGATTATATTGTGATGTCGATGATATAAATTGAATTGTATCTTGTTCCGATAGGATCAGATTATATACTGATTTGAGTATTGATCAGAATAGGTTTTGAATTGAGCTATATACTGATATTGTAATTATGTGATTGTCATTACCAGACTGGGTATGGACAGATTGGAATACAAGACCTCGTCTTCGTCAGATCGAGAAGATAAAGGTATAAATAAATGTTGATTCGGGATTGCCTAACTCGAGTTAGGTTTGACTTGAGTTTCCCTAAATCACATACTTTATTTTATTGCATTGATATTTGCAGATTACCAGATTGATATGTTTAGTCTATTGAATTATAGCAGAGCCAGAGTTTGAGTCTAAGGCAGATCAGCCTAGCTAGGGCAGAAACGCCAAGTCTTGGACAGAACTGCTAAGACCCTAGACTTGTGGTATATCGATGAGCTTAGATGTATATCGACTTCTATTGTAGACATTCGATATAGCATGCCCAAGTCTAATTCTTTGTCAGAACTGCTCAGACCCTAGACTTACGGTGTATCGATGAGCTTAGATGTAGATCGACGTCTATTGTAGACACTCGATACAGCATACCAAAAGTCTAACTTAGATCGGGATCCCTAGATTAGAAATAAGATCTCAGATAACGAGTCATTGACTTAAGTACAGAGTTGTATTGATTCATGTAGTCAGATTTGATACATGTTTTAATGATTGTTTATGCTTTTATATATGTTCTATATGATTACATGTATACATTGTTTATACTGGGATATTTATATCTCACCGGAGTTATCCGGCTGTTGTCTTGTTTTGTATGTGTGCATGACAACAGGTGGGGCAGGATCAGGGTCCAGAAGATGATGAGAGATCGAGATTAGAGTGGTGATCACGGACTTGGATATAGATAGGTTTCATTACTTGATTGTAGTAATTGAACCTTAGTTGAACTAGATGTATGTTGTACATGATTTGTATTATTATACTAGTTTGTATAATAGAATGATTCCATTACCTTCCGCATTTTAAAAGAAAAATTTTTAGACCATGTTTATCTTAATTGATAATTAAACCCCAAAGATGATTAGCGTCCGGGTCCCCACAACAGGTGGTATCAGAGCGATAGATCCTTTAGACTGAGTTAGATTGAGATAGAAGAGAATGAGCGGGGTAGATGAGTTTTCTTTCCTTGCATGTGATTGCTAGCATGTGATTTATTATCGCGTTGACTTACATGTGTGCTAGCATGAGACTATGTGTTACTGCTTTGAGATACATGTTTACCTGATTATTTGATTGGAATTGGTATTATGTATCACTGAATATGAATCAGATTTGATTCTTGATCAGCAGTAAGATGATTAGAGAAAGATTAGAACAGATTTGTTGTATTGGGTTACTAATGCTTTTGGTAATCAGATATACCTCCCCGAAGAATTTTGGAAAGAGGTGGTACTTCAATTGAAAAGACAGATATGTCCGAAACTCAGATGGAAACACAGTTGAAGAGGTTTCAGTCGTTTCAACCGCAGATTCTGAAGGGTACTGAGACGTCAACAGATTGTGAGAATTGGCTTGAGGACACAGAAATGTTATTTGAATTTCTTGATTTCACAGATGATTGTAGAATCCAGTTGATTGAGAATCAGTTGCAAGAGACTGCAAGAAGATGGTGGTTACTAACCAAAGGAGCCTTAGAACAGAGTTGTTCAGTGATTACGTGGAAAATTTTCAAGGTTGAATTCTATCAAAGATTTTTCCCCATATCGTATAGAGAGGACAGAAGTGAAGAGTTTTCAAACCTGAGACAGGGTCAGATGAGTATTGATGAGTACTTGGCACAGTTCTTCACCTTGCTACGTTTTGCCCCTCTTGTGGCTAGAAATGATGATGCTATATCTAGTTGGTTCATTCAGGGATTGAATCCAGAGATACGTACATTGGTGAATGTGAAACGATCGATTAGTTTTGCTGATACATTAAATAGGGCCAAAAGAGCAGAAATAGTTCTGATGGGACAACAGGGAGCATCGTATGATCTTCCAGTACCAAATCCACAGCAACTGCATTCTAGAGTTAAGATTGGAAGCTGCAGTGGTAAAAAGAAAGAACCATTGAAAATTCAAAAGAAACAGTTCAAGAAGTTAGGAAGTGGCTTGTCTAGCTCCAGTGGTTCCAGCCCGAGCTATACTGGGGTATATTGCAGGACTTGTGGAGGGAGACATTCCACAGAGCAATGCCAGGGAGTTACTGGTAGATGCAATATTTGTAAACAGCCGGGACACTTTGCTAGAGTCTGTCCCCAGAAAGGTTCTCGAAGATTTTAGGGAACAGAATTGTCTAAGGACAACGACTGAGGAACAGACCCAGAACACATCACATGTACTATTTTTTATAAGTACATCGCATATGTATTGATATATACTAATGCATTCTTTATGATTATATGTGGCTGAGTTGCATGGAGATATGCTGTATCTGATGGGTTTGTTCGTACTGTAGTATTGATACCCTTACTTCGTGAGAAAGAAAGATTGATCTCAGAGATTTCTGTGGCATATTGTATACTATAGTAAGATGAGACTGAGATTGAGTTAGATTCTGACGTACTTGTGTTTTTTGATTTGACCGCATTATTGATGTTAATATGCTGAACAAGTACAGAACTATTATAGATTCCTTTCAAGAGACTACAAGATTCAGACCAGAAATGGTTGATGATTAGAGATGTCACAGTAATTATTCTAGATTTAGAATTCCTGTGATATTTAGATTGTCTATGACTCGATTTTTACAGAAAGGAACATATGGTATCCTTATGTATTCAGTAGATGTACTGAAATCGAGCCTAGCATTGGCAGATTTGCCAATAATGTGCGAATTGGCTGATGCGTCAGATAAGATTTTAGATTTGCTTTATATCAGAAAGAAAGATTTCAGAATTGAATTGATATCAGGTACTGTTTGTTGATGCTTTAGAATTAAGCACAGAATGACATTGAATGTACAGAATGAATTGAAAGAATTGAAATATCAGTAGAAGAGTACTGACCAGGAGTTATGTCTGATTTAATGTTTCTCTGTGGCATGTTTCAGTATGTCCAGAGATATTCTGTTGATTTCATGCTTGTTGTATCTATGATATTTTGATATACTTGCAGCATCTGATTGAATGAATCGAATATCTGATTAATTGTATTGAATACTCCGAGAACTGTGATTATTGTATACAGAAATTATTCAGATATGAATCCTGCTTGAAACAGATTGTATTCAGAGTATGCGATATCTGAAGTTAGTATACCAATTGATTTTGACACAGTTGAGATTGTGATCAGTGGCTGAGAATGATACCGATATCAGAAAGATCAGAAATTTCAGAAATGTCAGAAATGTGATCAAAATGTTCAGAACTAGATTTCGATAATCAGAACAGAGCATCGATCAGAGTGACAGATATGGGATTCGTACTGTATGAGAATAAGTATCTGTGATGTCAAATGTTTCAGAATTGTACAACAGAATTTGATATTGATAGTCAGAACCGAATACCAGGTAGGTATTTTTCTTTAATTTATATTATTAACTGATTTTTGTATCAAATAGTTCGAATTTGAAATGACATATAGGGTCAGAAGCGCACAGAAATGGACGCAGTATTCGTTCAGGTAACAGAAAGTGTATAATATTAGAACAGACAGTTTTGATATAGACAGATTAAATCAGTTATGATAGAATTATGCTGAAATGTTGGCATAATTTGTACTGAAATGTATGAATCGCCAATAAATGAATATAGAAAGATAGAGATCAGAAGATTTATTACAGAATTTGTATATTCTGACTAGACATATGGAGTATATTTCGATGAATTTCGTAATAAGATAACTATAATACTTTCCAAATTATGATATGACATGATTGTGATTGACAGATTGTTCAATCTAGATCTATTAGTTTGTACCAGATAACGTACAAACATGACCAAATGACACAGATCAATGTCAGAGAAGTGGTCAGAGTAATCAGATTGTCACGGTAGATTATATCAGATTGTGATTTTACTTGATTTTGTACCTGTGGCAAAACATACCATAAGTTTTCTCATATATTATTCATCGACTGACAGATAGCCAGAGTGTATTATCCAGATATTGGACGATATTGGTAAAGTTGTAGTGCTGGAGGTTAGCACTAATTAATATGACATATTGTCATTTTATGAATTATGGTACAATGATAGTCATCAGGTGAGTAATGAGATAATTACAAACGAGACATTGTACAGTAAGTACTACAGATTTCATTAGTATAAGAATAATATCTCGGAGATACCTGAGATAAGATCTGATACGGTCAGAAATATGACCAAGAAAGGGAACTAATTCAGAAAAGAATGAAGATAGCTCAGGCCAGATAGACTTAATATGCCAACGTCGGATGGTGACGATTGGTATTTGATGTTGAAGATTTAATATATCCTTGAATGGGATAAACAGATTTGATAACAGCTGATGATAGTGATTTGTTATAAGCTGTGGTTGGGTATATACAGATGTTGTATAGCCAGTATTGCGAGATTGATTTTGTCAGAGTTATTTTGAGAGATAGAATTTAATATAAGATTGAGATTTCAGAATAGATTTATTGAGATGAGTTCTGATGTAAACTCTGTTATCCATTTCTTCTGATATATCTGAATTGATTGCTTGCGAGTTCGAGGACGAACTCAGATCTAAGAGGGGGAGAAATGTAATGCCCGAGACTTAATTACTGTAATCATACGTTGATTAATGGACATGATTGAGGTTATACGAACTTGAAATGAAGAAGCATGGCATCTTTACATTATTAGCCAAGATGTTGGACCGAACATCTCAAGATGTTGGACTAAACATCTCGAGATGAGATGTTGGACCAAACATCTTAAGATATTGGACTGAACATCTCGAGATGAGATGTTGGACCGAACATCTCAAGATGTTAAGCCGAACATCTCGCGCCCGCGCGGCAGAAAAGAACCGCCCGAGCGCCAATTTTACTTCTTGGACATAATGTTTGGCGCCCGAGTGGTAGAATATTACCGCCCGAGCGCCAGGAGATGTTCAACCGAGCGGTAACTTATGACCGCCCGAGCGCGAGTCATGCAGAACAAAAACAAGACATTTTGCTTTAATTGTGCAACGTGTATGTATATATGTGTGTGTGTGTGTATATATATATATATATACCAGCGTATATTCCTTCAGAAACGAAAAAGGTAAGGATTAGCTGGAGAAAAGCTTTAAGGGTCCTTCAACACTTATTTTGTAAGTTACGAGAAATCCGTCCGTCTGTTTTTGAATCCGACTTCAGTACTGTGTTCCTATCAACGCAGGCTACAACTGGACGTAAGTTTTGTTACGTTTAGACATGATTTGAATTTATGATGTTGTCAGAACTGAATATGATTCAGATATGGTGTTTCTACTACCGTAGATATTGTATAATTGAAGTCAGATTTCAAAATAGACTGGTTATGCAATTATTATGATTTTCGAAAGATATTGATTGAGATTTGATATCAGAATTATGTATTACTGATTTTGAATATACCGATATTGAGATTATGAGTTAGATTAATACCGATTATGAGTTCTGGTATTATATCTGTGATGTTGAGATTGACGGGGTATCAAGATTGTATTGTTATGTTATCGAAACATCAGTAGATTGATATTGATCAGATTCAGTATTGATTGAGATTGATCAGATTCAGATATGATTTCGATTATATTGTGATGTCGATGATATAAATTGAATTGTATCTTGTTCCGATAGGATCAGATTATATACTGATTTGAGTATTGATCAGAACAGGTTTTGAATTGAGCTATATACTGATATTGTAATTATGTGATTGTCATTACCAGACTGGGTATGGACAGATTGGAATACAAGACCTCTTCTTCGTCAGATCGAGAAGATAAAGGTATAAATAAATGTTGATTCGGGATTGTTCAACTCGAGTTAGGTTTGACTTGAGTTTCCCTAAATCACATACTTTATTTTATTGCATTGATATTTGCAGATTACCAGATTGATATGTTTAGTCTATTGAATTATAGCAGAGCCAGAGTTTGAGTCTAAGGCAGATCAGCCTAGCTAGGGCAGAAACGCCAAGTCTTGGACAGAACTGCTAAGACCCTAGACTTGTGGTATATCGCTGAGCTTAGATGTATATCGACTTCTATTGTAGACATTCGATATAGCATGCCCAAGTCTAATTCTTTGTCAGAACTGCTCAGACCCTAGACTTACGGTGTATCGATGAGCTTAGATGTAGATCGACGTCTATTGTAGACACTCGATACAGCATACCAAAAGTCTAACTTAGATCGGGATCCCTAGATTAGAAATAAGATCTCAGATAACGAGTCATTGACTTAAGTACAGAGTTGTATTGATTCATGTAGTCAGATTTGATACATGTTTTAATGATTGTTTATGCTTTTATATATGTTCTATATGATTGCATGTATACATTGTTTATACTGGGATATTTATATCTCACCGGAGTTATCCGGCTGTTGTCTTGTTTTGTATGTGTGCATGACAACAGGTGGGGCAGGATCAGGGTCCAGAAGATGATGAAAGATCGAGATTAGAATGGTGATCACGGACTTGGATATAGATAGGTTTCATTACTTGATTGTAGTAATTGAACCTTAGTTGAACTAGATGTATGTTGTACATGATTTGTATTATTATACTAGTTTGTATAATAGATTGATTCCATTACCTTCCGCATTTTAAAAGAAAAATTTTTAGACCCTGTTTATCTTAATTGATAATTAAACCCCAAAGATGATTAAGAAGATGATTAGCGTCCGGGTCCCCACAATAATAGTCATATCGTTGAACCATCGAACATAAATATTTTTTCATGCAAAAATAATTAAAACATGAATTTTATGATTTGAATGATGCGTCAAAAGGTTTAGAAAACGTACCTTTGCATTTTAAAACGCTCGAATAAACGATTGTCGGCGCGTGGGGTGCGAAGAAGGACGAATGACGAAGACTCCTAGTTTTCTCCTCTTAAGCTTTTCGAATTTCAGTGTGTGTGATTCGGCTGATATGTGTGTTTAGAGGCTAGGTTTCATTTTTGTAGATTTTATTTTACATGATAACGAGATTAAGTTTTGGGATTTCAAGTTTAGGAGCAGTTGGGCCTACTCAATTTAGTTAAATTGTGTCCAATAACACTTATTTATTGAAAAATAAAAGTTTATAAAAATTATTTTTAAAAATAATGCATTTTTATTTTAAAAGATCCTTTTTTGCCCAAAACCGACTTTCCAAATAAAATAATGCTCGTCTCTTAAAATAATTTGAATTCTATAATTTTTAAAAAAAATTAATCAATTTTTATCATCTTAAGAAGCTTTGAAAAAATTATTGAAAAATATTTATTTTGTCTTGGTCGTCCCGGATCTCTTTTTTCCTGCCTATTATCGAATATTCGAATAAAATCCTTCAATTTATTGAAATCATGCCATATAATCCTTTAATCATGCAATCATACCTTTAATCATATAGTATGCATCAAGTAAGCATTTAAAATCAATTAAATAAAACAATTATACAATTTAATTTATTTGAATTCATGTGGTTTACGTAGTTTGGTTTTTCGAACGTTACAAATCTCCTCCCCTTAAATAAAATTTCTTCCTTGAAATTTGTCTTGTCTTGATAATTGAAAAGTCTAGGCTCCCTCATTCACTTCATAGTTACTCCTCTTAGCTTAAATGTTTGCACTCTATCACCAATTCGTCTTCTTAATTCACAAGCATTCCAAGTACTTAACGATTCAAGCCTACCGTATCATCATTCCACATCATGGTTTGATTCTAAATCTCACCATTCATTTCTAGCATTCATGCTTATTATTTCAAGAATAAGACAATTTAAAATGCTTGAATAGTCAGAGTACTTGTAATATCCATAGTTTCTTGATCTGCTTGCTCAATGTGCATCACATATACCCTTCCAGTCGTAGGTTGCTGGAGCTTTGGGCAATCACTAGCCTTGTGTCCCATATCTCCAAACTTGAAGCACTTGTAGGTGCTCCACATACACTTGTCGTAATGATGACGATTGCAATCCTTGCATTGTGGGTTCTCAGCATTCTTCGGGACTTTTTCTCTAGATGGTTGTCCTTGTGGCTTCGGCGGTTCCGCTTGCCTAGGTGTTCTCGTAAATGGCTTCTTATTATGCTGAATAGCTTGCTGGGCACGATTCATCTTGTGCTGCATCTCCCAATCAATGTCCTTGTGATTGCTCGGATCAAAAAGCTTTGGCAACAACAGTAGTATAATCAGTAGGATCAACGAGCATCACATCATGACGTATAGTCGGCCTCAATCCATCCAAGAAGTGTCGTAACTTCTCCGCAGCATCATTAGCAATCAAGGGCACAAAATGACAGCCCCTATAAAACTTCTGCACAAACTCAGCCACATATGAATCCCCCTGGCGGAAACTCATGAACTCTCTCTTAAGCCTAGAACGGACATCGGCAGTGAAATATTTATTGTAGAACACCCTTTTTGAAGTCCTTCCAAGTCAATGTCGCAAAATTCACTCCTTGCTCCGCTCCCTCCCACCATAAGGAATCGTCGCCCTTCAGGAGATAATGGTACAAAGAAGTGGGTCAGCGTCCGCCATATCCATATAACGAAAGATCACCTCTAAAGACCTAATTCATCCCTTAGCCACGAATGGATCAGTAGTGCCAGAAAAATCAGCGGGATCCATCCTCCTAAATCGCTCATAGACTGCCTCCGGTCGAACCCTCGTAGCATTTCCAACATATTGCTCTAGTAAACAAGCCATACTGACTAGTACACGGGCACTGGCATCCTGATTAGGTGGAGGCAGTGGAATCTCCTCCTGGTGCCTATCTCCTCCCCTAACCTATCCTCATTATCTCTACGAAGAACTCGTCTAGGAGGCATCTCTGTACACACCGTCCAAATCACGTAACCCATAAGCATTTGACATTTTAAATGGAACATGCAACTAACCTCTATACCATGTATCATAAAGGTATTTAAGAATGAAGCATATAAAATTAAAGCGGTAAAACTCACATACTTGAGGCATGACTTCTTGAGCTTTTCAGAGTGACAGTACACAACCTTTTGGGGATCCTTCGCTCTGATACCAACTGAAACGATCCTCACTTTTTAGCTTTGAAATTCTACGAATTTACATTTTTCCATTAATCCGAAAATCACCATTTATAATGAACTTAACATATCCATAAATCGAAATAATTTAACAATTTAAATCTCAAGTGCATAAAATCGCCATTTACCAAAATTCGACTTCTACCTTTAACATAATCAAAATTAACTTCAAATAAAGCATAAAACCTCTAATAAAATCCTTAACAAAATCTTTTAAACTTTGCCTATCCATCTAGTGCGGAAATAAATGTCCCTAAAGAATGTACTGCCGTAATCGATCCACTCAAGCGTCAGCGCCTCCCTCAATATCATCATCACCTGCAGCATTCAAACCTAGTGAGTCTAATGACTCAGTACGTTCTAAACACTAGTAGCAAATAATGCATATACAAGCACATGCATTAAAATAATACTTTATTTAAAATACTTTTAGGCATAAATAAATCAAGTATCGTAAAATCATAAAATTGTAAAGCTTTGCATCCTTTATCATTTTTGGTGAAGTTTGATCCTTGAAAGTAACTAGCCTTTTATCATCTACATTCCTTACCTTTCTAAAAAACCGATCCTGATCAGTCTTAGCTCAATATAGTGCATGGGGACGGGCACTAGGCACCGCCATGGAACTACGATCGTCTGGCTCCCTCTGGGCCTTTTCCCTCACGACATTCTCATAAAATTGTAAATTCACAGTTTCTTCTTAAAACGGTTCCCCCACATATCCTCTATATCATTTGTCAAAGTCAATTCACATTCCTCAAGATATTTGTCCTCTTTTCTTTTTAATAGCATAAAATGTCATGACTTTCCAAAAATAATATTTTAACATTAAAAATTGCACAATTTTACCATAAATCATAAAATAACATATTTTCATCAAAATCAATCATTTAACAATCGTTATGACCCTTCGGAACTCTGTCAAGCCTTTTTGTACTACCCAGCTGTAAAATGATCATTTTTCCCTTGGACTTTAAAATTCTCGATTTTGACTTTTTCTTATTGTTATTGACCCTATACCATCCAAAATAATTATTTAAGCTTAAATTAAATTTTAGTATTTTTATTGGGCTTAAATTCGAGGCTTTCGATTTAATTTCTTATTTATTAATTTGTGAAGCGTTTAATTCAAATTAATTCAAACTTTAATATTTTCTTCCGAAAATTTTAATCATAAACTTTTTGTACCTAAAAGCCCCTCTTAAACCATGAACCTACCACCTTGGACCATGAGTGAAACATTTTATGTCACCTAGCCCTAGTTCGAACCATGCATAAGTTGTACCGAGCAAACTCTCAATTTTTCATGGACCATGGTCGAGCCACCTCGAGCCGTCACCTGACCAGCCCACCTAGGGACCATAATGGACACGCCTAACCCATTAATGTAACGTCCCGAAAATTTAAAGGTCCACGCGAACCACATGCATATGATTTAATAAATTCTCTTGTATTTTATTTTATTGTTTTAACTGCATTAAATTTATTATGTTGTGCATATTTCTATGTTTAAATTATATTTTATACATGGTTGCATTAAAATGTATTTTAAATGTTATTCGAGTTGCGATCTAGGAACGGAGACCGAAGGCTGAAAAATAGAAAATGTTTTTATTGGTTAATTGTTTTTAATTATTTTAAATAAGGGGTTTTGAGGTGATTTTATACGCCGGGACGTAAATTTTATCGGTGTTGGTTTTCAATAAAAATGCGAGCTTTTTGGCAAACCGACTAATAAATTCACAATTTTATTTAAACAAAATTTTGCTAATATTTTATTTATTCTAATTAAGACTAATGGTCTTAATTTAGAGGTTTAATAGGCCTAAAGCCTTATTGATATATAATTAAGCTATATAATATATTAAACACCTAAAAACCCTACACTTGCATCTCAATCACACGGCCACAAACTTTGCACACATCAAAATCTCCCCATCAACATCAAACACACGACACCCACCTCCACAATTTGAAGAGAAAAATCGGTGGAAGCTTCAAAGAGAATTCAAGCCAAGGTTCTTATTCGTTCTTCGCAAATCGTCGACGAATAATCGTGCGTTTAAAATGCAAAGGCACGTCATATTCTACTTTTACTCATCATCACACCATAGTATTTGTTTATGCATGATTTTTTTTGGGAAACATATCACACAAGATAAATTTTCGTAACTACATGCTTATGGATTTTAAATTAGTGTTTTTAATTTACAAATTCATGTTTTATATGTGTTAAAGGGGTTGCCATGATCAGGACATGTTTCGACATTGTTTTACATGAAAATAGAGTCTTAGAAAAACAGAAAAACGTTGGAAATCATGAAACATGAAATCCGGAACCACACATAGCCTGTTGTGTCTTGTTGGTTCACGGTTTTGGGAGTACAAGGCATGGGCTTGGTTCGGTTGGTTTCAGGGATTATCCAAGGTCACAAGGGAGTCAAGGGAAGAGTCCTAGCCATGCTAGAACTCGAGCTAAGCGGCTGGGAAGAGTCCTTGACAGCAAGGACTCCTACCCGAGAGAAGCCAAGAAGGGACGCGCAGGTTCTGTGCTTGTTGCAGGCTTGTGGGCTCGGTCCAGGGGGCCTGGGCTGGGTCGAGGCAAGTCCTTAGGGTCTTAAGTCAGGTCAGAATGGGTTGGTTCAGTGGTTGGGTTCGTTGGTGGGGTTTTGGAAGCTAGAACAAGAGTCCTTGTCGTTATGTAATTCTCGGCCAGCTTAGGTTAGGAGAGTGGGGCTTCGTTTTTCTTTTTTGTGTGTTTTTCGTGGGATCCTTGGGTCCAGTAGGGTACTCTAGTGTGTTGGTCAGGGTTTGGATCAACATGGCTCGGGGGTGACTCGATAAAATCAAGAGATGGCTCGGGGTCAAAGATTTTGTGTCATATTAGGGTTTCCTAAACTTAAAAACTTGAAAAATGGCTCACGGGGGTCGAGACGTGGTTCATGGGGACTAAAATAATATAAAAAGACTAAATTTAGGAATTTAATATTGAAGTTTGGGATTTTTCGGAATTAAAACACCTTCAAAACGTCTAATTACAAATTAATTCAAAAACCTAGTTTTTAAGCTAAAAAAAATTATGAGACTTTTAATTTAGGCTTAAAAAATTATTTGGGACATGTTAGAGTCAAGAAAACGACAAAAACATAAAATGTCACGTCCAGGGGTAAAACGGTATTTCTATACCGGAAAATTAGTAAACGTCATGGAAGTGTCCTATTTGCTGTTTTATATGATAATATGATTATGTAACATGTTTATGAATTTTTACATGTTGAAATATGATTTTTAAATGTTCATGGATTATTAAGGGTTAAATTGGGCATTTAAAAGATATGTTGCATGCTTGGTTTCAAAATAAAAATGATATTATATGCAATTTTTTATTAAGTAACGATAACATGTTGAAGGATGTGAAGGGATCGTGGCTACTACATGTTGGAAATATCGTGAGGGTTATGGTCCTAGTGGGAGCCCGACGATCGTGTTTCCTTGGATACGGATACGAATACGAATATGTTAATACGTAGGCCAGGGCCCAGTTGACCGGTGAGAGTGTTGCTGTTGTCCCTCGCTGCCCAGTACTGTGGTTTTTTTAGATGGATCCATCGCCCAATACGATCAAGAATACGAGTCACAATCACGATCTGAATTCAACAAACACGAACATGAACATGAATATGAATATGAATACGGATATGAATATGATTATGTTTATGTGACATGGTTATGTTTATAAAAATGTTTAAGTTTAAAGTTTATGCTTTATTATGAAAATGATATTTTAAGTACAAGTATTTTTCACTGTAATATGTCAAGTGTATTACGTACTACTTGTTATCAAGGATAGGACGTGTTGAGTCTTTAGACTCACTAGGTGTGTATGATGCAGGTGATATAAATAACTATGATATTGGAGGTCTTGACGAGTGACTTGCTGGACTGGTGCACATAACCCGAGGACCAGAGCTTCTATTTTCGCATTTAAGTTTATGATTTGACGTTAAAGATTTTTACAACATTTTATTTTATGCTTTTTGAGAGATTTTGAGAGGTTTAGTATGGGCTACACTTTTCAACATTTATTGCTTTTTAGATTTGGTAAAACGATTTACGGTTTCATGTTTGACTAATCCCTTTGGATTTTCAAGTACTAGTTGGATGTTTTATTTTAAAAATGGTGACAAGATATTTTAAAGTATTTATATATATGTATATTTTTAATTATGAAGATTAAGGAAAAAAAAATTTCTAGTACTTTTTAAGTTAACGAATAAACAGACGTTTCAGTTGGTATCAGAGCAATGGTTCTGTAAAGGGTTATGCCACCATCAGCGTCGGAAAGATCAGTCTTCAAGCCTCAAACTTGTAAGTTAAAATGTTTTATATGATTTTATGATGTTACCTGCATAAGTATATGAATTATATGTTTACGTCACATGTTTAAGCTCTATGAGGATATATGATTTATATGCTTTGGAATTTCATACGTGATACGATATGAAATAAGAAATTATTTGATTTTAACGCATGTTGGCTTTGTGGTGGAATTGGACCATGTTGATTATTGGGTTTGGTATTGACGTTTTATTTTTTTGGCCATAAGTTCATCATGAATATTATGAATGCTTTTGGGACATGTAAATTTTCTAAGAAAATATTTATGATTCGTGGTTACTAGTTGAATTAATTTTTGGGAATTACTCACAAGTAATAATGATTCGAGGATTTGCAATGACTTTGGGAGCATAAAAATGTATAAATTGGGATTTTAAGTTTTGATGAAAGGTAAGATTGGTTATAGGAGTTGATTTTGGGTTAAATTTATCGAAATTATGTCATGGGAAAACTGTAGAAGAAAATTAAGAATAACGAGAACTTATGGGTTAACGGTAGGATTTTTGAAATTAAGGATCAATTGATAAATTTTGAGGAAATTAAGAATTAATTTTGCAATTGTTAAGGAATTTGGGGACTAGTTTAGCAATAAGAACGAATTGAATGGGTTAAATTATAAGAATTTTTGATGATTTACACTTTTAAGAATATTTGGAACATTGGGATATCTTGGTTATAGTGTTATAAGGAATGTTAATCAAGGGGTTTTAAAGATGAATCGATATTAGGCTTGAAAATCTAAGCGTTGGCGGATGCGTTTGAGATTTTAAGATTGAAATTTGATAAGTTGATGAAAATTTTGGGTATAAAATAATATACGATAAGTATGTTCATCCATCTATAAATATTGAGAATTGTAAGAAAAGTTGAAATTCGAGGTTATAATAATATAGCATTAAGTCATCATGGGTCATTTTAAATCGCGATTTGGAAATAAGGAATTAGAATGAAAATTTAATTGGGATCAAGGAGACGTAAGGACATTCTAGAATTTAAGTTTTTCATAGTAGCGCAGCGGAAGCGTGGATTTTTGGGACACTAGAACCAAGTCTAAACATTGTGTTATTAAGGATAAGCGTATTTCAAGGACGAAATTCAATTTAAGAGCGGAAGATTGTAACGACCCGAAAATTTAAAGGTCCATGCGAACCACATGCATATGATTTATTAAATTCTCTTGTATTTTAATTAATTGTTTTAATTGCATTAAATTAATTATGTTGTGCATATTTGTATGTTTAAATTATATTTTATACATGGTTGCATTAAAATGTATTTTAAAGGATATTCGAGTTGCGATCGAGGAACGGAGACCGAGGGCTGAAAAATAGAAATTTTTTATTGGTTAATTGTTTTTAATTATTTAAAATAAGGGGTTTTGAGGTGATTTTATACGCCGGGACGTAAATTTTATCGGTGTTGGTTTTTCAATAAAAATGCGAGCTTTGGCAACCCGGCTAATAAATTCACAATTTTATTTAAACAAAAACTTTGCTAATATTTTATTTATTTCTAATTAAGACTAATGGGCTTAATTTAGAGGCTTAATAGGCCTAAAGCCTTGTTGGTATTTAATTAAGCTATATAATATATTAAACACCTAAAAACCCTACACTTGCATCTCAATCACACGGCCACACACTTTGCACACATCAAAACTCTCCCCATCAAGTGCATTTAAAACGCAAAGTCACATCATATTCTCCTTTTACTTATCATCACACCATAGTATTTGTTTATGCATGATTTTTTTTGGGAAAACATAGCACACAAGATATATTTTCGTAACTACATGCTTATGGATTCTAAATTAGTGTTTTCAATTTCCAAATTCATGTTTTATATGTGTTAAAGGGGCTGCCATGATCAGGACATGTTTAGACATTGTTTTACATGAATATAGAGTCTTAGAAACACACAAAAACGTGGGAAATCATTAAACATGAAAGCGAGAACCACACTTGGCTTGTTATATCTTGTTGGTTCACGGTTTTGGGAGTACAAGGCATTGGCTTGGTTCGGTTGGTTCCAAGGTTAGCCAAGGTCACAAGAGAGTCAAGGGAAGAGTTCTAGCCATGCTAGGACTCGAGCTAAGGGGCTGGGATGAGTCCTTGACAGCCAGTACTCCTACCCGAGAGAATCCAAGAAGGAACGAGCAGGTTCTGTGCTTGTTGCAGGCTTGTGGGTTCGGTCCAGGGGGCCTGGGCTAGGTCACGTCAAGTCCTTAGGGACTTAACTCAGGGCACAATGGTTGGTTCAGTGGTTGGGTTCATTGGTGGGGTCCTGGAAGCTAGAACAAGAGTCCTTGTCATTATGCAATTCTCGGCCAGCTTAGGTTAGGAGAGTGGGGGTTTCGTTTTTATTTTTGGGGTGTTTTCCATGGGATCCTTGGGTCCAATAGGGTACTATAGTGTGTTTGTCAGGGTTTGGATCAACATGGCTCGGGGGTGACTCGATAAAATCAAGAGATGGCTCGAGGTCGAAGAGTTTGTGTCATATTAGGGTTTCCTAAACTTAAAAACTTGAAACAAGGTCCACGGGAGTCGATTCGTGGTTCATGGGGACTAAAATAATATAAAAGGAATAAATTTAGAATTTAGGAATTTTATATTGAAGTTTGGGATTTTTCGGAATTAAAACGCCTTCAAACTTCTAATTACGAATTAATTCAAAAGCCTTGTTTTTTAGATAAATAAAATTATGAGAATTTTAGTTTAGGATTAAAAAATTATTTGGGACATGTTAGAGTCAAGAAAATCAAGAAAACGTCAAAAACGTAAAATGTCACATCCAGGGGTAAAACAGTCTTTCTACATCGGAAAATTAGTAAACGTTATGGCAGTGCCTTATTTGCTATTTTATATACTAATATGATTATGTAACATGTTTATGAATTTTTACATGTTGAAATATGATTTTTAAATGTTCATTGATTATTAAGGGTTAAATTAAACATTTAAAAGATATGTTGCATGCTTGGTTTCAAAATAAAAATGATATTATATGGATGTTTTTAATAATTAATGATAACCTGTTGAAGGACGTGAAGGGATTATGACTACTACATATCGGAAATATCGTGCGGGTTATTGTAACGCCCCAGATTCGACGACTGTCCTCACTGTATCAAGACGGGTCTTTCCAGCGTGCTTATGTCCTCACTCACAAGCACCCTGGGAAACTTCCCAGGGGTTCACCCATCCCAAAATTGCCCCAAGTCAAGCACGCTTAACTTTTGAGTTCTTATGTGAAGAGCTATCGAAAAGAAGATGCACCTTCTTGATATGAGTAGTACATATCAAATCTTTTAAGCACTCTTCAACTGTACAGTCCATTACATTGAACAGTCTCGGAATCCCTCTCATTCCGGTGTGGAATCGGTTCATTCATGTTCCCTCCACCTAGAAGCCTGTCAGGAGCCGCTCATTGTCCGTGCAACCTCATTGCACTGGCGATCACCCCCCGCCCCCTTCGGCCCCGGGCCTCAACGTCCTGCCCTTTTTATTTCTTTAAAAGTACTAGAAATTTTTTAAAAAAAACACTCAATTTTCGGCCATGTATACTTGCCACATGAAAATATTTTACCCCTTAAAATAAAATAACAACCATCTAGCATTTTGAAAGTCAAGTGCAATAGTCATAAAAAGAAATCGTCAACTATTTTACCAACCCTAAAAAGCAATAAGTTTGAAAAGTATAGCCCATACTAAACCTCTCAAAAATCTCTTAAAACATAAATAAATAGTCTTAAAAATCTCCAATCATAAATCATGATTCATAAATCGTAAGTGCGGAAATAAGTAGGTGCGCTGGTCCTTGGGTTGTGTGCACCATCAGTCTAGTCATATCATCCGTCAAGACTTCCCTCAACCTCACCTGCATCCATCACACTTAGTGTAACGCCCCAGATTTGACGATTGTCCTCACTGTACGAAGACGAGTCTTTCCAGCGTGCTTATGTCCTCACTCACACGCACCCTAGGAAACTTCCCAGGAGGTGACCCATCCCAAAATTGTCCCAAGTCAAGCACGCTTAACTTTGGAGTTCTTATGTGATGATCTACCGAAAAGAAGATGCACCTTCGTAATATGAGTAGTACCAATCAATTCTTTTAAGCCCTCTTCAACTGTACAGTCCATTACATTGAACAGTCTCGGAATCCCTCCCCTTCCGGTGTAAGAACGGTTCATTCATGTTCCCTCCACCTAAAAGCCTGCCAAGAGCCGCTCATTGTCCGTGCAACTGATGGCACCGGCGATCACCCCCGCCCTCTTTGGCCACGGGCCTCACACTTAGTGAGTCTAAAGACTCAACACACCATAATCTGTTGGAAACTAAATTCCGGCGTTTGACAAAATATGAACCAACTGAAAATACTAACCAACTGATCGAGTAAACTGAACTCAGCAACTGATCGATTAAACTGAAACTCAGCAACTGATCGAGTAAACTGAACTCAGCAACTGAATCTAGTAAACTAATCTACGCAACTGAAACGCAATTCAGTTATTCTCCTCACCAGCAAATCTGGAACACGTCAACCGACAAATAATACATCCAGCCGATCCTTCAACTAAACATGTCTCGAGAAAGAACATTCAACCAACAAAGAGACATAGAAGACTGCAATTTAATATGAAACGCCGCACTTCAATCAATACAGCTTAGAACAACGCATTTCGGCTAAATCAATTAAGACGCCACATTACAATAAATGAAGCAAACAATTACCAAGGAATAATGAAGTGGCAATCAACGGATACAAAGATTCAGATATATCTCAAGTTACCGTTGGAAGGGAAGCTTATAAATATGACAGAAGAACAACTGAATAACAAGAAGATCACTCTATTCAAAGCTTGTTGTTACTCTGCCAAAATCTTAGTTCACTCTGACTTGATTTATTCGTAGCAGCCAAGGCTATAATTTGAGCTCACTAGCACTTTGAAATAATCGATAATTCGATAGTGCTAAGATCAGTTACACACTGAGAACATTTTGTAATACTAAGAGTTTCAGCTTTTGGCAGTGATAAGTCCAAACTGAAGTGGGTAAGTACAAATCTTGTATTCGATCAAAGTCTTTTAGTGGAAATCCTATCCTTGAGATAGAAGAGGTGACGTAGGAGTAATTGAAATCTCCGAACATCCAGAAACAATTCTTGTGTATTTTCTTTCAGTTTCGTATTCTATCTTTCAGTCAGTTACTTTCCGCTACTACTTTAGTTTAACTGATTATCATTGACCAACAAGATTCCGAGAATCAGTTTGTCACCAAACTGAACTCAAAATTCGAAAAGATCAGTTTTAATTGTGAGTGTTTATTCAACCCCCCCTTCTAAACACTCTTGATACGTTAATCGATCCTATCATAATTTTTATAACGAATAATACGTAACACAGACAACATATAACGGTGAAAAATACTTGTACTTAAAATATCGTTTCGTGAAGTTGCATAAACCTAAACATTTTCGTAATATTTTCATGATGCATAAACTTTAAACATAAACATCTTCATGACATACATAAATAAACCTTAATATTTTACTTTTTTCCTCAACATGACATACAACCTTTAACATGATCATAAACATTTTTCTTTTCCTTTTCCTTTTCCTTTGTCGAATTCAGATCGTTAATTTTAACTTTCCTGATATGACATGCACATGAAAAATCGATGGATGCCTACAAGAAACCACAGTACTAGGCGACTGGGACATCAGCAACACTCTCACCGGTCAACTGAGCCTTGGCCTATCATGATTCGAATAGAAATACGATCGTCGGGGTTCCCTCTTGGGCCTTTTCTCACAAATGGGTTCCCTCGGGTGCCTTTTCCCCTCACGATATTCTCATTCTTACCGTTACCACATATTCGTAATGGTGAAAATACGATCGTCGGACTCCCACTGGGACCATCACCCTCACGACATCTCCAACATTAACGAATTAGTCACAATTACTTCACTTCCTTCAACATTTACATTCTCATCACTTTAAAAAAAAATCATGCATAACATAACATTTTTGTTTTTGAAACCAATAATGCAACATGTCCTTTAAATGTCTTCCTTAATTTATAAAAACCCCATGGACGTTTAAAAATCATAATTTAATCATGAACATCTCACAAACATTCAAGAATAGTCATAATATCATAAAAATATCATTTAGGGGACTGCCATGACTTTTATTAATTTTTTTTAGGTGTAAAAAGACCGTTTTACCCCTAGACGTAAAATTCCTCGAATTTGACTTTTTCTTGAACTCATTGACTCTAACATGTCCCAAAAAATTATTTAAGCCTACATGAATTTTATCATATTTTTATTTAGCTTAAATATTAGACTTTTTCATTTATCTTTAATTAATTGTTTCGACGGTGTTTAAATCCCGTAAAATCCCAAACTTCAATATAAAATTCCTAAATTCTAAATTTAGTCTTTTTATATTATTTTATCCCTAATGAACCACGACTCGTCCGCCGTGAGCCGTTTTTCAATTTTCTTCTTAGTTAAACACACTATTTTGACACCTAAACTTCGACCCCGAGCCAACTTTCGATTTTCACGAGTTAGCCCCGAACCATGTTAGTCCAAAACTTGACCAACATCCTAAAGTACCCTACTGGACCCTAAGTTCACTAATAAACCCAAGCCCAACCCAAAAACGAGAAGCCCCAAGTGATCTCTATGCTGGCCGAGTTTCCCCAACAGCGAGGAGTCTAGTTTCATGAGTCTAGGACCTAACCAACGAGCCCAGCTCCTAAACCCACACGTTGTTCACTTCCTAAGACCCTTAGGACTCGCCCTAGTCCAGCCCCTGAGCCTTGGACCGTGCCCTTCCTTCCCAGCAAGCTGCGCACTCCATGCACAAAACTGTGCTTGCTCTCGGGTAGGAGTCCTTGTGTATCAGGACTCCTCCCAGCCCTCAAACCCGAGTCCTAGCTTGGCTGGGACTCTACTCTAGACTCAAACAAGCCCCTAGCCATCCCTGAACCCAAGCCAAGGCCAGCCCTCCCCCTTGATAAAGAAACTCGATCCCCTAAGCCGCAAGACAGCAGGAATCGTTCTTGCTTGTTCCAATTCGCGTTGCAGTGTTTGAGTGGTCCTAGGACACCTTAAATTCATTCCTAAGCTTCACTTGTTCATCACCTATGATCATGGCAGCCCCTTATCATAAAAACAGTCATGAATTTGCATCAAAATTCAAGTTTTCTCATGTGTGCATGCTATATCCGAAAATTCTGGAAAAAATCAATCATGTTCCTTGTGCATACAATAATTCAAACAATAATATGAAATGATGGATGAGAAAAGGAGATGTATGGCGTGCCTTTGCGTTATATACGCACGAAAATCCGTTGACGACGAAGAACGGGACACAACCTTGGCTTTGTTCTTGCTTTCTCCTTCGAAAATCTCCTTCCCAAAGTGTATGGTGTGTGCTGTCGTGTGTTTGTGAGGGTATGGGGAGAGTTTTTCAGAAATAATATAGGGTGGCCGATTGTTTGTGTGTAAAGTGTAGGGTTTTTAACATATTAAATACAAAAATATACTAATTAATTTACTAACTAGGTCTTAGGCCTATTAAGCCATTAAACTAGGCCCATTAGTCTAATTAAGATTTAAATAAAATATTAACAAAGTTTTTTGTTAAATAAATTTGTGAATTTATTAGCCGTGTTTGCCAAAAAGTTCGCATTTTGTTGAAAAGCCGACACCGATAAAATTTACGTCCCGGCGTATAAAATCACCTCAAAACCCTTATTTTCAAAAATACTAAAAAGCATCAACCATATTTTTAAATAATTAAAAATAATTATTTAATAAAAACATTTTACATTTTTCAGCCATCGGTCTCCGTTCCTCGATCGTCACTTGGATATTCATTAAAATTACAATTTTATGCATGATGATAATAAAATCATATTTAACATATAAACATGTATGTCATATAATTAATTAGCAATTAAAATCAATTAATTACTCATTTTCTATTATTTCCTAGATTCGCATGCATTTGGATTACGTCGCCTTAATTTTGGACCTACGAATACAAATACGAATATGTTAATACGTAGGCCAGGCCTAGTTCACTGGTGAGAGTGTTGCTGGTGTCCCTCGCTTCCCAGTACTGTGGTTTTTTTTAGATGGATCCATTGCCCAATACGATCAAGAATACGAGTCACAATCACGATCTGAATTCAACAAACACGAATATGAATATGAATATGAATATGGATATGAATATGATTATGTTTATGTGACATGGTTATGTTTTTGAAAATATTTAAGTTTAAAGATTATGATTTATTATGAAAATGATATTTTAAGTAAAAGTATGTTTCACTGTTATATGTCAACTGTATTACGTACTATTTGTTATCAAGGATAGGACGTGTTGAGAATTTAGACTCACTAGGTGTAATGCCCAAGATTTTATAGCGTGTTGAATTACGATTATTAATTTTTAATCGAGACGATTATGAAAGAGCTAATCGAGACACGAATTAAAAGTTGTATGTGAAGTTGTTGGTGCGAGAGCCGAAGGTCTCGCGCATATGCGCGAGTAAGGCAGAAGCCCATGGTGCGGAGCAGAACACTTGGCGCACATGCGTGACTGTATGCGCGCACATGCGCGAGAGTTCCAGAGAGGTTGGCGCACATGCGCGACGTAGATTCGCGCATATGCGCGAGGGTACCCGAGACTTGGAAAATTTGAGCAATGGCCTCGCCCATATGCGCCGAGTAAAGGCGCGCATATGCGCGAGTCTCCGTGAAGCTACGCGCCGAGACAGAATGTCTCGCGCATATGCGCGGAAGGTGGTCGCGCATATGCGCGAGACGTGCAATAGGCACACTGAGCCACTTGGCTTATTTTGAATCCGGGAAATCGAAAGAAACGCTATCAAAATTGTCCTTGAAGTTTAGGATCGTGATTGTGCAAAATCCGTCCGTCTGATTTTGAATCTGACTTCAGTACTGTGTTCTTATCAACGTAGGCTACAACTGGACGTAAGTTTTACTACGTTTTGACATGTTTTGGAATTATGATATTGTCAGAATTGAATGGAACTCATATATGTTGTTCTTGATATGTTAGACAGCGTAGACTCGAAGTCAGATTAAGAAACGGACTGAATATGGAATTGTTATGATTTTCAAAATGAGATTGACTAGAATTGATGTCAGATTCATACGGTGGTTGATTGTAAATTATTGAAATGAGTAGATACTGGTTTGGTATTACCAGTATCGCAAGATTGCACTGTTATATCGTCAGAATTTGATAAGACAGAGATGTCCTGATTTAAATAGAATATTGATACAGAATATTGATATTGTCATTGCTAGATTGAACATTGACAGACTTTGAGTCAAGACTTCGATTGTATCAGAGTGACAGCAAGAAAGGTATAAATAAATGTTGATTCGAGATTGCACAACTCGAGTCAGGTTTGACTTGAGTTTCCCAAAATCACATACTTTATTTTATTGCATTGATATTTACAGATTATCAGATTGATATGTTTAGTCTATTTAATTATAGCAGAGCCAGAGTTTGAGTCTAGGGCAGATCAGCCTAGCTAGGGCAGAATCGCCGAGTCTTTGTCAGAACCGCGAAGACTCTAGACTTACGGTGTATCGATGAGCTTAGATGTAGATCGACGTCTATTGTAGACATTCGATACAGCATACCAAAGTCTAAATTAAATCGGGATCCCTAGGTTAGAAATAAGTTAAGATAAGATAACAAGTCATTGACTTAAATACAGATTCTTATTGATTCATGTAGTCAGACTGAAAACATGTTTTAATGATTGTTTATGCTTTTATATATGTTTATATGATTGCATTGATACATTGTTTATACTGAGATATTTATATCTCACCGGAGTTATCCGGCTGTTGTCTTGTTTGTATGTGTGCATGACAACAGATGGGACAAGTTCAGGGTCACAGAGGTGAAGAAAGATCGAGATTAGAGTGGTGATTCCGGACTTGGATATAGATAGGTTTCATTACTTGATTGTAGTAGTTGAACCCTAGTTTTGAAACTAGATGCATGTTATAGAGGATTTGTATTATTATACTGGTTTGTAGAATAGAGTGATTCCATTACCTTCCGCGTTTTTTAAAAAAAATTTAGACCCTGTTTATTTTAATTGATTAAATTAGTCCCAATGATGATTAAGAAATGATTAGCGTCCGGGTCCCCACAATAGGTGTGTATGATGCAGGTGATATAAATAACTATGATATTGGAGGTCTTGACGAGTGACTTGCTGGACTGTCGGTGGACATAACTCAAGGACCAGCGCTTCTATTTCCGCATTTAAGTTTTCGATTTTACGTTAAAGATTTTTACGACATTTTATGTTTTTGAGAGATTTTGAGAGGTTTAGTATGGGCTACACTTTTCAACATTTATTGCTTTTTAGGTTTGGTAAAACGATATATGATTTCATGTTTGACTAATCCCTTTGGATTTTCAAGTACTAGTTGGATGTTTTATTTTAAAAATGGTGACAAGATTTCTTAAAGTATTTATATATATGTATATTTTTAATTATGGAGATTAAGGAGAAAAAAAAACTTCTATTACTTTTTAAGAAAACGAATAAGCAGACGTTTCAATTAACCAGCTCTTAAACCACGCATGTACCTTCCTTCCCAAGCCATGAAACTCGCGACCCATCTCCTTGAATTCGTTGGAGTCCTAGTCAAGCTAGGACTCTTCTAGCTTATAAACCACTGAGGTATCATCCTTCTAAACACCCCTAGACCCTCACCGACCTAGCCAAGACCAGCACCTAACCCCCAGCCCTGATCCAAGTTGCACGCACCCATGCATGTGCAGCCCTCGATCACTACCCATCTCCCTTAGCTTACCTTCAATCCGCCTCATGTCCTGTCTGCACCAGGCCCAACCTCCACCCCAATCTACCTTCCATAGACCCTATTGGACCAGCCACGAACCTTCCTGCCCTAGCAGCGAGCCACCCCAGCCGCAGCCCCCTTGCGCGTGCATGAAGGAGGAGTCCTAACTCTTGAGGGCTCTTCCCCAGCCGCTGAACAAGGCTAGGACTCTTCCCAACCCTTGACCACGTTCAGACCATCCATGGCCGAGCCACGCGACGCAACAGCCCAAGCCGAGCCATCTCCTTATCGGGTGGTCTAGAAAAACCCTAAGACTCTCTTTCTTGGCCGAGCTCGACTTCCAGCCTACGATTCAACCCTTTACGACTTTTTCCCGTCATTTATACGCTTCTTACTGGCAGCGTGTCCTTAGGTATGATAACATTAAACAAAAGAGCGTCAAAACACCAAAACCTTTGAAAATAATCGTCATATCTTTGAACCATCGAACGTAAATATTTTTTCCATGCAAAAATAATTAAAACATGCATATTATGGTTTGAATGATGCGTCAAGTGGTTTAGAAAACGTGCATTTGCGTTTATAACGCTAGAATATACGATCGTCAGCGTGCGGTGCGAAAAAGGACGAACGACAACGAATACTCCTAGTTTTCTTCCTCTTAAGCTTTTCGAATTTCAGCCTGTGTAAAGTGTGTGTGATTCGGCTGATATGTGTGTTTAGAGGCTAGGTTTTTCATTTTTTCAGATTTTATTTTGCATGATAATGGGCTTAGGTTTTGGGCTTTCAAGTTTAGGAGCAATTGAGCCTAATAAATTTAGTTAAATTGGGCTCAATAACACTTATTTCATGGAAAAATAAAAGGTTATAAAAATTAGTATTAAAAAATAATACATTTGATATTTTAAAAGTTCATCGTTTGCCCAAAACCTGCTTCCCGAATAAAATCATTCTCGTCTCGTAAAATAATTTGAATTCTATCATTTTTAGAAAAATTAATCATTTTTAATCATATTAAGAAGCCTTGAAAATATTTATTTAAAAATATTTATTTTTTCTTGGTCGTCACCGGCCTCCTTTCCCCAGCCTATTAACGAATATTCGGGTAAAATACTTCAATTTCTTGAAATCATTCCAAATAATCCTTTAATCATACAATAATACCTTCAATCATATTATATGCATCAAGTAAGCATTTAAAATCAATTAAATAATCCAATTATGCAATTTAATTTATCTACATGCATGTGGTTTACATAGGTTGATTTTTCGGACGTTACAGTAATCGATGAGGATTCCACCATCCGAAGAGTATAAAACCTTCTCTTTCAGAAAATCTTGTTGTGTAGTGACATGATCACTTACATCTTTCTCAGAGTATCTCAGATAATTTTTTATGTTTTTATCTTAGAGATACTTGACAGTATTTCGTCTGCTATAGCCAAGCGTAAATTGGCAACAACATTATCATTTATCTCATTCCACTTTCCATGGTTTCTAATTTCCACCGATCTATCTCCGATAGCCGCCAAACAATTCTCCTTTCTTAAAACTTCTTGTATTTTTATTTTCCACAGTACAAAATTGTTTTCATTGAACTTCGTTATCCCGTATCTTCCTGGCATTATGTCTATAAAAATTAGTAAACTGGACAAAATCATCCCGCCTTAATAAAAAAGCCTCAAAATTTTTTCCTGATGTGGAATATCAGTCTGGGCTGCAACCAAAGAGCATACTCAGAATTTTGAGAAATTTTAAACCAAGATTCTAATACCATCTGTTGGTCCCACATGCGACAATATGAGAAAATAATATTAAAATAAAGTATAAATTGAGCTTCTAGATTTACGTTGAAAATCCGTTAAAATTATTAGGATAAAAACCATCGACGAAATGAAAATAATTTATTATAATATTTTATGATGTACAACCAATCACTTTGTTTTCAAAGAGAACGCACACTTTCTTAATACATGATAACAAACACCTCACAAATATTATAAAACTAAGCACTCAAATACTATAAGATGAGAGAGAACTTGATGAAGGCATAATCTGAAATGAGTGGAGAGAAATTTATTTATAGAGCTCATTGTCTGTATGAAAACGCGTATAAAACGCATCTTCCGTATGAAAATTCTGCTGCAACCAACCACCTCATTTAATTATTCAACTTTGCTGACCGCTGCCGCCAACTATCTTATTAACTTTACCAACATAATGTATCTAATAGATGGTGAGACTTTAATATGTAGAGACATAAGCATAATTTCTGCTTTATGATGAATTAAAACAAAAATATCTGAAAATAATTATAGACATTATCTATATATGTGTCGTGGTCCCTAAATCGAGCGCAATCACGTTTTATATCCTCTCTCATTAAGAAAATGATTCAGAAAATAAAATAATGTAAATGATTTTCTCAAAGAAAGAACGCGTAAATATGAAAGATCAAGATACGTTCTAATATTTAAATTTAAAAAATTTTGTATTCCACGTATTATAATTAGCAAAAAAAAATAATTAAATATGTCTATATAAAATGCATGTGAGGAAGCGTGTGGGCTTTACTTTAAGATAAGAAAAGGAGAAAAAGCAAGCGGAAAGCAGCTCTCACAATATTCTTCTTAATCATTTCACTCCCCACTTTGCCTGTTATCCCAACTATTTTACATGCTAATATGGGGTGTAAAGTCTAATCTGCAATATATTTAACTATTTGAATGAAATATATTTTATTCCTCTACATAATCTTAAATATGGCATTACAAAATACTATAAATATTTTATTTTTATTGAAAAGGGAAAATAAAATAGGGAATAAGTTTTAAATTATTTTAATTAATTAATTTAATTATATAAATAATTTTGTATTTATATTAGAAGATCTTAAATTTAAAATTAATATATGTTTCTAGTTATGGTCCCCAAAAGGTTTTGGTTATGGTTATTCGACTTCTTATTTGTCGAAACTATTTGGACCATAAATCCTTGGTTCCAGTTATTTTCAGTTTCCATTGTTAGAAGATGATTCTAATTTCAGTTTACGATTCCCTTGAAACTTGTGAGCTGTGTTCTTATTAAATTAAAATCGAATTGATACGTATAGTTCGGTTTTAAATATATTTTTTTAATTATAATTTTTCCCATAAAGTATGACAAAAACTTGTGTGAGACGGTCTCACGGTCGTATTTTGTGAGACGGATCAGTTATTTGAGCATTACTTTTTATTGTAGATATCGGTAAATTTGACTCGTCTCACAGACAAATATTCCTGAAATCATCTCACAAGAGAACTACTCTAAAAATATATGTACAGTTTGCAACGCTTTTTCCTATTATAAAAAATCATATATATTTTAATTTGAACCAAACTCTTGTTGAGGTTTAGTTTGAAACAAATCTTGAATTAAATAAATTGCTTAGAGAATATATAAGGCTAATTTTTTTTACTTGCATTTTACCTTGAAAAATTTGAAAATAATATTCCAACTTTAAGTTGAGTCTATTCGCACTATAAGAAATGCGGAATCTTCCATTTTGAAAATTGGATAAATATGTATTATAATTGTAACATACCGAAATTTTAAGATCCGCGTGAACCACATTAAGGCAAGTTATTAATTTTTTTATATATTTTAATTAAATATCTTTAATAGTATTAATTAAATATAGTGTGCATGTTTACACATTTAAAATGTACTTTCTACATTAATGCATAAAACTGTGTTTTAAAAGTTATTCGAGATACGATCGAGGAACGGAGACCGGGTGCCATATTAGTGAAAATATTTTTTTAAATAATTATTTTTAATTGTTTAATGTGTGGTGTATTTTAAATGGTATTTTTGAAAATGAGGTGTTTTGATGTGATTTTATATGCCGAGTCTTATAAAATCACGCACACCAAACACACAAACACATGGACTCTTCTTCGACCAGCCAAGCACACACATACATGTAATTTGGAATAAGAAAAGCCATGAAATTTGAAGGAAAAATCAGCAAGGTTGCATCTCTCATCCAGGGTCGTGCCTATTAGGAGGCAAATGAGTTCAATGACTCAGACCCATCTCTTTTTTGGGGCCCAAAAATTTTTAAAAAAAATTATTATATATAATACTAGTTATTAGATAGCCCAAAACCAAATATTTATTAAATGGAACTTGCTTAGCATGTCATCGATTTATTCCCCAATATTCATCTGCAGACAAGCTTTAATCGACTACATTCGTTGCGTCGTCTAGAGGTTTGATTGAATGATCCGTGAGGATCTGTAAGTCTATTTTCTTGTATTTGCTTTGTTCGGGCTTCTAATTTTTTATTGTAGTTTTTTTACTTTCTTCGGGGCTTTATGTGGTATCTATAATCTGTGCTTTTTGACTGAAATTTTGGTGGATGTAATGCTTATCCATCTTCCAAATGCTCATATTGCTTATAAAATCTTGTTGATTGTCCTGGTCACAGTAGCAAGTGCAGAGCGAAGTTTCTTAAAGATAAAGCTCATCAAAACTTTTCTTCGATCAACCATGTCACGAGAAAGATTGAATGGATTGGCTGTGTTATCGATTGAGAAAGAAATTACTGAACAAATTGATTATACAGACTTGATTAGTATTTTTAGCTCTAAAACTGTTATGTGGGTTGTTTTTTAGTGGTCATTTTGGACATATTTGATATTTTTATTCCTTTAGTTTTTTATAGTGTCTCTGACGTATTGATTTAATTTGAAAAATTGCTATAGAACGAAAAAAAATATGAACACACATTATGATTCGGAGGCCTCTTTTTAAAAGTTAGACTCAGGTCCAAATGTTGTTAGGATCGGCCCTGCTCTCATCTCTCCCCTCCGACGTTCTTCGCATCGCAAGTTGTTTTTCATGCGTAATATATGCAAAGGCACGACTTAATATTCTTTTTCTCATCTTTCACACCATATAATGTGTTTGATACATGATTGCATGAAAAACATGATACCCTTTATATATTTTTGATTGTATGGCTATACATGCACAAAACTAGTGTTTTCATCTTTTAAACTCCTCCTAATGATGCACAAAGGGGCTGCCATGGTAGGAGAACTTGAAGGGATGTTTTTCCACATATTTAAGGGTCCATAGATGCATGTTAAAGGGGCTGGACAGTAGGGGTGCGCAGATGAACGAAAACAAGAGTCCTAGTGGCTAAGGAGTCTTCGGTTAGGAGTCATTGTTGGTTATTGTGAGGCCCGGAGCCGAAGAGTGCGGTAGGTGATCGCCGGTGCCATGAGATTGCACGGACAATGAACGGCTCCTGGTAGGCTTCTAGGCGAAGGAAACATGAATGAACAGATCTCGCACCGGAATGAGAGGGATTCCAAAACTGTTCAAGTATGAGACTGTGCAGTTGAGGAGAGTTAAAAGATTTGATTGGTACTACTCATATCAAGAATGTGCATCTTCTTTTCGGTAGATCATCATATAAGAACTCAAAATTTAAGCGTGCTTTACTTGGGAAATTCTGGATGGGTGACCATCTGTGAAGTTTCCTAGGGTGCGTGTCACTGAGGACATAAGCACGCTGGAAAGATTCTTCTTGATACAGTGAGGACATTCGTCGAATCTGGGGCGTTACACGATAAGTTTGGACCTCCATTAATAATACTGGGAATTATAAGAAAAGTCGAAATTTGAGGTTATAGTAAGATAGAAATAAGTCATCATGGGTCGTTTTAAGTTGCGATTCGCAAATGAGGATTTAGAAGGCGAATTTAATTAAGATTGAGGAGACATAAGGTCATTCTAAAATTTATTTTTATCAGAGTAGCGCAGCGGAAGCGTGGATTATTGAGATGCTAGAATTAAGAGTCTAAACTTTGGATTATCGAGGTAAAAAGAATTTCGGGGACGAAATTCAATTTAAGGGGGGTATATTGTAACGTACCGAAAATTTTAAGGTCTACGTGAACCACATGCATGCAAGTTATTAAATTTCTTATATATTTTAATTTAATGATTTTAATTGCATGAATTAAAATACTGTGCATGTTTACACATTTAAAATGTACTTTTCTACATGAATGCATAAAACTGTGTTTTAAATATTATTCGAGATGCAATCGAGAACGGAGACCGAGGGCCATATTAGGGAAAGTATTTTTTTTAAAATAATTAATTTAATTGTTTAATGTGTGGTATATTTTAAATGATATTTTTGAAAATGAGGTGTTTTGAGGTGATTTTATACGTTGAGTCCTATTTTCACCAGCATTCGATTTTCGATGAAAATATGAAATTTTTTGATAACTCGGCTATTATTTTCACAAACTTTCTTAAGCAAAATATTTTAAATATTTACTAAAGGGCTTAATGGACCTGTTATACTATGATTAATGGGCCTAAGCCTACACTTGAGTTTTAATTAAAATAAAAAGCCATCAAACCTCACAAATACACACACAACTCACGCACACCACACACACAAACACAAGGACTCTTCTTCCACCAGCCAAGCACACACATACACGTAAATTTGAAGAAGAAAATCCATGATATTTGAAGGAAAAATCAGCAAGGTTGCATCTCTCGTCTCTCCCGCCGACGTTCTTCGCATCGCAAGCTATTTTTCGTGCATAATATACGCAAAGGCGCGCCTTAATCTCTTTTTTCTCATATTTCACACCATATTATGTGTTTGATACATGATTTCATGCAAACATGATACACTTTATATATTTTCGTTTTTATGGCTATACATGCACAAAACTAGTGTTTTCAACTTTTAAACCTCCTCCTAATAATGCACAAAGGGGCGGTCATGGTAGAGGAACTTGAAGGGATATTTTTCCACATATATAAGGGTACATAGATGCATGTTAAAGGGGCTGGACAGTAGGGGTGCACAGATGAGCGAAAATAAGAGTCCTAGTGGCTAAGGAGTCTTCGGCTAGGAGTCCTTGTTGGTTATGGTTTCTAGATATTGTTAGAGCATGACTAGGAGACCTAAGAGGCTGCATGAGGGTCCTTTGATGGCTGCACGAGCGTGGCTCGAAGGGCAAGGTCGATGTGCATGTGCTTGGATGGGTTTGTGGGAAACTGGTTCATGCGTTTGGACGAGATTGAGGGGCTGTTGGTTTAGGCCTCACAAGCTCAGTCCAGTAGAGTCCATAGGGGTCTAGTAGGGTCCTAGGGTGGTCAACAAGGGGCTGGTCGAGTTGCTTAAGGCCTAGGAGCGAAGGGATGCATGGCAAGTTAGACTACATTTTCGAAAATAAAGGGCAGAAATTTAGTAGGCTTTCAGGGTGATTCCGAGCATTTTAGGTACATTGATTTGGGTTGAATATGGTTTAGTTAAGTGTTATGAAGCTTTGATTCAAATTTGCTAAGTTTTGGGAAAGTTACGAGTCAATACGAATCAAAACCGGGATGTACATCTAAGTTTAAAAACGAATCGAGGAATCTATCGAAAAGATAAGTTTTATGATTTGGGACGTCGTTTCGATGTTTAAGGATAAATACGAAAAGATATGCTTTTAGGGGTAAAACAGTCATTTTACACATAGAAAATAGTAAACATCATGGCAGTGTCCTGAATGCTGTTTTATATGTTAAAATGATTATTTTAACTGTTTATGAAATTTTATGATAAAATGTAAACGTTAAAAGATATGTTGCATACTTGGTTTAAAAGAAAAACGATTATTATATGCATTAATTTTATAAAGTGATGAAAATATGGAATGTTGAAGGAAGTGAAATAATTTTGACTAATACAAATACGATGATATGTGAATATGTAAGGTCAAGGCTCAGTTGATGGGTGAGAGTGTCGCTAATATCCCCATCACCCAGTACCATGGTTACATGTAGATGGATCCATCGACCCCTAATACGAATATGAAAGTCACAATTAAAGATCTGAATTCAACGAATACGGAATACGTATATGTTTATGATGAATATGAATATGTTTATGTTGATATGAAAACTGTTTAAGCTTATTCATAATTATGAAAATGTTATTTTACGTAAAAGTATTTTCACTGTTGCATGTGATCTGTATACGTATTATTTGTTATCAAGAATATGGTTAGCTCAGTCTTTAGACTCACTAGGTGTGATCGATGCAAGTGAATATGATAATAATGATAATTTAGGTCTTGATAGTTGATCTGACTGGACTGAAGGTGCACATAACCCGAGAACTATTGCTAGTAGTTTTCTTCACTTATGTTTATGATTTAAGATTTAAAGTTTATGTTAAAAATATTTTTACAACTTTTATTATGCATTTGAGTAGTTTTTGAGAAGTTGTTAGTTTTAGCTTTATTGTTAAGTTAGTATTTGCAAACGTATGAAGATTTTATATTTTTAAACTATCTCCTTTGAATTTCAAGTATGGTTGGATGTTTTATTTTTAAAATAGTGCAAGGTATTTTTAACGTGTATATATATATAAATTCAGCCGATTCATGATAGGAAAGAAAAAAAATTCTAGTACTTTTTAAACAAAACGAGTAGTGAATGTTTCAATAACTGTCATGAATGAGTAGTTTGGATGGTATGGTATAGTGAACTCCTACCAAGATATCAGATGTTCAATCCTTCTCTATCTCTGTCATCTCATCTTCAAGTGCGACACTTGACTTTTCAAATGTGTTTTACCTGGTCAACATAGTTTGCAGGGTAAGTTGAACCTTTGTGTGTACCTAAAGCGCATAAAAAATAACGGTTGCTTGTTTCACATGTTGTTTTTCTTGTATCATACATTTACTAAAAATGTTTCTCTTTTTATTTTTTCTTTTGAAAATACTAAAAATGTTTCTAAATCTATTAATTAGGTTTTTTTAACTAATTAGTTTAGGCTATATATAAAATTATTAATACATGATAAATAATTTTTTAAAAAACTACATTATTTGGTGCGGTTAGCACATTTTTCATTAAAACTAGTTACTCTGCAGAAGTGTTGCGTGTGTGTACAATCTTTTTTATCATTATCGACGGACTAAAATGAAATTTGACAAATAATGGAGGGATTAAATTGATATTTGAATGGTTGAAATAAAAAAATAAAAATAAAAGTGTTTTTTGAAATTTTAAAAACAAAAACAAAAGTGTAATATTAGTATCATATAAAGGTAAAATTAGAAGAAAAAAAAAAGTTGGTGTCCTCTCTAGGTGGTTATTATCATATCCTCACATTTAATAATATACTAGCTACTCTGCACACGCGGTGCGTGTGTGTACAATTTTTTTTTATAATTATTTATGGACTAAAATGAAATTTGACAAATTATCGAGGTACTAAAGTGCTATTTGAATAATTGTAATAAAAAAAATAAAAACAAAAATGTTTTTTGAAATTAAAAAAAAAAACAAAAATGTAATTTTGATATCAAATAGGGGCAAAATAGGGAAACCAAAAAACAGACCAAAGACACCAAAAACAGTTATTCTAATATGCTTAAACTTAATAAATAGTAAAAGATATTATAGAAGTATAGATTTTCACGGCACCATGTTATGTGGTGTGGTGCGGTGTGTGGCTCGGTTCTATTGGTTTGGACGATTTTTGATAAACTAAAGAATTGATAAGTAGTTATTTCGACCCACTAAGTTTCAGTGTATTTTGTAATATAGTTTTTCTTATTCTGTTACATATTGTTTCTCCGGACAAGTTAAGAGACATAACGCTATTATATTATTCTTTCCGTATGTTACAACAATAAGTATTTCATTCAATGTTTTCATAATTTAACCTGTGACTGAACTGATTATCTTAAAAAACAATTAAACTAATTGGAACGATTCAACCGGACGATCAAACCGAAAATTTATATAATATAAAATAATATTATAATATAATAAAAAATATTTATAAATAATAATAAAAAACATATGTTTATCAAAGTTTAAAATATAAAAACATACATATAATAAAATATAATTATATCTATATTATTTAGACAAAAAAATAAATCAGTATAAGCTCCAATACTTCTGAAATAATATTTTTAAAAAAGTTTAAAATCCAAATAATCACATAGACACACACAGATATATGTATGTATATATATATATATATATATATATATATATATATATATATAAATGAAACTAAAAATATAATAAATAATTTTTTAAAATAATATAAGAAAATAATCAAATTCTACGCAAAAAAATTAAAAATAGATTAACCAGTCAGACTATTTTGCTGCCGGTTTACCGATTCATGACCAGTACGACCGGTTCTAACCGATCTGACTGTAAAAACAGTTATTAGCATGGTTCGAACCAGACCAATGGCCGGTTGACGTTCGAATCGGCCGGTCTGATTTCAAAAAAGATTCAAAAGTTGTCTATCTTTTTGTTACCATAAATGCATGTACCTTATGTTGTTCGCGCCGACTCTAACTTACTGAACTTTGCCCCATACATCCTCCTCGGATGAGGCATAAATCGAAGCAAATGAACCAGTGAAGTTTATCCAAGATACATTAGGTTATATATTATTACAATTGTCCTACATCGAATGATAAAGATAATAAAGAGTAGTTTATAAATTCATGGGGTTATATCACCCAACAGGTAGGCTTTTCGGGATGGAACACCTCTTGGGTTTATGACCTAACATTAGTTCTCATTGAAAGCTGGTGTAGTAGAAGAGATGATCTAAAAATGACTACTATCATATCAGTATTTATAATCGAAAAAATTATAAGCTAGATTAAGGTGTCTTGTACATGCAGTGAGTATTGAAATGTGTGTTAAAGTCTTCTATAGTGGGCCACCGTGAACATCGACTTTTCAAATGGTCGACAATGTTATAATTGTGTCACATTGTATGATAAAACTAATAGATAAAGACATAAAATCATGAGATTAAACACCCAATAGGCAAACATATTGAGATGGAACACCTCTTGGGTTTATGATCTAGTATTGGTGCTCTCATTGAGAGTTGATGTAGCGGAATCATGAAAACAGCAGCATTGCTAATTCCTTGAGAATCTGAAGTCCGTAGTGGTCCACTCTAGATGGATATAGAAAAGGGCTACCATCGGATCAGTTTCAACAATAAAATTATAAATTGAATTAAGGTGTATGAAGCATATATTGAATATTGAAAGATGTGTGAAATCCGTGTAGAGTGGACCACTGCGGACTTCGGCTTCTCAAAGAGTCAACTGTTGTTGTTTTCACAATTTTTTTAAAATTACAGGCGTGTCAAGTGCTACAAGAACCGACTTGTGTAAAAATAATGAAAATCTAACTTTTATGGAATCAAATGATAATAGATACAAAATTCAATGTTAGTTATAATCTATTAATGAAAATATGACATTAAAAAAAAAGAAACTAACTGGAAATGAAACATAATTTTGTATTCACAAATCAGTAGTAATTCACAAAATATGGAAGTTATAATAAAGTTTCTGAAATCTTGAATGAAAAGACGTAAAATAATTGAAAATATACTGAAAACATGAAAAACACACGAAGATGAAGACTAAGATTTTGCAAAGTTTTGTAAATTTTGTGCAAATGAGTTGTAAGTAAATTTTCTTCTGCCAATTATTCCCTGCCTTTTTCTTGGTTTGAGCGGTTCCCTCAACTTCTTTCACTGTCCATGAGCTTTTTCATGATCTTGTCCATGATTTGCATGCTACTTGACTTATTCAAACCATTTTGAATTGTTCATGGGATTTTTCTAATCTTTCTCGACATCCTCAAATTTCTAGAATAGGACATAATTATTTTTGACTTAATTTTATTTTTGATGTAAACAAATATCCCAGCAGACATTGGCCCATTCTGCCCAATTGCATGCATATGTAAATCCATATTGATGATACCAAATCTTTCCTGGGTTCGGTCTGGTGAGCTTGAACTTTAGATCAACAATGTTTGGACCGGGGCGGATGGAACACTACCGGCTTGTATGAAACTAGTAGGTATTGGAAGGTGCCGAGAATTTTTCCGGCATGATCACTCCGATTTTTCGATTGGGTTTTTGTGTCTTTAGAAAAAAGAATGGGAGAATGCCCCCTGAAATAATTCTCAAGAAAGTCTTATCTCCTGAATGCCCTTCACCATGAAAATGTACAAGATATTAATAGTGGTTGAGGGGACTTCTTACCATATTGAGCCGAAGTCTATTTTAGGTAAATTTCCTTATAAAATTAAACTCTTCTCCAATCACTGCAAGTTAGGGCCGGATCTCTCGCCACCTCTAATCACATGGCGAAATTCCGGCCTGATCCCTTGTCGCCTCTAATCACACGGCGAGATTCAGGCATATTCAAGGCTCATTTATGCCTTTTATTTTTGACAAAGTTATTAAGATATAGGCAGATTACATGGGCTTGAGATTCGTAATATAAGCATCAGTGTTTGACAAGAGCTCGCTCCGGATTAATTGGACATGATACCAATGGTTTGGCTCGGCCCCCGGGGCTCGGCCGAGCACTATCCCGGGCTAGGCCGAGCAATAGCTTGGCCGAGCACCAGCTCGGCCGAGCACAGGGCTCGGCCGAGATAGCCGAGCACTACCCAGCTAGCCGAGCATTACCCTGGGCTCGGCCAAGGTTCTCAAGGAGACGAGAGATGATCGGCCGGGCATAGGACTCGAGCACGGTCAAATATTGAGGGCATCAGTAGTAACCCCCCCTATGTGGTCTAAAAGAAGTATTGAATTTTAGACCAGTGAATCGCTAGGATTGAGCCTTAAGCCCTTGAGTTCAACATTGGTCGCGGGAAGATCTAGACCTTTCGAGTTTTTTGTAAAATTTTGGTCGGATAAGATCGGATGGGGGTATGAATCCCAAGGCCCTGAATAGGCATGATCCTAGTCGTCCATTCTTGAGTTAATCGGACGGCTCTCCTTCGTCTGACCTTCCTATAAATATGGCTTTTCTTCATTCATAAATCTTACCATTCTTCCATTTCTCTCTCAAAGCACAAAGCATCTCCCATCCTTTCGACGCCCTCGGTTCGGCCAACTGTCTTGGGTTTGGTAACCTCTCGCTCACTCTGCTCTTCTTGACCACTTCGGTAAGTTCTTCTTCCCATGTTAATTGCAATAGTTTGATTAAGGAATGGATGAAGCTGTAGGCACTTCTTCCCCCTCCCCTTCGAAGACTTCGGCGGAGCTTCCCTGGTACGAAGTCAAGGCTTCGACCCTAGGATATGACGATGTCTCTAGGATTAGAGAGTTATCGGGCTTGTCTCCGAAAATTGATATTTTGATCCCCGAGATTACGGATAGGGCTCATCTCCCCCCAAACGGATACTACACCTTTTATTTGGATCAATTAGAGATGGGTCTTCGGTTTCCCATCCCCAAGGCCGTTCAGTATCTTTGCGAGTACTATCTTATATGTCCTAGTCAATTAGCTCCTAATTCCTTTAGCACGCTGTTAGCCTTAGGAGTCTTACTTAAGTATTTTGGGATACCCCTCTCCGTAGCCCTCTTAGATCGCTTTGTGCAGATCAAAAGAAAGGAAATAGGTCGGTTTTATTTATCACCTCGGCCCGAGTGTGACTTTCTGGTCGGGAACCCCTCCTCTCATAAAGGTTGGATGAACCGTTATTTTTATGTGGAGTCTGAGCCGTTTCCTTGGTATTGTGATATGACTTGGGCCGAACAGTTAACCCTTAGAGATCCGCCTGCACCTGGACGTGCCATCGATTTGACCAACTTTTTAGCTAGTATCTCGGAGAAATGCTTCGACGTAAAGAGCTTGATCCAGGACGATCTCCTTTGCGAGTTTAAGTTCTGCAGAAAAGGAATAGAAGTGGAGGGAGACATAGGTATATTTTCCTCAACCTTTCCCTTTTATACTGAAAAATAATATTATGCTGACTCTATGTTTCTTCCCCATCTTTTCTTCTTCTTCGCTTCTTCTCCCTTTTTTTTTTTTTTTTTTTTTAGACGAAAGAATTATGAAGTCCGCCATGCTTGAGAACATGAGAAGGAGGAGAGACGAGGCTGGAAATTCTTCGAAATCCTCTACTGCTTGAGGCCAAGGGGAAGCAGAAGAAATTGCCCCTTGATTCTGATGAGCAGCCCGTGAAGAAAGTTCTTAGGATCACTACTTCGTCCCCGATCTCCAAAGGCTCTGGGAAGGGGCCCCTCAGTTCTTCCACTGTTCCCGACACCCGCGATTTTGAAGAGGTCAATCGGGAGGCACCCCTCGACCATGGGACCTCTTTCATAGCCCGCCCTTCCGGACCGAAAGCTCTAAACTTTGTTCGGTATTTGGTTTCCTCCGAGGACCTCGCCCTTGTGAAGGCCGCTACTGACCTTCAAGCCATGGAGTCTATGTCTCTTAATTTCATGCAGGTGAATATTTTTGTCTCTTTTGTATTCACGGTTCTTCTTTAACGAAACTTATACATGCGCTTGGCAGGCTCTTGTTTGGGGGGGGGGGGGGGAAGTCACTGATCGGATGGGTGATATGCTCAGCCGACACAGGGAACTTATGAAGAGAATGGAAGATATCCATACCCGGAGTGAGGCAGAGAGAGCTGCTTTCCTTGCCGAGGTCGAAGCCGCCCGAAATCAAGCACAAATATTTGAGGACAAAGCCGTTTGGGCGGAACAAAGAACCCTTCAGCTTGAGGAAGAACTGCACCGGAAGGAAAATGAAACCGAGGTCATATGGCGTCAGAAGAAAGAGGAGTTCATCCGCTCTTCGGAATTTGAATCCTTGTGCTCAGACAAAGCTACCTCATACTTCGAGCATGGATTTAATGGGAGCATCGCTCAGCTACGAGCCAACGGGTATTCCGAAGCCGAACACCCTTTTTCCTTCCTAGATATGTTTAGGGCCCTTGAAGACATGCCGGAAGAGGCGGAGAGGGGTGATAGAGAGAGAGTGAAAGCTCAGACACCTTGAAGAAGGAGCCCTTCGGGCGGGATCTTCGCCTTTTACTTATTTGCTTCAAATGTTTATGTTTCTGAATGTTTTCTAGTCATGTTTCCCTATCATCAGTCAATGTTTTGAACCCATGCCTCTAACTTTGATCTACTATTATTGAAATGCTACTAAACAAGTACTTTGTTCGAAAGATATGTTGAGAAATCGAATTAGCATATCTTATAAACTTATCGCGAGGTAGGACTTTGTTTTTATTGCCGAGCGCGAGGTCAGGCTTTTAATCGTGCCGAGCGCGAGGTCGGACTTTGCTTATATAGCCGAGCGCGAGGTCGGGCTTTTAATCGTGCCGATCGTGAGGTCGGACTTTGCTTTCATTGCCGAGCGCGAGGTCGGGCTTTTAATCGTGCCGAACGCGAGGTCGGACTTTGCTTTTATTGCCGAGCGCGAGGTCGGGCTTTTAATTGTGCCGAACGCGAGGTCGGATTTTTAATCGTGCCGATGCGAGGTCGGACTTTCTTTTCGTTGCCGAACGCGATGTCGGGCTTTGTTTTTGTTGCCGAACGCGAGGTCGGACTTTGAGTGCTAGGCCGGACTTTGCTAGGTGTAAAAATGATATATCAACGCCTAATATTATTCATGATTTTGAAAATAAAGACATAATTCCAATAAAGTGAAGATAAAACTAACATGGTAAATTGAGATTATGACTAAGCATAGTATTTCTTCAAGTGCTGGACGTTCCACGGGCGCTTGGTTTTCTTTCCACCAGCGTCTTCTAAATAGTAAGCTGCAATCCCTGCTTTCTTGATAACTTTATAAGGCCCCTCGTATTTCGGATCCAATTTCCCTCTCTCTCCTTGAAACTGGATTTTCTTCATGACCAGATCCCCTGTTTCGAACGATCGGGGCCGCACCCTTTTGTTATATGCTCGAGCCATCCTCTTCTGATAGGCAGCCATCCGAACAGCTGCTCGGTTTCTCTTTTCCTCTATGAGGTCCAAATCCATGGCCCTTAATTCATCATTATTCAACCCATACCCTATCACCCGAGCACTTTCTTGTCCGATTTCCGCTGGCAAGACGGCCTCAGTACCATATACAAGGTTATAGGGTGTTTCTCCAGTTCCTGTCCGAGCTGTGGTTCGGTAAGCCCACAATACGCTAGGTAATTCATCAACCCACTTTCTTTGGCAGAGTCCAGACGTGCTTTAAGAGCGTGCACAATGGATCTGTTAGTGACCTCGACCTGTCCATTACTCTGAGGATAAGCCACGGATGTGAATATCTGCTCTATCTTCATCTCTCTGCACCATTCTCGAATTTTGGAGCCGCAGAACTGTCTCCCATTGTCAGATATAAGTCTCCTTGGTATCCCAAACCGACATACCAGGTTCTTCCATAAAAATTTTAAGACCTCTCCTTCAGTAATTTTGGCCAACGGTTCTGCTTCCGCCCACTTAGAGAAATAGTCGACTGCTACCAATAAGAATTTTCTTTGTCCTGTGCTTATGGGAAATGGTCCGACAATGTCTATGCCCCATTGATCAAAAGGACAAGGGGAAATGACTGACCTCATAAGTTCGGCTGGTTGCCATTGTAAATTAGCATGTTTTTGACAATTATGACAGGACCTCACCACCTTTAGCGCATCCTTTTTCATAGTTGGCCAGAAGAAACCTGCCATCAAAGCCTTCCGAGCCAAAGCTACGCTTCCCAGATGGTTACCACAGCATCCTTCATGGACTTCTCGAAGGACATAATCAGCTTCTTCCGGGCCCAAGCATTTCGAGAGAGGTCTAGAAAAAGACCTCTTATACAATGTCCCATCTAAGAGCGTGAAACGGAGTGCTCTCCTTTTGACTTCTCGAGCCCTTTTTGGTTCAGCTGGGACTTTCCCATCACATAAGTATTGTTGAACCTCATACCTCCAATCTTCTTCTATCATCTTTACTTCTCCTGCCTGAAGATGGTAAATTTGAGAGATAAGCTCTTGTCCGACTAGTTCTGACCCCGTGGGATGATCAAGAGAACTGGCCATCTTGGCCAATCTATCCGCTTTCTCGTTCTCAGTTCGAGAAATTTGTTTCTGGATTAACTCGGAGAAGTCCTCCTTAGCTTTTTCAATAGCTTGGGCGTATCTCATCATTTTTTCATTTTTCACCTCAAACTTGCCTTTGCTTTGCTGTATTACCAATTGAGAATCAGAATAGAGGACGGCCCGAGTAACACCCATGCTTCGGGCAGCCCTTAGCCCTACCAAAACTGCTTCGTATTCGGCCTCATTATTGGAGGCCCGGAAGTCCAACCTCACCGCTACCTCAGTTTCTTCTCACCAAGGAGATATCATCACGATTCCGACCCCACTCCCTGTTCGACAAGAAGAACCATCTACGAAAATCTTCCATTGTTTCTCCTCCGATACTTGCACAGTCTCCGCCAGAAAGTCTGCTAAAGCCTGGGCTTTAATTGCAGTTCTGGGCTCAAACTTGATATCATATTCACTGAGCTCGGTTACCCACTTAATCAATCTTCCTGAGGTATCTGGATGTGAGACAATCTTCCCCAAGACGCTGTTGGTGAGGACAGTGATAGGATGCGATAGGAAATACGGCCTCAATTTTCTGGCCATTATGACGAGGGCCAATGCCAACTTTTCCTGAGTCGTATAATTGAGCTCTGCTCCCTTTAAAGCGTGACTCACAAAATAGACCGGCTGATGAACTGCATCATCTCTTCTGACTAGAACCGAACTCGCAGCCTGGGGAGTGACTGCTAAGTACACAAAGAGCTCTTCTCTAGGGACGGGTTTGTTCAAGACAGGGAGTTCCCTAAGATAAGCTTTCAGCTCCTGCAATGCTTTTTCACTCTGATCGTTCCACTCGAAATTTTTAGTTTTCCGAAGTACCTTAAAGAATGAGAAACTTCGATCAGCAGATCGAGATATGAATCGGGCTAGAGCGGCAACTCTTCCTGTCAATCGCTGCACTTCTTGTATGTTTCGAGGAGAACCCATAGAGGATAGTGCTTGCACCTTTTCTGGATTAGCCTCAATGCCTCTGCGAGTCACCATGTACCCCAAAAACTTCCCCGTCTGAACCCCGAACACACACTTGCTAGGGTTCAGCTTCAGCCTGTACTCCCGCAAAGTCTGAAATGTTTCATCCAGATCTGTCACAAACTGATCGACTGCCTTGGACTTGATCAATATATCGTCCACATAGACCTCAACGTTCCTCCCAATCTGCCTTTTGAAGACCTTATCCATAAGCCTTTGATATGTAGCACCGGAATTCTTTAACCCGAAGGGCATTACTACATAACAGAATGTTCCTTCGGATGTGATAAAACTGACCTTGCTTCTGTCTTTTTCCGCCAAGGGAACTTGGTGATATCCTTGATATGCATCGAGAAAACAAAGGAGCTCGTGTCCTGCCGTAGAATCGACCAATTGATCTATCCTTGGGAGAGGATAACAGTCTTTAGGGCAGGCCCGGTTTAAGTCGCGGAAATCCACACACATCCGCCATTTTCCAGCCGATTTAGGAACTAAGACCATATTAGATAACCATGTCGGGAAATGGATTTCTTGAATGTGTCCTGCTTTTAATAAATCTTGCACTTGCTCCTTGATGATAGCGTCTTTTTCAGGGCCGAAGTGCCTCTTCTTCTGAATCACAGGTCGGCATTCGTCCAAGACATTCAACTTATGCTCCATCACCTCCCTCCTAACCCCTTGGAGTTCGGACGGAGACCAAGCGAATATATCTTTATTCTTCTCCAAACACTGGACCAATCGTTCTTTCAAGGACTCTTCCAAGGCTCGGGCTATCCTCACGACTCCGGATGGGGGTTTTAGGATAAGCTCCTCACACACGTCCTCCGAAGTAACCTCTCCTGCTTCTTCGATTAGATGTAGTTGATCGAATCCCCTGGATTCAGGTCGACTTGGATGTTCAATTTTGGCCGACTTTTGCTCAACCCTTACTTCTTCCACGTAACATTTTCGAGAAATCTTCTGATCTCCCCTAACCTCTCCTACAGCTTCTCCGATAGGGAACTTGATCTTCTGGTGCAGAGCCGAGGCAATTGCCATGAAAGCGGCCATGGCTGGTCTCCCCATAATAGCATTATACGATGAGGGGGCATCAACTATCACAAAGTTGATGACTCGGGTATTTCTAATAACTGATGCCCTCAATATTTGACCGTGCTCGAGTCCTATGCCCGGCCGATCATCTCTCGTCTCCTTGAGAACCTTGGCCGAGCCCAGGGTAATGCTCGGCTAGCTGGGTAGTGCTCGGCTATCTCAGCCGACACAGGGAACTTATGAAGAGAATGGAAGATATCCATACCCGGAGTGAGGCAGAGAGAGCTGCTTTCCTTGCCGAGGTCGAAGCCGCCCGAAATCAAGCACAAATATTTGAGGACAAAGCCGTTTGGGCGGAACAAAGAACCCTTCAGCTTGAGGAAGAACTGCACCGGAAGGAAAATGAAACCGAGGTCATATGGCGTCAGAAGAAAGAGGAGTTCATCCGCTCTTCGGAATTTGAATCCTTGTGCTCAGACAAAGCTACCTCATACTTCGAGCATGGATTTAATGGGAGCATCGCTCAGCTACGAGCCAACGGGTATTCCGAAGCCGAACACCCTTTTTCCTTCCTAGATATGTTTAGGGCCCTTGAAGACATGCCGGAAGAGGCGGAGAGGGGTGATAGAGAGAGAGTGAAAGCTCAGACACCTTGAAGAAGGAGCCCTTCGGGCGGGATCTTCGCCTTTTACTTATTTGCTTCAAATGTTTATGTTTCTGAATGTTTTCTAGTCATGTTTCCCTATCATCAGTCAATGTTTTGAACCCATGCCTCTAACTTTGATCTACTATTATTGAAATGCTACTAAACAAGTACTTTGTTCGAAAGATATGTTGAGAAATCGAATTAGCATATCTTATAAACTTATCGCGAGGTCGGACTTTGTTTTTATTGCCGAGCGCGAGGTCAGGCTTTTAATCGTGCCGAGCGCGAGGTCGGACTTTGCTTATATAGCCGAGCGCGAGGTCGGGCTTTTAATCGTGCCGATCGTGAGGTCGGACTTTGCTTTCATTGCCGAGCGCGAGGTCGGGCTTTTAATCGTGCCGAACGCGAGGTCGGACTTTGCTTTTATTGCCGAGCGCGAGGTCGGGCTTTTAATTGTGCCGAACGCGAGGTCGGATTTTTAATCGTGCCGATGCGAGGTCGGACTTTCTTTTCGTTGCCGAACGCGATGTCGGGCTTTGTTTTTGTTGCCGAACGCGAGGTCGGACTTTGAGTGCTAGGCCGGACTTTGCTAGGTGTAAAAATGATATATCAACGCCTAATATTATTCATGATTTTGAAAATAAAGACATAATTCCAATAAAGTGAAGATAAAACTAACATGGTAAATTGAGATTATGACTAAGCATAGTATTTCTTCAAGTGCTGGACGTTCCACGGGCGCTTGGTTTTCTTTCCACCAGCGTCTTCTAAATAGTAAGCTGCAATCCCTGCTTTCTTGATAACTTTATAAGGCCCCTCGTATTTCGGATCCAATTTCCCTCTCTCTCCTTGAAACTGGATTTTCTTCATGACCAGATCCCCTGTTTCGAACGATCGGGGCCGCACCCTTTTGTTATATGCTCGAGCCATCCTCTTCTGATAGGCAGCCATCCGAACAGCTGCTCGGTTTCTCTTTTCCTCTATGAGGTCCAAATCCATGGCCCTTAATTCATCATTATTCAACCCATACCCTATCACCCGAGCACTTTCTTGTCCGATTTCCGCTGGCAAGACGGCCTCAGTACCATATACAAGGTTATAGGGTGTTTCTCCAGTTCCTGTCCGAGCTGTGGTTCGGTAAGCCCACAATACGCTAGGTAATTCATCAACCCACTTTCTTTTGGCAGAGTCCAGACGTGCTTTAAGAGCGTGCACAATGGATCTGTTAGTGACCTCGACCTGTCCATTACTCTGAGGATAAGCCACGGATGTGAATATCTGCTCTATCTTCATCTCTCTGCACCATTCTCGAATTTTGGAGCCGCAGAACTGTCTCCCATTGTCAGATATAAGTCTCCTTGGTATCCCAAACCGACATACCAGGTTCTTCCATAAAAATTTTAAGACCTCTCCTTCAGTAATTTTGGCCAACGGTTCTGCTTCCGCCCACTTAGAGAAATAGTCGACTGCTACCAATAAGAATTTTCTTTGTCCTGTGCTTATGGGAAATGGTCCGACAATGTCTATGCCCCATTGATCAAAAGGACAAGGGGAAATGACTGACCTCATAAGTTCGGCTGGTTGCCATTGTAAATTAGCATGTTTTTGACAATTATGACAGGACCTCACCACCTTTAGCGCATCCTTTTTCATAGTTGGCCAGAAGAAACCTGCCATCAAAGCCTTCCGAGCCAAAGCTACGCTTCCCAGATGGTTACCACAGCATCCTTCATGGACTTCTCGAAGGACATAATCAGCTTCTTCCGGGCCCAAGCATTTCGAGAGAGGTCTAGAAAAAGACCTCTTATACAATGTCCCATCTAAGAGCGTGAAACGGAGTGCTCTCCTTTTGACTTCTCGAGCCCTTTTTGGTTCAGCTGGGACTTTCCCATCACATAAGTATTGTTGAACCTCATACCTCCAATCTTCTTCTATCATCTTTACTTCTCCTGCCTGAAGATGGTAAATTTGAGAGATAAGCTCTTGTCCGACTAGTTCTGACCCCGTGGGATGATCAAGAGAACTGGCCATCTTGGCCAATCTATCCGCTTTCTCGTTCTCAGTTCGAGAAATTTGTTTCTGGATTAACTCGGAGAAGTCCTCCTTAGCTTTTTCAATAGCTTGGGCGTATCTCATCATTTTTTCATTTTTCACCTCAAACTTGCCTTTGCTTTGCTGTATTACCAATTGAGAATCAGAATAGAGGACGGCCCGAGTAACACCCATGCTTCGGGCAGCCCTTAGCCCTACCAAAACTGCTTCGTATTCGGCCTCATTATTGGAGGCCCGGAAGTCCAACCTCACCGCTACCTCAGTTTCTTCTCACCAAGGAGATATCATCACGATTCCGACCCCACTCCCTGTTCGACAAGAAGAACCATCTACGAAAATCTTCCATTGTTTCTCCTCCGATACTTGCACAGTCTCCGCCAGAAAGTCTGCTAAAGCCTGGGCTTTAATTGCAGTTCTGGGCTCAAACTTGATATCATATTCACTGAGCTCGGTTACCCACTTAATCAATCTTCCTGAGGTATCTGGATGTGAGACAATCTTCCCCAAGACGCTGTTGGTGAGGACAGTGATAGGATGCGATAGGAAATACGGCCTCAATTTTCTGGCCATTATGACGAGGGCCAATGCCAACTTTTCCTGAGTCGTATAATTGAGCTCTGCTCCCTTTAAAGCGTGACTCACAAAATAGACCGGCTGATGAACTGCATCATCTCTTCTGACTAGAACCGAACTCGCAGCCTGGGGAGTGACTGCTAAGTACACAAAGAGCTCTTCTCTAGGGACGGGTTTGTTCAAGACAGGGAGTTCCCTAAGATAAGCTTTCAGCTCCTGCAATGCTTTTTCACTCTGATCGTTCCACTCGAAATTTTTAGTTTTCCGAAGTACCTTAAAGAATGAGAAACTTCGATCAGCAGATCGAGATATGAATCGGGCTAGAGCGGCAACTCTTCCTGTCAATCGCTGCACTTCTTGTATGTTTCGAGGAGAACCCATAGAGGATAGTGCTTGCACCTTTTCTGGATTAGCCTCAATGCCTCTGCGAGTCACCATGTACCCCAAAAACTTCCCCGTCTGAACCCCGAACACACACTTGCTAGGGTTCAGCTTCAGCCTGTACTCCCGCAAAGTCTGAAATGTTTCATCCAGATCTGTCACAAACTGATCGACTGCCTTGGACTTGATCAATATATCGTCCACATAGACCTCAACGTTCCTCCCAATCTGCCTTTTGAAGACCTTATCCATAAGCCTTTGATATGTAGCACCGGAATTCTTTAACCCGAAGGGCATTACTACATAACAGAATGTTCCTTCGGATGTGATAAAACTGACCTTGCTTCTGTCTTTTTCCGCCAAGGGAACTTGGTGATATCCTTGATATGCATCGAGAAAACAAAGGAGCTCGTGTCCTGCCGTAGAATCGACCAATTGATCTATCCTTGGGAGAGGATAACAGTCTTTAGGGCAGGCCCGGTTTAAGTCGCGGAAATCCACACACATCCGCCATTTTCCAGCCGATTTAGGAACTAAGACCATATTAGATAACCATGTCGGGAAATGGATTTCTTGAATGTGTCCTGCTTTTAATAAATCTTGCACTTGCTCCTTGATGATAGCGTCTTTTTCAGGGCCGAAGTGCCTCTTCTTCTGAATCACAGGTCGGCATTCGTCCAAGACATTCAACTTATGCTCCATCACCTCCCTCCTAACCCCTTGGAGTTCGGACGGAGACCAAGCGAATATATCTTTATTCTTCTCCAAACACTGGACCAATCGTTCTTTCAAGGACTCTTCCAAGGCTCGGGCTATCCTCACGACTCCGGATGGGGGTTTTAGGATAAGCTCCTCACACACGTCCTCCGAAGTAACCTCTCCTGCTTCTTCGATTAGATGTAGTTGATCGAATCCCCTGGATTCAGGTCGACTTGGATGTTCAATTTTGGCCGACTTTTGCTCAACCCTTACTTCTTCCACGTAACATTTTCGAGAAATCTTCTGATCTCCCCTAACCTCTCCTACAGCTTCTCCGACAGGGAACTTGATCTTCTGGTGCAGAGCCGAGGCAATTGCCATGAAAGCGGCCATGGCTGGTCTCCCCATAATAGCATTATACGATGAGGGGGCATCAACTATCACAAAGTTGATGACTCGGGTATTTCTAATAACTGATGCCCTCAATATTTGACCGTGCTCGAGTCCTATGCCCGGCCGATCATCTCTCGTCTCCTTGAGAACCTTGGCCGAGCCCAGGGTAATGCTCGGCTAGCTGGGTAGTGCTCGGCTATCTCAGCTCGCTCGGCCTAGCCCGGGATAGTGCTCGGCCGAGCCCCGGGGGCCGAGCCAAACCATTGGTATCATGTCCAATTAATCCGGAGCGAGCTCTTGTCAAACACAGATGCTTATATTACGAATCTCAAGCCCATGTAATCTGCCTATATCTTAATAACTTTGTCAAAAATAAAAGGCATAAATGAGCCTTGAATATGCCAGAATCTCGCCGTGTGATTAGAGGCGACAAGGGATCAGGCCGGAATTTCGCCATGTGATTAGAGGTGGCGAGAGATCCGGCCCTAACTTGCAGTGATTGGAGAAGAGTTTAATTTTATAAGGAAATTTACCTAAAATAGACTTCGGCTCAATATGGTAAGAAGTCCCCTCAACCACTATTAATATCTTGTACATTTTCATGGTGAAGGGCATTCAGGAGATAAGACTTTCTTGAGAATTATTTCAGGGGGCATTCTCCCATTCTTTTTTCTAAAGACACAAAAACCCAATCGAAAAATCGGAGTGATCATGCCGGAAAAATTCTCGGCACCTTCCAATACCTACTAGTTTCATACAAGCCGGTAGTGTTCCATCCGCCCCGGTCCAAACATTGTTGATCTAAAGTTCAAGCTCACCAGACCGAACCCAGGAAAGATTTGCTATCATCACATATCTTTCTTCAACTTACTCATTTGCAACATGAGGCCCAAAGTAGCTTGGTTGGACCGTTTGTTTTGCAAAGAATAATTCAAGAAATCAATTCCCCCATCAAATTTCAATTCGAGAAAAAAATATTTGTCATGTTCGTCTTATGCCACCACTGATATATCGAAAGTCTCATATGAATTCGATAACGGTGTGATGTATCTTTGAGTAATAATAGTGACATCGTATGTGCAACTAGGAAAATACATTTCCTGAATTTGAAAATGATGTGATTTAACTTTGAGTAATAATAGTGACATCGTATATGCAACTAAGAAAATACATTTTCCTAAGACATATTTCTTGTCATGGCCATAAATTTTTTGCACTATTAACTCATCAGATTACATAGGATATCTTCACTGTAAGCAAACGGTGAATCTCCGACTACAATTAATTTGCTCTACGTATGTCAAAACTATACTCAACCTCACCACCTGATGACCTTCAGTAGTGTCGATAAACGGATCAAAATACATGCTAGTAAATAGAACTTGAACATTGACTCGGGTCAAAGGACTAATGGTCTACAGCCATAACCGCGAACTATTCCACTCGACAAATGATAACCATTCGGAAAGTCCGAGAGAGGGTTGTTCAGTTCATCATCACATGATTATCATTCTGTATGAATGAACATCTGCATGCCATTACTAATGAAACTTTGTATTTTCATCACAGATATAAGTTTCGAGCTCAAGCGATTTTATCTTTATTTTAGGCTGCTGATTCGACTATGAACTTGTTTAGATATATGATACACTGCCTCATGAGTTTAATAAGCTTACGTTGAGAGGCAAGCCTCATGGTACCTACTATATATTCAAGGACTTTATCTATTCAGCTTGCATGAGTATACAGTTAAATGTCATTATTAGATAAAACCATAAAATAATATTAAATAAAGATAAATTTTACATTAGATTCAAAAAAGCTCAAACTACAATTTAGCTCGCCGAACATCTACTATAACATTAACATTAAAAAAAATATTGTTTCATTTATGTGTCAAAAGAACAGAATTTTACTTAAATGAATATTTACCGTTGATGGTTTGAAGATGATTCTGACAAGGAGAATACACCACAATCACGCCTAAAACCATTGAATTTCGCACAAAAACTCGGCTCATACGTAACTAATCTTAAATTTAAAAGTGCTAATCCAACTATCAATTAAAACTTATGCATCCTATTTTCTCAATATAAAACTCAAGCATTTAAATTTTATCCATCATTCCAAAGGGTTGATTTTTATAAAAATATCATCTTCGAGTAATAAAAAAAAATTACTGTGCTCGAGCATTTTTCTCCGGAATCTTACCTCCAAAACCAAATACCCGAAAAATTCACATACATTAATTGAAAATAAATCAAATTTAAATATCTTATTTAAATAATAAAAAATTATCACGCGGTTTTGTGGTCCTTTAAAGTTTTCGGGCATTACAATCATACCCTCCTTAAAAAGAATTTTGTCCTCGAAATTCGATTTACCAAATTTCTCTAGGTATTGACTTCCCATGTCTAACTTGGTCTCCCAAGTCGCTTCCTCTTCGGTATGGTTCCTCTATTGGACCTTCACCATAGTAATAATCTTGCTCCTCAACTTTCTCTCTTGCTTTTAAAGAATTCACCTGGTCCCTCCTAAAAATTCAAGTCTGGCATTAACTGCAAAGTTTCATGGTTCAGTACATGTGCAGAGTTCGACACGTACTTGCAAAACATCGGTACGTGAAATACATTATTCACTACTCAAAAATTGGGTGGTAATGTCAACCTGTAGGCTAAAGTCCCCAATGCAAAATCTCATCACCCTTCATCGGCTCCACGTTCAAGAACACATGGTCCCCAAATGCGAATTCAAGATCTTTTCGACACCCATCAGCATAACGTTTTTCGGTGGCTTTGTGAAATTTTCATTTTGTCTCAAATTTTGATGATAGTATTTGTTATCTGTCTCATGATTTTGTGGCCTAACTCAACTCTTTCCCCCACATCATCCCAATATATATTAATTCCAACTTGTCATGCATACAATTCCTCGTACGGTGCCATCCCGATCGAGACTTGATACCTGTTATTTTAGGTAAACTCGACAAAATGGAAACTTTGTATCCCAAATCCCTTGGAAATTGAACAAAAAGAGTCGTAACAGATCCTCTAGATTCTCATCACTCTCTCAGGCTGTTCGTCTGTATGAGGGTGAAAGGTTGTACTAAAAGCCAACTTAGTCCCTAATTTTGTGTCCAAATTTTTCCATTATTCCTATGTAAATAGGGGATCTCAGTGAGATACAATGCAAGCCGAAATACTGTGAAGATGTACTAACTACTTGATATATAACTCAGCATATTTGTACATGTTGCAAGTCGTCTTGACTGGCAAGAAATGAGATGATTTGGTGAAATGACAAACTATAACCCAAATAGAATAAATCCATGCAAAATCCTTGGAAATCCCACAACAAAATCATGGTGATGTTCTACCACTTCCACTCTGGTATAGGAAAAGGTTTTAACATTCCAGCAGGTTTTTGAAGTTCTGTCTTCACCTGTTGACACGTGGGGCACTCAGAGACAAACTTAGCAATGTCTCGTTTCACTCTTGGCCAATACAATTGTTTTAGATCTTATATATCTTTGTACCTCCTAGATGGGCAGAACACGCGGTGTATGAGCCTCTATCATGATCTCTTTTTGAGTGAGTTGACTGATGGAACCCATAGTCAACCCTGGTAACAAACGATCCCATCCTCAACTTTATATAATTGTTTGTCTCTTCCTTCATCTCGTTGTCTCAACATTACTAACTGCTCGTCTATCAGTTGCCCACCTCAGATTTTATCTTACAAGGTAGGTTGGATGGTTAGTGTTGCTAGCCTAGAGGAAACCTTTCTGATCATCACTTCGAAATCAATATGTTGCATCTTCGCTATCAAGGGTTCCTGAACTGTCAACTGCCCCAACACCACTGAATTTTTTCTTAAAGCATCTGCCACCATGTTGGATTTACCCGGATGGTAGTTGATGTTACAGTCAATCTTTGAGCAACTCCAACCATTGTTGTTGTCTCATATTCAGTTCTTTCTGGGTGAAGAAATACTTTAGAATCTTATGATCGATGAAAATACAACATCTTTCACCTTACATATAATGCATCCAAATTGTGAGAATGAATATCACTGCTGCATGCTCCGAATCATTAAGCAATCACCCTATCATTTTGCATCATCACTGCACCAAAACAAAACTTTGATGCATCAGTATATAGGACATGATTCCATTGCCCGAATGGAATTTTCATCAATTCCTGCTTAACCCCTCGAAGCCTTTTTGAAAACTGGGGCTCCAATCGTACTCCACTCCCTTCTTTTTCAGCGAAGTAAATGGCATTGCCATTTTATAGAATCCTTGGATGAAACGCTTGTAATATCCTGTCAGACCCAAAAAATTGTGGATCTTGGTGACATTCTTTGAAACAGGTCAATCTCTCTGCAACTCAATGGCATATCGTGATTCATGTTTTATTGTGTATGATTGGTGTGTTGTGTGTAGATGAGGCAATATGCGCTTTAGCCTTGTTCAACTGGTTCTTCAGCCGATATCTTTTCTGAACTAGTTTACAGTTATGGTAATTGGAATAGCCATTTGGAGAAATCAGATGATTATTGTTGAACCTTTTAGGTGGCCAGTTACATAAATCAATTGAAGTTTTAGGGCTATAAACTGGTCTACTTGGCTCAGGTTGTTCTTGTATCACAACTGATTCGACAAAGTGAATATATTTTCCTTTGCCCATGTTCAGTGTTAGCTAAGTATCACTGGTAGAAGTTTCATCATGATTGCTAAAGCCTAAATCAGTTTTATCGATAACTGATTTTTGCATATCTTGCATCTCAACTAGTGCAACTGATGATTTGTTCTATGCTTGAATGAGCCCAGTTTGCTTTGTATTCTTAAGCATTAACTGCTGAATCATATATTGATTCTTTCTTCTCTCAGCTTACAGCTCAGAAATCTCCCGTTTAAGACTCAACAGTTCAACTGATTTATCAGTTTCAGTTTTATCGTCATTGGGATTAGTTTGCTTCGCTTTGGCCTTCTCAACTGAGAGAGCAAGCTTGTGATACTCGTTGATGATGTCATGCAATGTGGAAATAAGTTCATAATGTGTAAATTCAGTTGAACTAAAATCGAATATATGTTTATTGGTTGATTCTAGTTCCTGTCAACAACCATCAAACACTTGACTTCCTCATCATCACTGGAGCTGCTCAAGCTCTCAGGTTCTAATTCATCGTTGTTAGATTCAGCCCATTTGGATTTACTTTCCTCAGCTAGAAAAACTTTGTGTTTCTTTCTGAATGTTTTCTTATCATCTTTGGTTCTTCTACTGTGCTCATGTGATTTCTTTCCCTTTTCAGCTGACATTCGACTATCCTTCTTTGGCTTAGGACAGTCAGCAATGAAATGTCCAGTTTTGCCACAGTTGTAGCAAGCATTTGGTTCTTTCTTGGTGTTATTCCTCGTATATTATCTTTGAAAGGATCCTTGATTTCTTCTCATGAATCTGCCAAATTTTTTGACAAATAATGACATTTCGTCATTGCTTAACTGATCAGCAGTTTTCTCAACTAAACCAGTTGGTTCCAGTTTGACAGCACTAAGAGCTGTTGTAGCTGCTGGTGTGGAAGGTTTTCCTTCTCTCGTTTTCAACTCGAACTCATAGGCCTCCATATCATCAAATAAATCATGTAATTCAACCTTATTGAGGTCATTTGATTCTCTCATAGCCATTGTCTTAACATCTCATTCCTTGGGAATACTTTTGACTACCTTCTGCTCTACTTCTTTATTTGGTTATACCTTTCGAAGAGCATTCAATTCGTTTATTATGTTGTTGATTCTCTCATCATAATCATGCATAGATTCTCCAATCTTCATTTTAATATTATTGAATTTTGAACGTCAACTGAAAGTTTATTCTCTTTGGTTTGCTCATTGCATTCACAGAGCTGAGTCAACTTCTCCCAGATTTCTTTTGCAGTCTTGCATATCTTTATTTTGCTGAAAGTGATTTTATCCAGCATTTTGTACAAGATATCTTTGGCCACATTGTCTAAGTTGACTTTTCTTTTCTCCTCTGCTGTCCATTCTTCTCTTGGATTTTCAATACGGTGTGGTGCGCCATCAGTTATGGCAACAACAATATTTGCTTTTAGTATTCTCATGGGTCCATCAGTAATGACGTACCACATGTCATCATCTTGTGCAGTATTCAACTGCTCTGATACCACTTGATAGGATCAGTTGGTAGGTGAAAAAGTATTTAGAAGGGAGGGTTGAATAAACACTCTACAATTTTACCTCTTTTTCAAGTAATGATTCAATTTAGTGATAAACTGAACTCGAGAATCTTGTTATTCAATGTCAATTAGTTAACTAATGAAAGTGCGGAAATAAACTGAATGACAAATAGAATAAAAATGAAATTAAAGGACACAAAATATATGGATGTTCAGAGATTTCAATAACTCCTACGTAACCCTTTTCTATCTAAAAGATAGGGAATTCACTAAAAGAATTTCATCAATACAAAACTTGTACAGACCCCTTTCAGTTTTGTACTTAACAATGTCAAATTTAAACTCTTAGTTTCAGTACAGTTTATCAGTTCACAACTGATCTGAAAGTACTCAGCACAACTGATCTATATAAGATCGAATATTACAACAGTAAGTGTTTGTGCTAGTAAGATCGATGTATATATAACCTTGAATGCTATGAATATATATGATAAGTGTGAGCTTTTGAAATCTTTTGAAATTAAACAGAAAGTTTGTGAGGAGATTTCAGCAGAATAACAACTTGGTAGTTTTGTTCATTATAAGTTTCAGCTGCTCTTCTCGGCTATTTATAGGCTTTTCTTCCACAGTAAAAATGAATACGTTTGAATCTTTCTATCCTTTGTTTGCCATGTCAATACCCTTCTGACAATTGTACACTGTATTATTGCTGAAATGCAGTGTTCTCACTACATGTTGCAGTCTGCCATTGTACAGTTCTCGGTTAATAGTTAAATTCCTTAATTGATGACGTGTCACACTAACTCATCTTGATACAGCCGATAGAATTAGCTGATAGCTCTCAACTGATTGTAGTAAAACTGATCGGTTTCCAACTGATCATCCAGTTCGCTACATAGTTCAGTTAGCTTAGTTTAGTTGCCTTAGCTGCGCAATAATCTTCAGTTAGACATCAATTCTCTTTAGTCTTGTTGATCAGTTAGTTCCATCTTTATACGCTAGGTTGGTCAAACTTCCGAAATTAAGTTTCCAACAACTTCTCAATCATTTTCCGCCAGATAAAGTTCGAGGAGTTGCAAACATCATGAATCTAAGATTAATTCTTTGTTATATTTGTGGTGTTTTGGTTTTTTGACTGAAAGTTTCAAACATTGTAAAAATTACTAGGAGTTTCAACTTATACAGTTGACAATACCTAATATCGAAACGGGTTGTTACAAAAGATTGATAAACCCAAAATCTTATAGTGAATTTCTTCTTAAATGGAAAAAAAAGAGACGTAGAAACTTCTATATATTTTGTATATACTCTACCGCATTCACTCATTTTGTTGACTATCTAAGTTTAAGTATATAATAATCAAATGAATCTTCGGACCGTTCTTCTGCACTATTTTTTGTTGTCCGACCGTTTTCTTATAATCGAGAGAAATAGCGTAAGTATATTTAACACTATTAAAACCACTCGAATTTTTTTAAAAAATTGTTTATTCACCTTTTCTAAACACTTTACCGATACTAACAACATATTTAATGATCCTATTTCAAAGAAACTAATAAAAATATTAACAAAAAGAATGAGAAAAGTGACAATCGTAAAGAAGAGGAAAAAAATTTATTATCCAACTAAAACCACTTTTCCAAAAATCAAAAGTAACATCACACATGCATCTTGTGGGTTATTACTGATCTCAATTATACAAGCACATAACGCATGCAACGTCCACTTATTAATATTAAAATTATATCATTATACTAACTGATTTTGTCTTTAAGTGGAGATACTACCCTTTTTCCACAAAATAAATTATTTTCCAAATGACTGTGCTATCATATCCTGCAAAATAAATTACACATATATTTAATATAAACACTAAAATATTATGATAAAAAACACTAAACTTGTAACGTACCGTACTTTTTAACTATTTTAAAATTTACGAAAAAATAAAAATTTTCTTACAATTAAGAAATAAACTCTCAAATTTCGATTTAAAATAAACTGTTCATCCAAAAATAATTGCAATAAAAGTATCTTAACTAAAGTTTGCTAAAACACTTGTTTAAACATCGTAACCCAAAAATGAAATCAGAGTAATAAAATTTTCCGTGCTTAAAATCTCAAAACATGGGCGATCCTTGGGTTTAGCCTCTCACTCAGTCCAAGCCTGCTCACTGGTCTTCACCTCTCGTCTCCTAAAAGTCATCATCATTTGCATCGATCAAGTCTAAAGACTCAACATGTACAAACTGAAAATAACAAGCAATACGTAATAAAACCATATGCATCTTTAAAATAGAGTGTACGTACTTGAAACTTGAACGTAATAGCATAAACATACTTGAAACTTGAACATAGTAGCATAAACATAGATGTGCCCTCATCATAAAATTTTTCTTAAACATACTTGCATCATACATACTTGAACATACATAAAATACATCATTTTGTGTAGAGACATTGTAACGCACATGGGCTGTTCCCGATTGGGCTTGAGTCCCCTCACGGTTATCCCATTACCCATTACTCATAGAACTTCTCCAGCACAGGCACTGGAGCTTTTGCCTTCCCAGGATTAGAACCCAAGACCTCCTGGACTTATATAGATCTTGACATCAATCCTGGTACCAGTTGATCTAGTAGCTCAACTGGTACCAGGATTGATGCAAAGATTTATATAAGTGCAGGAGGTCTTGGGTTCTAATCCTTTTTTTGTAATGCACATGGGCTGTTCCTGATCGGGCTTAAGTCCCCTCACGGTTATCCCATTATCCATTACTCATAGAACTTCTCCAGCCCCGGCACAGGAGCTTTTTCCTTCCCAGGATTAGAATCCAAGACCTCCTGGACTTATATAGATCTTGGCAGTAATCCTGGTACCAGTTGAGCAAGTTGTAGAACCTGAAAATCAGATTACGTATAAGCCATGCATAATTTCTATTATTTAAATTAAATATGAAGTTTTAAATCAGGATTATTTATTTTAAAGATAGATGTTTAGTATTATCTTTTCAGGATAAATATGCGAGGTCGGACCGGAGTTTGGAGATTTGAGATAAGATTAATTATAAGAAAATATTCCTAAATTTAATTTAAGGCAATGAATAAATTAATTTAAAGAAATAAAATGTTTTAGAATTTATTTAATTAATTAGAGCTAAGTTGGTAAATAAATTCTTTTAGATTCAATATTTAATTAAAGCTTAATTTAAAATATGTAAATAAGTGGGGATAAATTAATCTAAGTATAATACATTCAAGAATTAAACATAACATTTAAATACTTAAATTTAAGTCAAGCATGCCATGCAATGTTCTATTCTAAATTAATTTGTCATTCATTAAAAATATATATAATGAGTGTATTAAACCTTAAGAATTTAAAATACAAGATTGAGTCAATGTTATACCATGTAAAATTGTTGATCACTTTCGGTTCCATCTTCCCATTTTAAATGTGTGGTTAACCTCATTCTAATCACCTCTTTGGCCATTAAGGTGAATACAATTCCTCACCTTTAACTCATTAGTTATTAGTGAATTCAAACACAATAACATACCTAAATTCTTCCTTAAACCATCATGCTAGTAAATAACGAAAACATGCAGAAAAATGAGGAGAAGGATCGGCTATCAAGGAGAGAAGAAACAATTTGAAAACCATTCACCTCCTTGACTTGTAACTCCCACCTTAATGCTTATAATGACACATTTAACACCTCCTATGACACCCCTCTCCATTTCCTATCAAGCCTACACCATCACCTTCGAAAATTATCAGAGATCAGTAGCTTAGGAACGTGATAACAGCAGCTAAGGTAATAGAGAATAGCAGCAGAAAATAAGAAGAGAATCCAACTCGGTTCCGTCGCGCGTATTCGTCGTATTGGTTTGTTTTGTTCAAAACAACTTCCAGGCATGTATATATTATTCCTTTGCTCTACAATCAAGTTATACTAGCTATTTTAAATCTGTATATGTTCATAAATCAAGGGACAAACCGAATTTTGACAGCAATACTCTCCAAAAGAAAAAAAAAAATTCTGTACAGCTTTTCGGTTGATGATGTGTGCTTCACGCTTCAGTATTTTATGTTGTTGACAGGGGGTTGCTCGAGTCCAGGCTTACAAATCTGCATCTAGACATCATTTAGAGTATGTTAGGGTGTCATTGGTTCATTGGTTTGAGTTCAAACACCTCGAATGAAGGCATGACAACAGCATTTCAAGGAGTGACAGATTTTGTGTCAAGTTTCTGTCATTGTGTTGTTTAATGGATGGGTTCGAGTCATGGTTGTCCTAGGGGCTGTAGCCATGGTTAGAACTCTACCTTAACATGTCTAGGACGTGACCAAGGTGTCCTTTCTAAGCTTGGTTCACGGATCTTTAAAATTTCTACATAAACAAGACATGAGTCCTTCGGTTTTAATATTTTGAAATTATGTAGGAGTATGCTTTCGGTTTTTGGATGTTGTGTGGATTATGGTTGGCTCCTAGCCCATAGCCATGGTTCATACAACACTCCATCATGTTTAGATCAAGCCACGGTCGATTAAATGGCCACTGGAACGACACAAGACAACCAAATATTTCATTACATCACACTACACCCCAAAGGGTGCTCTCGGGTGGGAGCTGTGCGTGTCATAGGTAATGGCTCGGTTGGTGATTGGATTTAAGCCCTTAACCATGGTCCAAGCTATGCCTTAGGATGTTGGTAAGATTCCTTGGGAGATGGTTCAAGCCATTGGTCAATAAATTTTAGAGTTTACACCACAAACACCCAAGTTGCCACTTCTGGTTTTTTTTTACAGCAACTTTCATCTTCGCTTTCGAGGTTGGTATGAGTTCTCGGTTGGCTTTTATCCCATGGCCTTGGACTGGACAATACCTTAGTGAGTTAGGAAATTCATGTTTTTGGCCGTTCGTGATTTGGTCGAGTTTAGAGGTCGTACGAGAATTTACGGTGAAAGGTGCCAAAATGACTCTCGAAAGAGTGTTTTATGCTTTTGGATTCCTTTCACCTATTTTCGTGTTTTACAGTTATTATGCATATTTTTCAGTATTTTTGGGTTATTTTAATCATGGTTAAACGTAGGTTTAATGTTGGTTCGGGTTGGTACGAAGCCATGGTGAAAAATCAAGTTATTGGCTCTAATCGTCTCGTTTTTGGTTCTATTGTTGGTTGTTGTCAAGTTAAGATTTATTGCATGTGTCACATATTAGTAGCAAGTCGCAGCAAGCCTGCGAACGATCCAACTCATCCGGTAAAAATGAGGTTATAATTATATTACGTGCATAAAAATATAAAATGTTTATTTTTTAGAAATATGCTGTATGTCTTGTGGCCACCTTATGCTTATGGGTTTGGAAGTCGGTAGGCGCAACCGAGGACCTCTCCGCCCGGTGACTTACGACCGGTTATGATTATGTATGGGTACGGACATCCAGTCCAAGGGCTGTGGTTGATCTCTACCGCCCAGTATACTGTGGTTTAGTCTGATCAGGCGCTTACGCTATGTTATGAGCCACTTGCTTAGAAACATTATCTCTACCAGAAAATTATGATATGTTATGATAGAGCTCTATTGAGCAAATCTTTTACGTATGATTTTTAGATATGCACGTAGTTATAACTATTCATGATATGATTTTTTCCGTACGCTTTATGATACTTTATTTTTACGTTGCATGCGCTTTTAAAATATATTTACTTGTTATTCACGATATATACATGTTGAGTCTTTAGACTCATTAGACTTGATTGTTGTACGTATTGATGAGGTCGGGACCGCGGACGGAGACCAGTGAGCGATCTTGGGACAACAGTAGTAAACCCGAGGACCTCTCGATTTAGTTTATGCACCTTTTATTATTCAAACTCAGTTTAATATGTTGGATTATTTTTAAATTGATGTTTACGTTTGAGTATTTTAAATTGTTGGTTGAAACAATATTTGCTTCCGCTGTTATTTTAAAGTTAAAAACTATTTACATGTTTATTTTAATTAAATGAGACAAGATAATTATTTATTTTAGAAATTTTTTAATAATTCTGAAAATTTATGAATACGAAATACGAGCCTTTATAGTTGGTATCAGAGCCTATGATCTTGTAAAGGGTTGTACTACTACTGCTCTCGAGAAGCTCATAAAGTCACGTCTTCGGTCTGTAAGTTTTACGATTACGCATTTATTTTATAGCATGAAATATTTTTTTTTATGTCATGATTGCATGAAATATTTTACGTCAAGATTACGATTATGCATTATTTATTTAAATGTAAAGAAATAGTGGAATTATGCATGTTGGTTATGTATGGTTATAATTATGGAACAGCATGCGTCCTAGACGTCGTGTTGGACGCCCGAGAGGTGATGATGAGCGCCATCATGAAGGCGGTGAAGATCAGAGACAAAGGGAGAACGAGGAGAGGGATCTACCACCACCCCCTCCACCAGACATGAATGCCCAGATGCTAGCTGGGATGACTCAGTTCTTCGCACAGTTTGCGGGGAACAATGCAGTGGGAGGCAGACAGCCGGGACCGGAGGCTATCTATGAGCGGTTCATGAAGATGCGACCAAAGGAATTCTTAGGGACATCCGATCCTATGGCAGCCGAGGGTTGGATTAAGTCCCTTGAGGTTATTTTCGAGTTTATGGGGCTTGAAGATGGAGATAGGGTTCGATGTGCGACCTATCTGTTCGGAGGAGACGCTCGCCTATGGTGGGAAGGAGCATCAGTGGCTTTGGATTTGACTACTTTGAGCTGGGAGCACTTCACAGAGGTATTCTATTCTAAATATTTTATTGAGGAGGTGCGTTCGAGGTTGACCACGGAGTTCATGACCCTGAGACAGGGAGACTTGACTGTTACGGAGTTCATCCGTAAGTTCGAGAGGGGATGTCACTTTGTACCCCTAATTGCTAATGATGCTGGAGCTAAATTGAGGCATTTTCTGAATGGTCTATGGCCGATCATACGCCGTGATGTTAGGGTGGCTGGCCCTACTACCTATGATGTTGCTGTTTCCAGAGCTCTAGCGGCAGAGCAAGACCAGAATGATCGTCTTGGAAAACGACCATTTCAGGCACCACACCGTCCTCCTCAGTCAAAGCATCAGAATAAGAGACATTTCCACGGTCCACCTAAGAATAGAGGGCCGCAGCATCAACCGCAGGGACGAGCAGTCCCGAGGACAGTGGAGTATCCAGTCTGTGCCAGGTGCTCACGTCGTCATGCTGGGCCATGTATGTATGGTTCGGGAAAGTGTTACAAATGTGGTAGTACTGACCACATATTGAAGAATTGCCCACAGAAGAATCTGCTTACCCAAGGTAAAGTTTTTGCTCTCCATGCTGCGGAGACTAACCCGGAGACGATGCTCATGACAGGTATCATAAATCCTTAAGTTGTATTTGAAGTTTAATGTTTTGGGTTAATATTTTAAACTTAGAATTTATGATAGGATTGCATGCTCTAATCAGTGTTATTTACGGGAACGTAGGTTAGAAGAACTTTGACCTTTGCATGTCTATAAGCATAGTTCTTGTATAACTATTGGGTTTAGCGTAATATTCCAATCTTTCAGGGAGAATCTTTATAGCCGGTTCAGCTACGAAAGCCTTGATAGATTCAGGGGCTACTCATTCGTTCATTTCAGAAACCTTTGCAAATTCTCTCAAGATCAAATCAATTGGGCTAGACATAGCGTATTCCGTAACATTGCCTTCTGGATAGGAGATGATAGCTACTAATGTTATCCGAGATATAGACCTTGAACTTCATAGTAATCTTGTGTATGCGGATCTGATCGTTCTGCCGATGCCAAAATTTGATATCATTCTAGGGAAGGACTGGCAACTGAGGAACCGAGTTTTAATTGACTTCCAGCAGAGATCTGTTCTAGTCCGACCGCCTGGGATGGAACAATTCTTATTCGAGCCAGACAGGCATTTTAATATACCGCGTATGATATCTTGTGTCCAGGTTAGGAAGCTCATTCATAGAGGGTGCCGAGCATTTTTAGCTACTCTTGTATCCGTTCCCGAGACGCCCAAACAGTCAGCATCTGATGTTCCAGTTGTCCGAGATTTTCTAGACGTTTTTCCTGATGACGTCTCTGGATTACCCCCTGTGCGAGAGGTGGAATTTTCTGTTGAGCTTATGCCTGGTACGACACCGATCTCAAAGGCGCCGTACAGATTAGCACCGGCGGAGATGGCAAAACTCAAGAAACAGATTCAGGAACTTCTTGACAAGGAGTTCATTCGCCCGAGCTTTTCGCCATGGGGCGCACCGGTATTGTTTGTGAAGAAAAAGTATGGTTCTATGAGGCTCTGTATTGATTACCGGGAGTTGAACAACGTTACAGTGAAGAACAAATACCCACTCCCGAGGATAGAGGATTTATTTGATCAATTGGAGGGAGCTTCGGTATTCTCCAAGATTGATCTGCGTTCTGGTTATCATCAGCTGAGAGTGAAAAACGCCGACGTTCTCAAGACTACTTTCAGGACTCGTTATGGCCACTTCGAGTTTCTTGTGATGCCATTCGGTTTGACGAATGCGCCCGTGATCTTCATGGATCTCATGAATCGCGTATTCCAGCCGTATCTTGACCAGTTCGTGATAGTATTTATAGATGATATTCTCATCTACTCAAAGAATCAAGAGGATCACAGCAGACATCTGACCACAGTACTGCAGACCTTACAAAAGCACAAACTATTCGCGAAGTTCAGCGAATGCGAGTTCTGGTTAGATTAAGTGGCGTTCTTAGGCCACGTCATTTCTAGCAGTCGGATCGAGGTAGACCCGGCAAAAGTTGCAGCAGTCAGAGATTGGGTTGTGCCTCAAACTGCATCCGAGATCCGTAGTTTCCTTGGACTAGCAGGATACTATCGGAAGTTTATTCGAGGATTCTCCTCCATCGCAGTTCCACTCACATCATTGACGAAGAAGAATGTTGAATATGTGTGGAGCGAGTAATGTCAAAAGAGCTTCGATACATTGAAGCAAGCTCTTATTTTGGCGCCGGTATTGGCCATCCCTTCAGGACCCGGAAATTTTGTTCTGTATACCGATGCTTCGAAACTCGGGTTAGGGGCGGTATTGATGCAGCATGGGAGGGTGATAGCATATGCTTCTCGTCAGTTGAAGATTCATGAGAAGAATTATCCTACCCATGATCTAGAGTTGGCAGCCGTAGTATTTGCATTGAAGATTTGGAAGCATTATTTGTATGGAGAGAATTGTCAGATTTTCACCGACCACAAAAGTCTCAAATACTTCTTTACACAGAAAGAGTTGAATATGCGGCAGAGGCGTTGGTTGGAGCTAGTAAAGGACTACGACTGTGACATTAGCTATCATCCTAGCAAAGCTAATGTAGTTGCGGATGCGTTGAGCAGGAAGGTAGCAGGGATGGCTCATTTGGTGATTTCGAGACCCCTTCAGTTTGAGATGCAGAGGTTTGATCTAGAGACGTATTCTCGAGTTAGAGTTCCTCGTCTACTACTTTGACGATTCAGTCTTCTCTTCTACACCGTATTCGCAGTGGACAGTTAGCAGACGAGTTGTTGGCAAAGTGGAGACAGAGAGATGAGGCCAAGGGCAGTATTTTGTACACAGTTAGAGACGGTATTGTGAGATATCGAGACAGAATATGGGTTCCTAGCAGCGATTCTATTCGATCAGATATCTTATCTGAGGCCCATATGTCGCCGTACTCTATACATCCAGGGAGTACGAAGATGTACAAAGACCTGCAGTTATTATATTGGTGGCCATGAATGAAGAGGGATATCAGACGATTAGTATCCGAGTGTCTGACGTGTCAGCTAGTGAAAGCGGAACATCAGAGACCAGCAGGTTTGCTCAAGCCTCTTCCTATTCCCGAGTGGAAGTGGGAGAATGTCACCATGGACTTCGTTGTCGGTTTGCCGAAGTCAGTTAGAGAGTCGAATGCTATATGGGTGATTGTTGATCGTCTTACGAAATCAGCTCATTTCTTGCCTATTAAGACTACTTTCTCCATGATCCAGTATGCAGAGTTATATATCCGGGAGATCGTTAGACTTCATGGTATTCCCGTTTCTATAGTGTCTGACCGAGATCCTAGATTCACTTCCTCATTTTGGAAGAGTCTACATTCGGCTATGGGTACGAAGTTGTTGTTTAGCACAGCTTTTCACCCACAGACAGATGGTCAGTCCGAGAGAGTTATTCAGATTTTGGAGGATCTTCTTCGTGCATGTGTTCTTGATTTCTTCAGGAGTTGGGAATCAAAGCTACCGTTGGTGGAGTTTACCTATAACAACAGTTTTCAGTCGTCTATAGGTATGGCTCCATATGAAGCACTGTACGGTCGCAAGTGTAGATCTCCTATTCATTGGGATGAAGTGGGGGAGAGATCAGAGTTGGGTCCGGAGATTGTACAGCAGGCTGCTGATGTAGTAGTCAAGATTCGTGATAGGATGAGGACCGCACAGAGTAGACAGAAAAGTTATGCGGATCAGAGGAGGAGAGATCTGGAGTTTGCTGTTGGTGACCATGTTTTCGTGAAGATTGCACCGATGAAAGGTGTCATGCGGTTCGGGAAGAAAGGAAAGCTCAGCCCGAGATTCATTGGCCCATTTGAAATCCTCGACAGAGTTGGGACATTAGCTTATCGTGTTGCTCTTCCGCCGAATCTGGCCAGAGTACACAACGTGTTTCACGTCTCCATGTTGAGGAAGTATATGGCGAATCCATCGCATGCCTTGAATTTTGAGCCGTTGCAGCTCACTCCGAACTTGTTTTATGAGGAAAGACCAGTGCAAATTTTAGACAGACAGGAGAAAAAGCTTCGGAACAAAATGGTCAAGCTAGTGAAAGTCAAGTGGCTCAATCATTCGGAGGAGGAAGCTACATGGGAAGCTGAGCCAGAGATGGAGAGTCGATATCCCGAGTTATTCGGTAAGATTTAATTTCGGGGACGAAATTTCTTTTAAGGGGGGAAAGGTTGTAGAACCCAAAAATCAGATTACGTATAAGACATGCATAATTTCTATTATTTAAATTAAATATGAAGTTTTAAATCAGGATTATTTATTTTAAAGGCAGATGTTTACTATTATCTTTTCAGGATAAATACGCGAGGTCGGACCGGAGTTTGGAGATTTGAGATAAGATTAATTATAAAAAAATATTCTTAAATTTAATTTAAGGCAAGGAATAAATTAATTTAAAGAAATAAAATGTTTTAGAATTTATTTAATTAATTAGAGCTAAGTTGGTAAATAAATTCTTTTAGATTCAATATTTAATTAAAGCTTAATTTAAAATATGTAAACAAGTGGGGATAAATTAATAAAGTATAATACATTCAAGAATTAAACATAACATTTAAATACTTAAATTTAAGTCAAGCATGCCATGCAATGTTCTATTCTAAATTAATTTGTCATTCATTAAAAATATATATAATGAGTGTATTAAACCTTAAGAATTTAAAATACAAGATTGAGTCAATGTTATACCATGTAAAATTGTTGATCACTTTCGGTTCCATCTTCCCATTTTAAATGTGTGGTTAACCTCATTCTAATCACCTCTTTGGCCATTAAGGTGAATACAATGCCTCACCTTTAACTCATTAGTTATTAGTGAATTCAAACACAATAACATACCTAAATTCTTCCTTAAACCATCATGCTAGTAAATAACGAAAACATGCAGAAAAATGAGGAGAAGGATCGGCTATCAAGGAGAGAAGAAACAATTTGAAAACCATTCACCTCCTTGACTTGTAACTCCCACCTTAATGCTTATAATGACACCTTTAACACCTCCTATGACACCCCTCTCCATTTCCTATCAAGCCTACACCCTCACCTTCGAAAATTATCAGAGATCAGTAGCTTAGGAACGTGATAACAGCAGCTAAGGTAATAGAGAATAGCAGCAGAAAATAAGAAGAGAATCCAACTCGGTTCCGTCGCGCGTATTCGTCGTATTGGTTTGTTTTGTTCAAAACAACTTCCAGGCATGTATATATTATTCTTTTGCTCTACAATCAAGTTATACTAGCTATTTTAAATCTGTATATGTTCATAAATCAAGGGACAAACCGAATTTTGACAGCAACACTCTCCAAAAGAAAAAAAAAATTTGTACAGCTTTTCGGTTGATGATGTGTGCTTCACGCTTCAGTATTTTATGTTGTTGACAGGGGGTTGCTCGCATCCAAGCTTACAAAGCTGCATCTAGACATCATTTAGAGTATTTTAGGGTGTCATTGGTTCATTGGTTTGAGTTCAAACACCTCGAATGAAGGCATGACAGCAGCATTTCAAGGAGTGACAGATTTTGTGTCAAGTTTCTGTCATTGTGTTGTTTAATGGATGGGTTCGAGTCATGGCTGTCCTAGGGGCTGTAGCCATGGTTAGAACCCTACCTTAACATGTCTAGGACGTGACCAAGGTGTCCTTTCTAAGCTTGGTTCACGGATCTTTAAAATTTCTACATAAAAAGACATGAGTCCTTCGGTTTTAATATTTTGAAATTCTGTAGGAGTATGCTTTCGGTTTTTGGATGTTGTGTGGATTATGGTTGGCTCCTAGCCCATAGCCATGGTTCATACAACACTCCATCATGTTTAGATCGAGCCACGGTCGATTAAATGGCCACTGGAACGACACAAGACAACCAAATATTTCATTACATCACACTACACCCCAAAGGGTGCTCTCGGGTGGGAGCTGTGCGTGTCATAGGTAATGGCTCGGTTGGTGATTGGCTTTAAGCCCTTAACCATGGTCCAAACTATGCCTTAGGATGTTGGTAAGAGTCATTGGGAGATGGTTCAAGCCATTGGTCAATAAATTTTAGAGTTTACACCACAAACACCCAAGTTGCCACTGCTGGTTTTTTTTACAGCAACTTTCATCTTCGGTTTTGAGGTTGGTTTGAGTTCTTGGTTGGCTTTTAGCCCATGGACTTGGACTGAACAATACCTTAATGAGTTAGGAAAGTCATGTTTTTGGCCGTTCATGATTTGGTCGAGTTTAGAGGTCGTACGAGAATTTACGGTGAAAGGTGCCAAAATGACTCTCGAAAGAGTGTTTTATGTTTTTGGATTCCTTTCACCTATTTTCGTGTTTTACAGTTATTATGCATATTTTTCAGTATTTTTGGGTTATTTTAATCATGGTTAAACGTATGTTTAATGTTGGTTCGGGTTGGTACGAAGCCATGGTAAATCAAGTTATTGGCTTTAATCGTCTCGTTTTTTGTTCTATTGTTAAGTTGTTGTCAAGTTAAGATATATTGCATGTGTCACATATTAGTAGCAAGTCGCAGCAAGCCTGCGAACGATCCAACTTATCCGGTAAAAATGAGGTTATAATTATATTACGTGCATAAAAATATAAAATGTTTATTTTTGAGATATATGCTATATGTCTTGTGGCCACCTTATGCTTATGGGTTTGGAAGTCGGTAGGCGCAACCGAGGACCTCTCCGCCCGGTGACTTACGACCGGTTATGATTATGTATGGGTACGGACATCCAGTCCAAGGGCTGTGATTGATCTCTACCGCCCAGTATACTGTGGTTTAGTCTGATCAGGCGCTTACGCTATGTTATGGGCCACTTGCTTAGAAACATTATCTCTACCAGAAAATTATGATATGTTATGACAGAGCTCTATTGAGCAAAGCTTTTACGTATGATTTTTAGATATGCACGTAGTTATAATTATTCATGATATGATGTTTACCGTACGCTTTATGATACTTCATTTTACGTTGCATGCGATTTTACAATATATTTACTTGTTATTCACGATATATACATGTTGAGTCTTTAGACTCACTAGACTTGATTGTTGTAGGTATTGATGAGATCGGGACCGCGGACGGAGACCAGTGAGCGATCTTGGGACAGCAGTAGTAAACCCGAGGACCTCACGATTTAGTTTATGCACTTTTTATTATTCAAACTCAGTTTAATATGTTGGATTATTTTTAAATTGATGTTTACGTTAGAGTATTTTAAATTTTTGGTTGAAACAATATTTGCTTCCGCTGTTATTTTAAAGTTAAAAACTATTTACATGTTTATTTTAATTAAATGAGACAAGATAATTATTTATTTTAGAAATTTTTTAAAAATTCCGAAAATTTATGAATACGAAATACAGACCTTTATAGACATGTTTCAAACAAGTGAACCATACATAAATGTGCCTGATCAGACTAAACTACAGTACTGGGCTGACAGGGAAGATCCACTGCCACATACATGAAATCCATGTTCATAATTTAACGGGTGGATTGGTCATTGGTCATACTTTACCGTTTTCAATCATGATCTAAACCCGTTCATAATTTAACGGGGTGGATTGGTCCATGGTCATACTTTACTGCTTTCCAATCTCATACATAATTTGGTCACAAGACATTTAGCATACCTCAAAAACATAAAATATTTTTTTTACACGTCGAACATACTTTCTTGGCGTTGAGGGATTCGTTTGATCTCGCTTGGGGTCACTGCTGCACGTACTAACATGAGTTCGAATGCCTACCTTGCATAACTTAGATGTATAGTCATGCTCACACCTAAAAATGATAAATTTCCTTATGACATTCTAAATCTCTTGGGACTCGACCTCGTTTAATCATCGTACTAAATCATGACATCAAAACCCCAAAACGATCCCAAAATAAAAAATAAAAAAATGTTTTTTTTTTAAAAAAATTTAAAAGGCACACATACCCCGTGTGAGGGTCTATGTCGGGATCGTGTAGATGCTGTAAATTCGCATTTTGAAGGAAAAATGGACACAGACTCCGGGTAGGGATCCGGGTAGCCTCTGGACTTGCAAAATGACGAAAATTCACTAACTTATTGGTTCATTCTTCCAATCCAAGCCTAGGGACCATGAACTAACATCTCGAGACTCATCCTAGGATGCTATTTGATAGGATCGGTTAACTCAACGTGAAAGTGTTTAGAAGGGGGGGGTTGAATAAACACTTGCTAGATTAAAACTTCTTCGAAAGGTTAGGTACAGTTTTGTTACAAACTGACTCAAGTATCTCGTCGGTCGATAACAATCAGTTAAACTGAATAAAACAGTTGCGGAAAACTAACTGACTGAAAGATAGAATGAATAACTGAAAGTAAATAACACAGGAAATGTTTCTGGATGTTCGGAGACTTGAATAACTCCTACGTCACCCCTTCTATCACAAAGATAGGATATTCACTAAAAGACTTTGATCAAATACAATAACGTGTACTGACCCACTTCAGTTTGGACTTATCTATTGCCAAAACTGAAACTCTTAGTTAACAACTCTTTTACAGATCACAACTGATCTTAGCACAACTTGTACAATTTATCAAAGATTACAAAGTGCTTTTTCTAGCTCAAAACGTAGCCTGAATGCTACTGATAAAACTGATAAGCTTGAGCTTTGATTTGATGAAGTTGAGAGAATATTTTCGCAGAGTAACAGCAAGTAAAATGAGTAGTTCAGAATCGGTTGTTCTTCAGCTGCTCTCTTCGACTATTTATAGGCTTCTGTCAACGGTAACATTTATTTGAATAACAGCCGTTGTTTGCCACGTCAATATTCCCTGATAGATCGTACACTGCAACTTCTGAAATGCGGCGATCCACTACCAGTTCGCAGAAGACTGTACTATTTGTCGGTTGTCGTTTTCATTTTATGACGTGTACAGCTGAAAGATCAGCTGATAACAAATCAGTTGGCGAGAATGAACTGGCGAGAATATCTGCTGAAATATCAGTTAAGCTAGGTTCAGTTAAGTCGATCAGTTGGTAGCTTTTAGTTGCTTAATTCAGTTGAGTCTTTTGTCAAACGCCGGAATTAAGTTTCCAACAATTTCCCCCTTTATGGTGTTTTGACAAAACTTGGAATAAATAACTGAATTCTGCATAGTAGATAAAATAAGATCAACAACTGAAATAATAGAAATCTGATACAATCAATACTGCTGTACTACTAAGAATTCTTCTGCTCTTCCCCCTTTTTGTCAAACTGCTCCATCTTGTCAGATAGCTTGCGAACGTGAGAAGAAAGAATCGTGACAGAGCATGACATATTTTCAATAGCAGTAGACAGTGTGACTTGCAGTAGATCAAATTTCCGAGACATAAGCGATTCCACATTGTTGACGCGTTGATTAATGAGTTCTTGAGTGGCAGTCAGACCGGATATGATACCTCTATTTTTCTGAATGTCACTGACTGCAAAAGAAAGAGCGGTAACAGCAGATTCGATGGCCTTCAGTCTTTTGATGGATTCCTGAGTATCGTCTAACTTCACACTGTGCGAAAGTTGCGTATTTTGAATTTTGGAAATGGCCGAAATTATTTGATTCATGCTGTCCTGCATATGTTGGACTTCCTCAAAAATGAGATCAAAATCTGCTGAAGATGGAGGGTTGGATTGATGAGAAGTGCTTGGTTCACTTGTTGTTTGCTGAGTAATGACCAAGGCTTGGTCAGTTATCTTGGTATCAGCAATTGGCTGAACTGAAGTATCAGTTCCAGTTATTGTCCCTTGAACCGGAGTCTCATCAGCAGTCTTTTCTTCTTGATCTAAAGATGGTGAGGGAGGATGTTGTACAGTTGATGGTGACACAACCTGAACTGATGCCTCTAGTGAATGATCAATTGATTCAACTGGCATATCAATTTGTAAGCCCTGATCAGCAGATTGGTCTGGTGGAACAATTTCGACTGAAGAAATAGTGACCTGTAGATTGGTTTGATCAGCAGAGCGATCAACTGGATCATTAACTGGTGCACTAAAGTGGGACTCCTCTACCACTGCTTGAATCACTTCATCAATATGAGCAAGAGATAGCTCCGCTTCAGTATATAGTAGTTGTTCAACAGGTGGTGAAGGAAGCTTATCAGAAACTTGTTCTCCAGTTGGAACCAGAACTAAGGCGGATGATGGTGCTGTTTTGTCAGAGAATGCTGTTTCAACTTGTTCCTCATTGTCATCATCTGAATCTCCTTGGTAGACCACGAGTTCTTGATCCGATTCCCAAAATTTGATTCGAGATAGTATCCCCATCAGATCAGTGTCAAGCTGAGTGATTACAGCTTGATCAGCATATGCAGTAGGGGCAGTTGGCAAGTAGTTGTTCTTAAGTTTAGCAACAATTTGAGCCAACTTCTTTGCTCTCAGCTGATCAAAGAAATAGCTTTTTCTCTCCAAGGCTTGAGCAATAGTTGCAGCTTTGACCGTGCGGAGAACGAGGGCCTCCAACTTGATGAATTTTCTCAGTTCGGACTTCTCCTTCAGTTGCTTGGCAAAAACTTCAGTACGATAGGCTACCCAAGCGTCATAGGACTTAGTCGTTGCAGCAGCAAAACTGTTCACTTTTGCCCATACGAGATCAATATGAGTCTGAATTGGGTTTGAGGGTCTGGGTTCCACAATCAATTTCTCTTTTCCTTTATCACCACTCAAGATATGAGGGATTTCCAGTCCTGTTCGAGTTGATTCCACCGGTTCTATAAACTTTATCCCTTTAGGTCTTGCAGGTGCCACACCAATTGGTCGAGATATTTGAGTAACAGGAGCTTGCGTCCTAACCGATTTTTTTATGGTACTTGCTGAATCATCTTGTGGAATAATCTGCAGAGGAACTGCTTCTATAGGTTGCTGATCAGTGAAGGAAATCATTTTGTCAGTCGGACTGGTTACCTCAGAAGTTGTTTTAACCCTTTGAGTTCTTGGCTTCTTCACAATGTGAGGAGATGGAGTCTTTTCTGATTCTGATGAACTCAAAACCAACTTTCTTTTGGCAATCTGCAGTTGAGCCAACGTTTTGGTTTTCTTGACTGATTTGGGAGCGGCTAACTGAGTCCCAATTTCCTGTTTGATTTTCACAAACTGAGTAGTGGTCAAGTCCATTTTGGATTTGATTGGCATTGTGTTCTTTGCATTGAACACCTTAAATTTCGATGTTCTCTCAGAGTCCTCAGCCACTAAGCCTTTAGCTTTCAGTAAATAACTGATTTGAACTGCAAAGCCCTTGGATTGTTTAGAAGACAGAAACATATTCTTCAGAACATTAAAAATGAGACGCTTCCAGTTAAATTTTTGACCAGCCATAATAACGGTAATGGCCTGAAATTTCTCTAAAGTTAGAGCAGCGAATGATCCTGCTTTTGCCAAAATTCCTTTTGCAATAACATCAGCTAGCAATTGAACTTCATGTTTCAGTTCTTTCTTAGGATCTGAAACCTTAATCTTTCGTCCATCAATAGAAAGAGAGACTTGCATCTCTTCAATATCAGACGCCTTGACATCTGAGAGTTGTGCCATACCTTCAGAAGGTAAATGAAAGAAATCACCAAGAGAATCTTCAGAAATGATCAGCAACTGATCATTGATAGTAGACTTGATATTTCCCTCAGAATCAATCACGCCAGAAGTGTAGAAATCCTGAAGTTCTTTGGGATAGATATCCTGAGAAGATTGTCCCAAAAATGTTCTTAGACCAGCAACTTCAAGCTTCTGAAATACTTTCTGAACTTCAGCATCGCCGAAGGATAATATAGATCCAAAGTTGATGGTCATAGAATTTAGCATGAAAGCGGGAATTTGGGTTGCCATTGATAACTGATAAATTGCCTGAAAGAAAATTCGAGGAATGAGGTAGTTCTTGCCCTAAGGAGAATTTGACGAAGTCGAAAAGTAAGACTGAAAAGAGGCGGGTAATAGTACATATGTACGTGACCATTCAAACTCTGGACACGTGTCAGTCCAAAGAATTTTGAAAGAAACAAAGTAGTACGTGTGCTACAATCGTGTGTACGAATTGAGTGGTGAAGATAACTCCACGTAAAGAAAATCAAGAGTCATGATTAGTTTAGCAGACGGTCACGTCATTTGATTTGGAATAAAATTGGGTTAATTAGTTAACTTATATGAGAAGATTAGTGAAAAAGTCGACTGATAGGTCAGTTGATAAGACTGAGTTCTTTCAGTCGAGAATTTACTAACGACTGTCTTCTCAGTTAACCTCTTGAACCATTATTCCCCCTTAATCTATTAAAGCAAAATGACGGCAATAGACAGAGAATATTAATGATGAGTATGGTGCTGGGTATAGCAAACGTCACAGAGAGATGTCCTTTCGTATCCCTCCTTTGTTTTGCCCTATAAATAAGAGTGAAGGGGTTAGCCAAAATTCATCTCAGCAAGTAATTCTACACAGATAAAGATAATGGCAGAAGCTGGAAGCTCAAGTGACGCTCAGTTTACTCTGCAAGCTAGGAAGCAGTTCATAGAAGATGAAGTCTTCTACACTAGCCTTCGTTACTGGGAAGAGATGCAGGAGCTGGAGTTCCTGTATTACTCTGGACGGGTCTCCACTTTCAGGCGGAAGGCCCAACTACAAGAGGTGCGGGAGCTCCTAGAGGTTCCTGCGGGGGTGGACCTTTTTAAAGAAGGTTATCTCTACAAGCTCTTTCTTCTGAAGGAGCTGGAGATCCTCCGCCGCATCGCTGTCTCCCATGATTTCTGCAAAACTTCTTCCTCAGCACTAGCTGCATGGATGAGTTTGTGGATAGATTCTGTGGAGGAAAATATTGTGACAATGTAACCGGCTCCTCTCCTGATTAATAAAAATATTTATTATGTTTTATCGTCGTTGTTCTTTTATCTCTGCCTGCAATGATTTGTTAGAAACATAACCATAAGAACAATACAAACACTTGCTGACATCAGTTAAGAGTTCATAAGAATAAGCAACTCACTTAAATATTCAGTAAAACAACAATAAAGCTTAATCAACAAATTACGAACAATGATCATTAATTAAGATAAATCAATTAATCCAAGTATATTGCGGAAGTGAGAAAACTTAGTCTCAGCCAGTGGCTTGGTGAAGATATCAGCTGCTTGTTGTTCAGTTGAGACGTATTCCAGTCTGATTTCCTTCTTGAGAGCATGATCTCTGATGAAGTGATGTCTGACATCTATGTGTTTGGTTCGAGAGTGAAGAACTGGATTGTAGGTTATAGCAATTGTGCTTGTGTTGTCACAAAATATAGGTGATTCTTTAGCATCAACTCCATAATCTCTCAGTTGTTGCTGAATCCAGAGCAGTTGGGCACAACAGCTTCCAGCAGCAAGATATTCTGCTTCAGTTGTGGAAGTTGCTATGGATGTTTGCTTTTTGCTGAACCAAGAAATCAGTCGGTCTCCTAGAAACTGACATGATCCACTTGTACTTTTTCGATCAAGTTTACATCCTGCATAGTCTGCATCTGAATAACCAACTAAATTGAAAGATGAGTCTTTAGAATACCATAACCCAACATTTTGTGTGCCTTTAAGATATTTCAAAATACGTTTGGCAGCAGCAAAATGGGATTGCTTAGGATTTGCCTGAAATCTAGCACACATACAGACAGCAAACACAATATCAGGACGACTAGCAGTTAGATACAATAATGAACCTATTAAACCTCTGTAAAGCGTCGTCTCAACTGATATTCCCCCTTGATCAGTGTCTAGTTTAACTGATGAGCTCATGGGAGTGCTTGCAGCTGAACACGATTCCATGCCAAATTTCTTTAGTAATTCCTTTGTATATTTTGTTTGACTGATGAAGGTGCCTGAATCCAATTGTTTCACTTGTAATCCAAGAAAGAATGTCAGTTCACCCATCATGCTCATTTCGAATTTTTCCTGCATCAACTTAGCAAATTTCTCACATAATTTGGGGTTAGTTGACCCAAATATGATATCATCAACATAAATTTGAACAAGTAAGATATGATCATTCTTAGAAAATTTGAACAACGTCTTATCAACTGATCCAACAGAAAAATCATGATCAGTTAGAAATTTTGAGAGAGTTTCGTACCAAGCTCTTGGAGCTTGTTTAAGACCATATAAGGCTTTGTTCAAATGATAGACATGATCAGGAAGGTGATGATTAACAAAACCTGGAGGTTGTTCAACAAAGACTTCTTCCTGCAACTGTCCATTCAGAAATGCGCTTTTAACATCCATCTGGTACACTTTGAAATTTTTGAATGATGCATAGGCCAGGAATATTCTTATTGCTTCCAGTCTTGCAACTGGTGCATATGTCTCATCATAATCAATTCCTTCTTCCTGCCTGTATCCTTGTGCAACTAGCCTTGCTTTGTTGCGCACAACTGAACCATCCTCGTTCAGTTTGTTCCTGTATACCCATTTTGTACCTATAACAGTTTTGGAAATTGGTCTTGGAACTAAGTTCCAGACATTATTATGGATAAACTGATTTAGCTCTTCTTGCATAGCATTTATCCAGTTAGGATCAGCAAGAGCTTCATCAGTTTTCTTTGGTTCCAGTTGAGATACAAAAGCTGAATGAATGAATAAGTTAAGCATTTGATTTCTCATTCTTACCGGATCAGATGGATTACCTATCACCAATTCTGGAGGATGTGATTTCTTCCATCTGAGTTCAGCATTTGTTGATTCCAAATTGGTAACTGCTTCAGTAGGTAACTGATTGGTTTCAGTTTCAGTTGGAGCTGTTTCAGTTGGCAACTGAATCTCATTTGTTTGTTCTACTAACTGATTAGCTTCCAATTCAACAGCCTGATCTAATATCTCAGGTTCAGGTGTTTGGAGATTGCTTTGATTAATATGAGTTTCTTCTTCATCATCATCCTCCAAACTGATATCTGTAAATCTGTCAGCTAGCTCAACTGTATCAGTTGGCTTATCAGTTAGTACAGTTTCATCAAAAATAACATGAATAGATTCTTCAACATTTAAAGTGTTTTTGTTGAAGACTCTGTAAGCTTTACTTACTGATGAATAACCAAGAAATATTCCTTCTGCAGATTTAGCATCAAAAGCTTTTAAATGAGTTTTACCATTGTCGAGTATAAAACATCTGCAGCCGAATATTTTAAAGTAAGAAACCACACTTTTTCTTCCATGCCAGATCTCATACGGTGTTTTCAAATGATTCTTATTAATCATTGATCTGTTTTGAGTGTAACACGCAGTGTTCACTGCTTCTGCCCAAAACCTTTGAGAGATACTAGAATCAGCAAGCATTGTTCTAGCAGCTTCCTTAAGTGTTCGATTTCTCCTTTCAGCTACACCATTTTGCTGAGGAGTTCTTGCTGCTGAGAGCTCATGTTTGATTCCAGTATTCTCTAAATAGTTTGAAAGAATTTTATTGATAAATTCAGTTCCTCGATCGGATCTGATTCTGTCAATTCCAACTGATTTTTCATTTGATAATCTTTTGAAAAGCTTGATCAGTTGAGCAGCAGTTTGGTCTTTGGTCTTGAGAAAAATGACCCAAGTGAATCTAGAAAAATCATCTACAACCACCAAGGTGTATTTCATTCCCCCTAAGCTCATCACCGGTATTGGACCAAAGAGATCCATATGTAATAGTTCTAAGCATCGGGAAGAAGATTTACGACCCTTGTTCTTAAAAGAAGATTTTATTTGTTTGCCAAACTGACATGCTGAGCAAATTTTGTCTTTTGTAAAATCCATTTTGGGCAGCCCAGTCACAAGATCATGTTTACTCAAATATGCAATAGATTTGAAATTCAAGTGGTTTAACCTCTTATGCCATAACTAGTTTTTCGAAGATTTTGAGGCAATAAGACATACTGGTGCATAAGGTTAATCATTCCAGCTGACTTTGTATGTGTTTCCACATCTTTTGCCAGTTAGAATGACCTCATCAGTTGAGTTTTTGACTGAGCAAATAAGTTTGTCAAATTGAACTGAAAATCCATTATCGCATAACTGACTGATGCTTATCAGATTATACTTGAGATTTTCAACTAATAAAACATCATTAATGATAAAATTACCATGGATAAGCTTACCCTTACCCACAGTTGTACCTTTCGAGTTGTCTCCAAAACTAATCTTTGGACCATCGTATTTGATCAGTTTGGATAGCAGTTTTGAATCACCTGTCATGTGTCTTGAGCATCCACTGTCCAGATACCAAACTGAATCTTCAGTTGTACCTGTTACCTGCATTCACATACAAAATAAGATTGTGGTACCCTTTGTTTATTTGGGTCCAAAGTTGATTAGTCCTTTAGGAATCCAAACTTGGATCAGTCTGACTGACCGTCCAGTTGCTGTATTCCATATGGTCTTTCTCGTTTTGTGTGTGCTTTGTGTGTGATGCATAGGTGAATCAATATGTGATTTTGCCTTTCCCAACTGATTGTTCGGCCGATATCGTTTCTGAACAGGCTTACAGTTATAGTAATTGGAGTATTCATTTGAAAATCGTTTTGAAATTCTTTTCGATGTTTGACCACGAAAGTCAGTTGAAATTTTTGGACTATATCCAATACCATATCTATTTGCCTTGTTCTTGTTCTCAAAGGGCGGTTCAATCAGTTTACTTGGTTCAAGCTGTTCTTGTTCCACGACTGATTTGACAAAGCGAATGAATTTTCCTTTGTCCATATTCAGTTGTGGCTGAGTATCATTGGAAGACATCTCACTTTGACTACTGAACCCTAGTCCAGTCTTGTCAGCAACTGATTTTTGCGAATTCTGAATATCAGTTAGAGCTGCTGAAGATTTATTCCAAGCCTGAATGAGCTCGTTGTGCTTTGCATTTTCAAGCATCAATTTTTGAATCAACAATTGATTCCTGTTCTTTTCAGCATTGAGCTCAGCAATTTCCCTTTTTAGACTCAACATATCAACTGACTGATCAGTTTTAGTATTGTTGTCCAAGGGATCATCTTGCTTTGCTCTGGCTTTATCAAATGATAGAGCAAGCTTTTGATACTCGCTGACCATGTCATGAAGAGTCGAAATAAGCTCTTCTCTAGTGAAATCAGTTGAGCTAAAGTCGAATACCTGCTGATTGTCTGATTGATCTTCTGTCTCATCAGCCATCAGACACTTGACTTCTTCCTCTTCTTCACTAGAACTGTATGAAGTTTCAGCTTCTGACTCATCACTGTCAGTCTCTGCCCATTTGGCTTTGCTTTCTTCAGCTACTAGCACTTCATGCTTCTTTTTATAGGTTTTCCTTTCATCCTTAGGTCTCCTTTTGTGCTCATATGATTTCTTTTTCCGTTCAGTTGAGACTTGACTGTCCTTCTTTGGTTTTGGGCAGTCAGCAATGAAATGTCCTGGCTTTCCACAGTTATAGCAAGCGTTTGAATCTTCTCTGGAGTTATTTCTTTGGTAGCTCTTCTGAAAATTTCCCTGATTCTTCCTCATGAATCTACCAAACTTTCTGATAAACAATGACATAGCATCATTGCTCAATTGATCTGCAGCTTTTTCAACTGAACCGGTTGGTTCTGTTCTTATAGCAGTTAGAGCAGTAGTTGATGAAGGTGTTGATGGTTCTGCTTCTCCTCGAGTTTGTAACTCAAACTCATAAGCTTTCAGATCAGCAAACAAATCATGAATTTCAACTTTGTTCAAGTCTTTTGATTCTCTCATGGCCATTGTCTTGACATCCCATTCCCTGGGAAGTCCTCTGATAATCTTGAGAGCCACTTCTTTATTTGTATACACTTTTCCAAGTGCATTTAGTTCATTTATGATTCCACTGGTTCTTTCATCATATTCAAGCATTGATTCTCCAGCTTTCATTTTGATGTTGTCAAACTTCTGTACAGCAACAGAAAGTTTGTTTTCCTTTGTTTGCTCATTTCCCTCGCATAACTGAATCAGCTTTTCCCATATCTCTTTTCCTGTCTTGCACATCTTGATCTTACTGAACGTTATCTTGTCCAGTGTTTTATACAGTATGTCCTTGGCTACATTGTCAAGGTTTGCTTTTCTTTTATCTTCAGCAGTCCACTCATCTCTGGGTTTTTCAATTCTATGAGGTACCCCTTCGGTGATGGCAACTGCTGTGTTTGCTTTCAAAATTTTCATTGGCCCGTCAGTTATGACGTACCACATATCATCATCTTGTGCAGCTAAATGAGCCTGCATTCTGATTTTCCAGTCATCAAAGTCTTCCCTGAAAAACATAGGAATTTTGTTGAAAGAAGACATACTGAATCAGTTGAGAGAATATGTTCTACGACAAGATAAACTTCGCTCTGATACCACTTGATAGGATCGGTTAACTCAACGTGAAAGTGTTTAGAAGGGGGGGTTGAATAAACACTTGCTAGATTAAAACTTCTTCGAAAGGTTGGGTACAGTTTTGTTACAAACTGACTCAAGTATCTCGTCGGTCGATAACAATCAGTTAAACTGAATAAAACAGTTGCGGAAAACTAACTGACTGAAAGATAGAATGAATAACTGAAAGTAAATAACACAGGAAATGTTTCTGGATGTTCGGAGACTTGAATAACTCCTACGTCACCCCTTCTATCACAAAGATAGGATATTCACTAAAAGACTTTGATCAAATACAATAACGTGTACTGACCCACTTCATTTTGGACTTATCTATTGCCAAAACTGAAACTCTTAGTTAACAACTCTTTTACAGATCACAACTGATCTTAGCACAACTTGTACAATTTATCAAAGATTACAAAGTGCTTTTTCTAGCTCAAAACGTAGCCTGAATGCTACTGATAAAACTGATAAGCTTGAGCTTTGATTTGATGAAGTTGAGAGAATATTTTCGCAGAGTAACAGCAAGTAAAATGAGTAGTTCAGAATCGGTTGTTCTTCAGCTGCTCTCTTCGACTATTTATAGGCTTCTGTCAACGGTAACATTTATTTGAATAACAGCCGTTGTTTGCCACGTCAATATTCCCTGATAGATCGTACACTGCAACTTCTGAAATGCGGCGATCCACTACCAGTTTGCAGAAGACTGTACTATTTGTCGGTTGTCGTTTTCATTTTATGACGTGTACAGCTGAAAGATCAGCTGATAACAAATCAGTTGGCGAGAATGAACTGGCGAGAATATCTGCTGAAATATCAGTTAAGCTAGGTTCAGTTAAGTCGATCAGTTGGTAGCTTTTAGTTGCTGAATTCAGTTGAGTCTTTTGTCAAACGCCGGAATTAAGTTTCCAACACTATTACATTGATTCAAACTCGTAAAAACATCCCAAACGTCCCAAAGCATCGACAAGCAACTTCAATACAACATTAACCCGTAATTCGACATCGTTTCGCTTCTTATCACTTCTATTACATCCCAAGCCATTCCCGACCCAAACGAACCATCAAATAACACCTGAATACATCCAATAACATATCTAAATGCAGTAGCACAAGCCTGGCGGTGCCCAACGAATCCTGCAACTCAAAAACTTCAAGAACACATCAAGAACACATTTTCAGAAAAACGCAGTTTGAGCAGTCCCACGAAAATGATTATAACTCACTCAATTCTTATTCAAATATTTCGAATTTATTGTTCAATCGAAGGTATTGAAAAGTTATACGTTTTATATGTTGACAGTTTTCCAGAAAATTGACCGAAAAGTCACTGTATTTAAAATGACAGCAAATTTCGAGTTTACAGATCTAAAACGTTTCAAAACCGATCCAAGCTCAAACTTTTTACAACATACATGGATTTTCACGTATAATAAACAACAACACGAATAATATGACAAGATCAATGCAAGAATGAAATACTATACATGCCTTTTGATATTTAACGTTACCAAAACGACGACACCGAAGAGGGAAGGATGCGAGGATTGATCCGGGACGAACGTGACACGATTTCTCTTGAAGAAAAGGGCGAGAATTGCAGAAATCTTTGAAGGGAGGGGGACGGCTGCTGAGTTTTCTCTATGAACCCTAGGCTTTTGCTCTAGAAAAAATTCTGAATTGATGGAATAAAATGTGTGTATGATTTAACGTGTAAGTGTGTGTGTATAAGTGTGTGTGCGTGTGTTTTTAATAATTAAGGGATAAAATTGCTTAATTAAAAACTAACCACTAATTATATTAATCAAACACTAACTTTACTAAAGATATATTAATTAAAATAAAATGCACATGTACTAAATCTTTAAAAGTTTAAAAATCATAAAAATCACCTAATAAATAAATTAGGTTTTAAAATGTCAACTACTTAATAAATCATTCAAAATGACCCATACCAAACTTAAAATAAATACCACATTTTAAATTGTCAAAATCGTCGTCGGTCTCTTTTCCTCGAGCCCACATCGAATAATCGCCTGAAACATGAAACTCAAGAAAACATTTAACGTGCATCACATAAACATAAATAATTTAAAATAATACAAATTAAATAGATCATGCCTCGTTATAAATCATTTTAAAATTAAATAAATAATTTAACAATTAAATAAATACATGGATTTTACGTGTATTAATTTTAGGCTCTACAAAACTATTTATGACAAAATTAGAAAAATCATATATTATCTACACAAATTACAAATATTCTTAATATAATCGAAACATTTTTAAAAAAACATTACACATTACACATTACCCAAACGGTGATTTTACAAACCAAAAAAAAATTTATAAGTTTCAATATAATTCTTCATAGTTTTATATAAAAAGTAACTTTATTTAAAAAGCAATTATACATAATAAAAAAAAATCAATTGTACAGACACATGATCCATGCACATAACCACTAATTTAATATAAAATCTTTCATGAAGTGATATCTAGAGCTCATTTTTTAATGGACCAAGTCGAGCTTGAACTTTTATTCAATAGAAATTTTTTTAAACTGATACCATTTTATCTACAAATTTCTTTTCAAGAAAAAATTGAAATTTAAAATTTAAATTGATAAAAAAATATTATTTAATTTAATTTTTTATTTATCTAATTAAAAATTCCTATTCCTCCTAAATTAAGCACATGAGCGAGTTAACCGTGATAATACTGGTAAGCGCTAGTAATTCATTCAACCTCTATTTCCCAACCTGTCTCGTGCCAACCCGCTCACACCACCACACAGGCACACGCTCTTTTCATGCAATTGCAGTTAATGCACCTTTCTTCTGTCGCCAACAGCAATCTTTCTGCTCCACTTGCTTTTTCTTTTTGTATACAGCCATACTTTGTCCATATATATTTTTTATTATTTGAGGTCAATTTTTTTATAGAATGCAAAAAAAATCTGAATCTTGAAGTTTTACCCATCAGGGAGAAGGTAAGCCACTTGTTTCTTCATCGTTTTTCTATGTGTGTTTTGTGGGGAGGTCATTTGTGTTTCTTGGCTGCATAAAAACGGTCCAAAGATTCGATCTTTTCTTGGATTTACTGAGTTTTATGGCTTTAACTTCTTCCAACTTGTTTTTGACTTCTTTTTCAACAAGACCCACATTGCTGGGGGTTTTTTTTTTTTTGGACTTTTTTCCTCCAGAAATTTCAGTCCACAAATTGAATTTGAATCTTGAATGGGGTAGGCCTTTCATTAAAGAAATTATGTGGGTGTTATCTGGTTTTGAATCTCATATCTTCTTGTTTTTTTTGGCTTTCTTGGTGTTTTCTTGATTTTGAGAGTGATATCGAAACTCGATTGGTCTAACGAGATTCCCATTCCTTGTTGAGAATTTTCCTTTTCCTACTTTGAATTGAGGTACCCATGCTTGATCTGCTCTGGCTTTACGTTTAGGTTTCGAATCCACCTGTTTGGTTTTGTCTTTTTACCCTCTGTGGCGTTTTTTTTTTTTTTTGGCTTTCTTGTCTTCTCCACGGATTTTAGCATCGTACCACGAGTCAAGAGGAGAAAATTTTCAAGTTTGAACAACCACCATCTTACTTCACTTTCTTCATGGCCTGTCCTTTTTCTCTTCACTTAATCTTTGATTTCTTTTCTAGGATCTTGCTTGGTAGATAATTATACTGTATGGGTTTGTGTCTTTTTGATAAATTGCGAGGTAAGAATCTGAGGAATCAAAAAGTAGCTCTTATTTACTTTTGCACTTTGTGTGGAGTTCTTTTATTTTACCAGATCTATTGCCAAGAAAGGGTTAGTCTTTATCATATTTGAATTTGACTCCTTGATTTAACTTGGTTTTTTATGGAACTGTTATAAAAAAGCTTGTCGAGAATAAAATGCATTATAAAAAGGAGCTTGGTGTAGCTCAGAATTTGGATAACCCAAGGTTTTTTTGTTTTTACCCCTATGTTTTGTGGATTGTTAGTCACTAATCCAAGAATACCGAAATGTCTTGTCTAATTTCTTCAATTTTTTTATTGAAAATCCTCTGGTGTATTATTATTAGTTAAACCTTTCAACAAAGTAGAACGATTTGAGATTCCCTTCAAAGGACAAATGGTTGAGACAGCCATTTATGTTATTATATTCCCCATTCACATGCAAAATCTTTAAAATTGAGTTTTGCTTGAATTATAGAGTTGACTTTGATGCAGTCGTTACCATTTTTATATTAAGATGCCGAATCAGTTATGTTGATAATATGTTTTTAAAATTCATTTAGCTGGATCAGTTATCTTTCATTTTGGGTTGTTGTCAGCAAATTCCGCATCCAGCTAAAAGAAATAGAACCCTGTTTGATTTTAAAGTTGTTTAGTATACTACTTCAGAATCTTCTTACTTTCAACTGTCTCTAGCTTCTATTACTCTGTTTTCCAATGTCTTGAGATCTGTTGGTAGTGAGAAGATATTCTTTTTACATATTTTAATTAGATGTTCTCTCTCTGGTGCTGAACAAATGGGGGGTTGTGTCTCGATTAGTAGTCGGAGTACTTGTAGTAGCAGGAGTAATGGGGAAAGTGTTTCTTCTTGTTTGTGGATGGACATGATTCGTCACAAGAGGAGAAGAACATTTTCTGACCACGTCACTACTCTACAACATCTGTCCTCGGTTCCTAATCGGATATTTGCCAATGGAAGGAGCCACAGTTCTTGCATATTCACTCAACAGGGTCGTAAAGGGATAAACCAGGATGCCATGATAGTATGGGAAGTAAGGCTCACTCTTCTGAGATTTTTCAATGTTTAACTCGGTGAACCTCAACTGGGGTAGCAATAAACGATCATTCTCTTTTGTTGATCTTTACTTGGCCATTTTGGGGGATAATCCTCTCGATCTTGTGGCTATGCAGGGTTTTGTTGCAGAAGATGTGACCTTTTGTGGTGTATTTGATGGCCATGGTCCCCATGGGCATCTGGTTGCTCGGAAAGTGAGGGATACACTGCCATTAAAACTTTCGACGTTTCTGAACTCTTTTGAATCAAAACAAAAAGCATCCAGTGCGAATTGCTGTAAAAATGTTGAGTTCGATGTGGTAGATCCTGCTAAGGATACCTCTGCGAAACAGAAAGTGGAATCGCTGTGGAGTCAAGCTTTCCTAAAGTCATACAAGGCCATGGACAAAGAGTTGAGGTCCCATCCTAATCTAGATTGCTTCTGCAGTGGTAGCACTGCTGTTACTATTGTAAAACAGGTAAGGACATAAGATCCGCCCATGTTCGACTCTATTCAATCTCTTTACATATGACAGCTGAAAGTGGTCTGATAATTTTGTGATTGAAGGGCTCAAATCTTTTCATGGGTTATATTGGTGATTCGAGAGCAATTTTGGGATCCAAAGATAATAATGATAGGATGGTGGCAGTCCAGTTAACAGTTGATCTAAAGCCTGATTTGCCTAGTAAGTTTTTCAACGATATATTAGGAGGTTTTCTTTTTTCTATCTTGTTCATTTGGCGGTTTAGAGTTGAGAAGGCTAAGGTATTGCTTCTCTTTTGTGCAACAGGGGAGGCAGAAAGGATTAAACGGTGTAAGGGTCGAGTATTTGCTTTACAGGACGAGCCTGAAGTGCAAAGAGTTTGGCTTCCATTTGATGATGCCCCTGGATTAGCAATGGCTCGTGCATTTGGGGATTTTTGCTTGAAAGAATATGGAGTTATCTCCATTCCTGAGTTTTCCCATAGAATTCTCACTGACGAAGATAAATTTGTTGTTCTTGCTTCTGATGGGGTATGTCCGGCAGGTTTTATCCTTTTCATTCTTCATTTGATTGAATTAACTTTAATTTATTTATCACCTACTGGAAATTATTAGGAAGTATTAGTGCAGAATTTCTTTTCAGAAATTATCAGGAACTTATAATCTGCAGATCAGAACTCAGAAGTTTTTTTTCTTCATAGAAATATAAATGATGTCACCATCATTTTATAACACCATTCAAAGTCGTAGGATGATACAATCGTCTTAAACTATTAGTTGGAATCAAATGATCATTTCCACTTACATATTACTGGCCTTACTGTGTCAGGTCCAATTGTTGGATCGAAGACTGAACTTTTGTTATTCGTTTTCTTGTCGAGTATGAGAACCGAGCTATTTTGATAATAGATTTTGTAGACACATTACTGGCATATGCAATATCTGTATATTTTGGAGAAGAATACAACGAAAAAAATTCATGGATGGGGGAATGGAATGAATGAGAAATTAAGAAACTTCTTCGAGCTCCAATGGTATGTGGAATTGACCATGTGGCATTGTGGTCCTGTGACTTCTAGTGGCGGGCTTACTGCTTCCATAGCCTATCTGTTTCATTGGCATCTTCGGTGGATAACCTTTTCTTGTTCCTAGTGAAAATGTAGTTTTTAGTCGTAAATAAAAATAGACATTTATGAATATTTTGCTTCACAGGTTAATTTTCTTGATCACTCTATTCAATATATCTTTTGTAGTCCGATGTTATGTCGACTATGATGCAGGTTTGGGATGTCTTGAGTAATGAAGAAGTGGTTGAGATAGTCTCCTCCGCTCCAACAAGATCATTAGCTGCTAGGATCGTGGTCGAGTCTGCTGCTCGTGAATGGAAATCTAAATATCCCACATCAAAAATGGATGATTGTGCTGTCGTTTGCTTATTTCTAGATGGGAAAATGGACTCCGAGTCTGATCACGAAGAACAAGGTTTCTCATCCGCAACCCTGCAGAGCAACCATTCATGTATTGCTGTAGAATCAGACGATGGCCAGAATGTGGAGCCTTATCTTCAAAGGAACTTCACAGTCAGATCAGCGGAGGATAACAACCATTATAGCCGGGTACCGATTGATATGGAAGATGGACAAAATGCCGGAAGCGAGGAGCAGAATTGGTCGGGTTTGGAAGGTGTGACAAGAGTGAACTCTTTAGTTCAACTTCCAAGATTTTCTGAAGAAAGGCCGAGACCGTGATTTGATTATTGAAATTATCAATGTTTTGTAAGATTGTTTCTGAAATTGAAATACAAGGAAATAGATATCTTTCCTAGGGAATTCGGGTAATGGGTTTTCTTCTGAATGTTTCCCTAGCTTTGTGAGTATTGCTTTATTACCATGCTTGAATTGTTTATCAAGTCGCGTTGGTATTTTATGTCTGCATAGAAGTTTCAAAAATTTGGTCAAATTGGATTTGAGGTGTAAACGAGCTGAATCGAGTTTACCGTAAATAACAATTTGAGGTTCGAATGAGATATATTCGATGTTGAGCTCCATCTCAAGTTCAAATATTTAATTTTTCTTTTGCTTGAATTAGAGTTTAAGTTATGATCGATTAGACAAATTTTCTATTTGTATCATTGAAAAAAAAAAAGAAGTTATGATCGAACTATTGGATCTTAGTTGTGAGTTATTTTAATTATAGTTAAAAAATATGTTATATAAGTAAAATATTAAAATATTAGAGCGGCTCGCGAACTATCTAATAAAATAATGACAAAAACTTGTATGAGATGATCTCACGGTTCGAATTTGTGAGACGGATCTCTTATTTGGGTTATCCATGAAAAATTATAATTTTTTATGCTAAGAGTATTACTTTTTATTGTGAATATGAGTAGAGTTGACTCGTCTCACAGATTAATATCCGTGAGACGGTCTCATATGATGCCCACTCTAAAATAATTAGGACTTGAGTAGGTCTAAAAAAAAATTTGAACATGTTCTAGTTCGGTCCGAATTCGATAATTTCGAATACGAATAAGATATTTATCGAGGCGGTTTCATTTATTCAGATATTATTTGACGCATAAAGAAATATTTATGGTATGATTCATTCAGGACAAATAATAAATGAGTAATCAATCTAGTATGGTTTACTTTCGTGCATTCTCATGATTGAACCTAAAGGAGTAGCCAAGGCCCAAGGGTGGGTGATATCTACCGAACAAGAAATCAGCAATTCTTCAACAAATCAGGCCTCATAGAAGAAGTGAGCAAAATTTAGGTTTAAATGATTTTTTTCAAAAAAAAAATTATGATATATTCGTTTCTATTTCGATTATCTTTAAAAAAAACAAAATAAATCAAAATAACTTATTTTTTTAACTGAACTTTAGGATTTAATAATGAAAATTTGATAATTGAAGTGGTTAAACTTATTTTTTAATTCAGTGTTTTATCGTGAATACCTCTTGGTTTCAAGTAATTTTTTTTTTGACATTTTCAATGATTCCGGACCAAAATAACAAATTTTAAATTTGATTCGATCTGTTTCATTTTGATAATTAATTTGGTCAGTTTGGTTCGCTCTGGAAAAAAATTTGAGACATTACCAAACTTTTCCTTAGTGGCTTTCGCACACATGGAGATTATTGGTTTCCAGCCTATATACCATTTTCAACTCAAATTGAGCTAAGAAAAAGAGAAATTTAAACTCCAGAATAATAATGAATATAAGATTCTTGTTTGGAATTTTTACAAAACATAAAAGGATTTACGAAAGATATTCCAGAGAAATTAAACAACAGAAGATTTATCGAGGGCCCAAAGAATCATAAATTCATAAAAAATCACCCATAAACGCCTTAAACGCCATTTCTCGGCTAAGCAGGCTGAAGGGCTACAACATGAATTTAATCTTCCCGGATAAACTCGAACCTTGTGTTAATCATTTCCTGGTTCATCTTCTTACCTTATGTTCTAACCAAAGACTCTTATATTACATTAGATTCCAGAAATTTAAATAAATCTTTTATTATATCAATCTGATTCCAAGTTACAAATAAATATAGATCATGTCATAGTAAAGAAAATAATTTAGCACGAATACTTTAGCCTGTCATTCAGGCTAATCACTGAAATATTTAAATTAAAAACAAAAATAAAAACAAAAAATAAAAACAGTAAACTTACAAGGTTGTAAACAGAAACTTCAAACTTTAATTGATAACTTCAGAAGGGTTGTGTACAAGAGAGAGTAGAGAGGGGAGCAAACTCGACCGTGTCCTCCTAAGAACACAGAAATAGCCTATATATAGATAGGAAAGCCGGACATCAAACCCGGATTCCATCTCAAAATAAAAATAGTAAATGCTTTATTAAAGCAAAAGTAACATGGTTACAAAATTCAAAAAGTAAATAGTGATATGCCACCCATTTTTTGTCATGATATGCCATGATGATGTGTTATTCCACCAACTCTTAAATAGTGAGATTCCACTTTCAACGATTCTATTCATCTTTGGTATTATCTTTGAGAGATTTCTTCAAACTTTCAAATATATCCTCAATTTGAGATAATTGAGGAATATCCTCATCTGGATCCTGTGCATCATGCATCTTCATTAGATGTATGAATTGATTATCACTGGAATCTGAAGCCATTGATTGGTCTGATTTTGAATCGGAGCATCCCATATTCTTATAAGATCTTTTTTCATTTCATCAATGTAGATTTCTACCATCTTTTCTTTAGAATAGATCTCTGAATATTTTTGAGTCACAATTTTAAATGGACTCATTGCATCTTTTTCTTTTTGTTGTTGATTCAACAAATCTTTCTGATATGAAGAAATTTTTTCTTCCATTTGAAGTAAGGTGTCATGACCATGAAGTTTTCCAGATACTGGATCTTCTCGTAACATTTTATCCCAAAATTTTGTAGAGCTAGTTCTCCATAGACAAGGGATACCTTCATCTGTATAACCAAATTCTGGCTGCCATTTCCAGATCCATGGAATACCGAATTCCATGAAGAATAGACATAAAGTCTTTCCATCAATCCAATGTTCAGAAAAACTTTTTGTAATAATTGGTGCAACATTCAACCAAGTATCGAATGATTTTATAAAAACCTCTGGCAAAATCTTTGCTGATGGACTAAATATTTTCCACCAAATAAAAAACCAATTTGGGATAGGATAATGGAAAACATTTTCACAAATCTTAAGAAACCATGTATGTTTCCTTTTTTCATTTTCATATAATAAAGTTTTATTAAAACTTTCAATATAATCCCAGAAATTAAATTTAAAACTGGTTTTATGATTTTCTGAGTAAAACTCTTTTTCAACCAATGGAGATATACCCCATTCTTCAATAGATATAATCTTTTTGATAATAAACTTAGAGAAGTTATAACTTCCTTTTTGTTGAGTATTACTGAAAAAGTGAGTAATATCAACACTTTTTGTAGATATGAGAAGATTCTCATAATATCCTCTTTGCTTATAAGCACCATATACATATGATGTATTGGTAAAATATCTTTCCATAATAATCCAAGGAGTTTTTTCCCATTGGATATCTTTTTCTTCTATAAGAAGAATTAATTCTTTATGTTTTGACTCTGTATAAAGAGCTGTATCATTATCATCTTCTTTGATGATATTAGCATATGATGCTGAAGACTGAGAATCAGAATTATTTTTCTGCTTTTGTTTCAAGAATTCTTGAAATTCATTGTATAATTCATTCTGCTCAGTATTACTGGCTGATGAACTTGATAAGTTTTGGGCTATTAGCCTCTGTTTTCCATGTTGTGCTATAATATTAGGGGGTTTTCCCCTACCACCTCGCCCTCTATAAGAGGAATCTCCTCTGCCTCGAGAGTACATATCTGTAGATGAAAACATTAAGATAAATATTCTCGAGTTAAGAAATCTGGTAGATGATTATCTTCACCTTTTTTATAAATGATCTCAAAATCAAAAGGAGCTAAATGAGCCTGCCATCTAGCAAACATTTGCTTAGAAACATCATGTTTAAAATCTTTATTAAACATAAATTTTGCAGATTTACAGTCAGTTTTTATAATAAACTTTTGATTATATAAATCATCTTGAAATTTTAAAATACATCTAACAATAGCTAAGATTTCTTTTGCTACTGTAGAGTAATTTTTCTGAGCATTATTCCACTTCTCAGAATAAAATCTTATAAGATATTCTTGTTTTGTTTGAGGATCTTTTTGTTTTAAAATTCCTCCAAAACCTATATCCGAGGCATCAGTTTCTACAATTTTATCCCATAAAGGATTTGCCAGCATAAGACAAGGAATATTTTTAACTTTATCTTTAATAATTTGAACAGCTTTAGTATGCTTATCTGTCCAAGGTAAAGGATTTTTCTTTAGTCTATCATATAAGATAGCAGAATCTTTAGTAAGATTTTGAATATAAGGAGAAATATAATTTAAACTCCCTAAAAATCTTTGTAACTGAGTTTTATCAGTTATTATATCTGGAAATTTTGAACCAAATTCAATACTTCTTTGGATAGGAATTATTTTCCCTTTTTCAATCATATGACCAAGAAATCTAATATTAGTTTGAAATAAAATCATTTTAGATTTTGAAATAACAAGACCATTTTGAATAACAATATTTTTAAACATTTGTAAATGTTTAAAATGTGTTTCAATATCATTAGAAAACACTAAGATATCATCTATATAAACAATTATAAAATTGCTATAATTATAAAAAATATCATTCATAATTTGTTGAAATTCTGAAGGGGTATTTTTAAGTCCAAATGGCATTACTGTCCATTCATAATGTCCTATAGGAACATTAAAAGCAGTTTTATACCTATCAAATTCTTTTACCTGAATCTGCCAAAATCCTGATTTTAAATCAAATTTTGAAAATATGATTGCATGAACTAATCTGTCTAATAAATCTTTTTTATTAGGAATAGGATGCCTAATCCATTTTAAAACCTTATTAAGAGGTTTATAGTTTATTACTAATCTAGGAACTCCTCTTTCCTGCTTACAATGTTTATTAACATAAAAAGCAGTACATGACCAAGGAGATTGAGAAGGTTTTATTAAACCTTTATCTAACAAAGAATGAATTTCATTCTTACATAATTCTAAATATTCAGAATTCATTTGACAAGGACGAGCCTTGGTTGGAATATTTCTCTCATCAAAATTCTCTTCATATGGAAGAGATATAATATGTTTTTTTCTATTCCAAAAAGCATTTGGAAGATCATTACATATTTCTAATGAAAATTTATTATAAATAATTTTTATTTTTTCCTGTAATTTAGGATTCTGTAATTTTTCATCAATTGTAAGAAATTTTATTTCTTCTTTTAAAGAGTTTATTTGAAAGGTTTTTCTTTCAATCTGTTCTTGTAGTTCATTTAAAATTTTATGAACAGGTTTAGTTATAAACTGAAAAGAAATAGGATTACCTTGATAAGTTCCTATTATACCTTTATCATCAACATGAGTTAAAGGATAAATTTGATATATAAAAGGAAGACCAAGTATAAGTTGGCTAGAAATATCTTTCGCTAATAAAAAACTGGTTTGAATACAGTTTTTATCTTTGCAAATATAAACTTTAGGTAATTTATAATTTATTTCTAAAGGTTCTCCTCCTGCATGAGAGAGAGAATGAGTAGTTTTATGAAAATATTTTGTAGGAATTAATCCTTCCTGTATTACGTTTAAATCTGCACCACTATCTATCATAGCAATGAAATTCTTTTTATAAGAATTATCAATTAATAAAGTAATATTAGTATACCATTTTTGAGATATAATCATACTCAAAACAGATAAATGTTTCTGATTATTATCAGGAAAGGAAATATCTTGAATATTTTCAAAACTTTCAGAAATTGAATTATTATGATTTTCAATGACTGAAATACGATAATTTAAACTATTATTATTATCATGTAAAAATTTTATTTGTTCTTTAAGATTATTAATCTCTTTAACTAAATCCTGTATAGTAACTGGATTTTGTTGACTGTATTTTTTCTGTAAAAGGTTTTTAACTTCTTTCATAGAATAAGCTTGTTCTTGTTTAACAAGAATGTTATTATCATTATTGCTCTTTGAAGCAGTATTTTCCATTTGATCAATAATTGTAGATTTTAATATTGGGTCTTTAATCATTTTAAGGAATTCTAAAATATTATTGTTAGTTAAAACATTAATATTTAAATCTTGAAATTGAGACATAAGTTTATAAAACTCATCATTTTTATTATTATTATCCTCTATAGGATTTATACAAGATTTTCCTTGTATACAATTATTGCATTCTTCTAAATCAGAAATATCTGATTCATTATCCAGAATTTCTTCTGAATTATAGGATTCTGAAGAATTCTCAGTTTCACTATCATAATTATTATTTGAATCCATTATTATTTTAAATAATGTTTCTTTTAGATTATCATCTATATTTAAATTATTAATTTTGTTTTTAGCCCAACATTGATTAGCATAATGTCCTGGCTTTTTACATTTTCTACAAATTATTAATTTATTTTTGTATTTATCTTTTTTCCTATCAGCTTTAGTTGATTCACGAATTTCTTTTCTTTTCTTTTTTCTTTCTTTTTATCTTTCAGACAAATGTCTTTTCTTATAAATCTTATCATCCCTATCTTTAATTTTCTTCTTACCTTTATTAGGTAAGTCCATACCAAATTGATCACAAAATTTACCTAATTGTTTTTTCTCTAGTAAATTCTGTCTTTTAATTTGATTATTTAATTTTAATTCATTACAGAGAGCTAAACCCTCTTGAATACAAGTATTAATCAAATTACCATAAGTATAATTATCATAAGAGATATTTATATCATCTTTTCTTAATACTTTTCTAACCCTTTCAGCAAATAAGAAAGGTAAACCATCTATGAATTTAGCTTTCCAAAGACTATTATTACAGTCTGGAATCTCATAAATTCGAGATAAGAAAGTATCTTTATACCATCTAAAATCAGTAAGTGTTTTACATTTTAGATTACTTAATAAAGTTCTAATTTGTTCACTATTATCAGTGAATTTTCCTGTGAAATGTTCAATCATAGTTAGTATTAATGTATATACTACATTTTCTGATTGAATATTATTTTTCATTTTTATGGAATTAAAGATTTCCTCTTTTTGAGAATAATGTAAATAATTATCCCACCAACCTTTAAGTTGGCCAGTAAATCCTGCTGTTATCATTTTAGCAATATTCTTATCAGTATTACCTGATGATTTACACACAGTACTATACATAAGCATTCTGTGAGCAGTATTATAAATTTGCCTATCACTATAACCATCTATATTCCATTCATAAATATTTTTCCCATTATAGCTATTAGAATAAATATATTCATTTTCTTCAATGAGAACATCTATGGGAGTAGGTTTATTATAGTAATATTTAGATGTAGTAGGTCTATCATCCCATTTAATTTTATTAATTTCATCTTCAGAATGATTATTAATCTTATCTAATTCTTCAAATTCTTCATTAAGAGTATTTAAATTAAGATTTCTAAATTTTTCTTCTAATAATTTTTCTATATCAGAAACAGAAGATTTAAATTTAAAATCCTTAATATCAGGAGGTGATTGAATAGATGAAGTGGCAACAGAAACAATATTATTTTCTGGTTCTTCGATATGAACATCTGGTTTAATTTTATTAATAGCTAAAATAATTTTATCAATACGATCTTTAAGAGAATTAATCTCTTCTCCTATAATCGTAAGATATAAATTTGTATAATTTTGTTTTTCAATTATCTGATTAATATGTTTAACAGTAATTTGTAACATATCATTCTCAAATAATTTTGAAAAAGCAGTAAAATTTAAAAATTTTTTATTCTTTTCTATTATAAAAGATTGTTGAGGAGGATAAACAGATTTTTGAATCTGTCCTGAAGAAAGTTTATAATTTCTTTCAAGAATAGAAATATAATCTATAATAAATGTTTTAAAAAACCAAGGAACAAAATGTATCAATTTATTCTGGTTTTCACAATATTTATAAAATGTGGAGACAATATATTCAAACTCTTCTTCAGAAAAACTTTTAAAGTACCAATTTCTGAAAGATTCCCATTTGGGTAAATAAAATTCTGCATTGATCTTTGCTCTAGCAGAAGATCCTTTAGTAAAATCAATTTTAGATTTACTATCCATTAAATACTGAAATTCATTTCTGAAACTGTATCAATTTCTCTAACTTTTTGAAAGTTACTTTTATGAACAATATTGTTTTGATTTATAATTAAATCATCTACTGTATTAGTAGATTCTAATTATTCTCTAACTTGAGAAGTAGATGCTCTAGAAGTTTGTGGTATATCAACCATATAATCTAGAGGAGAAATAAAAGAATGACTAGATCTTGATCTAGCATAAACAGAAGAGGGTAATAATCTTCTTTGTTCATTATTAAACTGTATTTGAACAGATCCTTCATTAGTTTGTATGACTTGTTATTTTTAAACATTTCTAAATGTTTAAAATGTGTTTCAATATCATTAGAAAACACTAAGATATCATCTATATAAACAATTATAAAATTGCTATAATTATAAAAAATATCATTCATAATTTGTTGAAATTCTGAAGGGGCATTTTTAAGTCCAAATGGCATTACTGTCCATTCATAATGTCCTATAGGAACATTAAAAGCAGTTTTATATCTATCAGATTCTTTTACCTGAATCTGCCAAAATCCGGATTTTAAATCAAATTTGGAAAATATAATTGCATGAACTAATCTGTCTAATAAATCTTTTTTATTAGGAATAGGATGCCTAATCCATTTCAAAACCTTATTAAGAGGTTATAATTTATAACTAATCTAGGAACTCCTCTTTCCTGCTCTGAATGTTTATTAACATAAAAAGCAGTACATGACCAAGGAGATTGAGAAGGTTTTATTAAACCTTTATCTAACAAAGAATGAATTTCATTCTTGCATAATTCTAGATATTCAGAATTCATTTGACAAGGACGAGCCTTGGTTGGAATATTTTTTTCATCAAAATTCTCTTCATATGGAAGAGATATAATATGTTTTTTTCTATTCCAAAAAGCATTTGGAAGATCATTACATATTTCTAATGAAAATTTATTATAAATAATTTTTATTTTTTCCTGTAATTTAGGATTCTGTAATTTTTCATCAATTGTAAGAAATTTTATTTCTTCTTTTAAAGAGTTTATTTGAAAGGTTTTTCTTTCAATCTGTTCTTGTAGTTCATTTAAAATTTTATGAACAGGTTTGGTTATAAACTAAAAAGAAATAGGATTACCTTGATAAGTTCCTATTATACCTGTTTCATCAACATATGTTAAAAGATAAATTTGATATATAAAAGGAAGACCAAGTATAAGTTGGCTAGAAATATCTTTCGCTAATAAAAAACTGGTTTGAATACAGTTTTTATCTTTGCAAATATAAGCTTTAGGTAATTTATAATTTATTTCTAAAGGTTCTCCTCCTGCATGAGAGAGAGAATGAGTAGTTTTATGAAAATATTTTGTAGGAATTAATCCTTCCTGTTTTACTTTTAAATCTGCACCACTATCTATCATAGCAATGAAATTCTTTTTATAAGAATTATCAATTAATAAAGTAATATTAGTATACCATTTTTGAGATATAATCATACTCAAAACAGATAAATGTTTCTGATTATTATCAGGAAAAGAAATATCTTGAATATTTTCAAAACTTTCAGAAATTGAATTATTATGATTTTCAATGACTGAAATACGATAATTTAAACTATTATTATTATCATGTAAAAATTTTATTTGTTGTTTAAGATTATCAATCTCTTTAACTAAATCCTGTATAGTAACTGGATTTTGTTGACTATATTTTTTCTGTAAAAGGTTTTTAACTTCTTTCATAGAATAAGATTGTTCTTGTTTAACAAGAATGTTATTATCATTATTGCTTGTTGAAGCAGTATTTGCCATTTGATCAATAATTGTAGATTTTAATATTGGGTCCTCAAATCATTTTAAGGAATTCTAAAATATTATTGTTAGTTAAAACATTAATATTTAAATCTTGAAATTGAGACATAAGTTTATAAAACTCATCATTTTTATTATTATTATCCTCTATAGGATTTATACAAGATTTTCCTTGTATACAATTATTGCATTCTTCTAAATCAGAAATATCTGATTCATTATCCAGAATTTCTTCTGAATTATAGGATTCTGAAGAATTCTCAGTTTCACTATCAGAATTATTATTTGAATCCATTATTATTTTAAATAATGTTTCTTTTAGATTATCATCTATTTCTAAATTATTAATTTTGTTTTTAGCCCAACATTGATTAGCATAATGTCCTGGCTTTTTACATTTTCTACAAATTATTAATTTATTTTTGTATTTATCTTTTTTCCTATCAGCTTTAGCTGATTCACGAATTTCTTTTCTTTTCTTTTTTCTTTTTTTTTGTCTTTCAGACAAATGTCTTTTCTTATAAATCTTATCATCCTTATCTTTAATTTTCTTCTTACCTTTATTAGGTAAGTCCATACCAAATTGATCACAAAATTTACCTAATTGTTTTTTCTCTAGTAAATTCTGTCTTTTAATTTGATTATTTAATTTTAATTCATTACAGAGAGCTAAACCCTCTTGAATACAAGTATTAATCAAATTACCATAAGTATAATTATCATAAGAGATATTTATATCATCCTTTCTTAATACTTTTCTAACCCTTTCAGCAAATAAGAAAGGTAAACCATCTATGAATTTAGCTTTCCAAAGACTATTATTACAGTCTGGAATCTCATAAATTCGAGATAAGAAAGTATCTTTATACCATCTAAAATCAGTAAGTGTTTTACATTTTAGATTACTTAATAAAGTTCTAATTTGTTCACTATTATCAGTGAATTTTCCTGTGAAATGTTCAATCATAGTTAGTATTAATGTATATACTACATTTTCTGATTGAATACTATTTTTCATTTTTATGGAATTAAAGATTTCATCTTTTTGAAGAATGGGGTATATCTCCAATGGTTGAAAAAGAGTTTTACTCAGAAAATCATAAAACCAGTTTTAAATTTAATTTCTGGGATTATATTGAAAGTTTTAATAAAATTTTATTATATGAAAATGAAAAAAGGAAACATACATGGTTTCTTAAGATTTGTGAAAATGTTTTCCATTATCCTATTCCAAATTGGTTTTTTATTTGGTGGAAAATATTTGGTCCATCAGCAAAGATTTTGCCAGAGGTTTTTATAAAACCATTCGATACTTGGTTGAATGTTGCACCAATTATTACAAAAAGTTTTTCTGAACATTGGATTGATGGAAAGACTTTATGTCTATTCTTCATGGAATTCGGTATTCCATAGATCTGGAAATGGCAGCCAGAATTTGGTTATACAGATGAAGGTATCCCTTGTCTATGGAGAACTAGCTCTACAAAATTTTGGGATAAAATGTTACGAGAAGATCCAGTATCTGGAAAACTTCATGGTCATGACACCTTACTTCAAATGGAAGAAAAAATTTCTTCATATCAGAAAGATTTGTTGAATCAACAACAAAAAGAAAAAGATGCAATGAGTCCATTTAAAATTTTGACTCAAAAATATTCAGAGATCTATTCTAAAGAAAAGATGGTAGAAATCTACATTGATGAAATGAAAAAAGATCTTTATAAGAATATGGGATGCTCCGATTCAAAATCAGACCAATCAATGGCTTCAGATTCCAGTGATAATCAATTCATACATCTAATGAAGATGCATGATGCACAGGATCCAGATGAGGATATTCCTCAATTATCTCAAATTGAGGATATATTTGAAAGTTTGAAGAAATCTCTCAAAGATAATACCAAAGATGACTAGAATCGTTGAAAGTGGAATCTCACTATTCAAGAGTTGGTGGAATAACACATCATCATGGCATATCATGACAAAAAATGGGTGGCATATCACTATTTACTTTTTGAATTTTGTAACCATGTTACTTTTGCTTTAATAAAGCATTTACTATTTTTATTTTGAGATGGAATCCGGGTTTGATGTCCGGCTTTCCTATCTATATATAGGCTATTTCTGTGTTCTTAGGAGGACACGGTCGAGTTTGCTCCCCTCTCTACTCTCTCTTGTACACAACCCTTCTGAAGTTATCAATAAAAGTTTGAAGTTTCTGTTTACAACCTTGTAAGTTTACTGTTTTTATTTTTTGTTTTTATTTTTGTTTTTAATTTAAATATTTCAGTGATTAGCCTGAATGACAGGCTAAAGTATTCGTGCTAAATTATTTTCCTTACTATGACATGATCTATATTTATTTGTAACTTGGAATCAGATTGATATAATAAAAGATTTATTTAAATTTCTGGAATCTAATGTAATATAAGAGTCTTTGGTTATAACATAAGGTAAGAAGATGAACCAGGAAATGATTAACACAAGGTTCGAGTTTATCCGGGAAGATTAAATTCATGTTGTAGCCCTTCAGCCTGCTTAGCCGAGAAATGGCGTTTAAGGCGTTTATGGGTGATTTTTTATGAATTTATGATTCTTTGGGCCCTCGATAAATCCTCTGTTGTTTAATTTCTCTGGAATATCTTTCGTAAATCCTTTTATGTTTTGTAAAAATTCCAAACAAGAATCTTATATTCATTATTATTCTGGAGTTTAAATTTCTCCTTTTCTTAGCTCAATTTGAGTTGAAAATGGTATATAGGCTGGAAACCAATAATCTCCATGTGTGCGAAAGCCACTAAAGAAAAGTTTGGTAAAACAATGCCATGTATCATATTCCTCTTTGATTCCAAGCCTCAGATGGTATCATAATTATTTATATGATAAAATATTTAATTTTATATTCGACAAAAATTGACCAAATCAAAGGCATGTCACATGATCATGCTACGATGGTCATAAAACACTTCCACACTTAGAATTATTTATTTATTTATTTTCCAAATACCACTGGAGTCAGAGGTTTGACTAACTATTTATCAGAAAAAAGAAATATATTAAATAGAGGATGGGATCAAAAGCTCTCCAGAAAGCAAATTACATGAATTCAAATTTTACCCGATAAAAAAAGTACCATTTATTCTGTCTAATTTACAGAGGACGCTTTGAATTTATTGAGCGAAACAGTGGACAAAAACGAGATTTCTCACTTCTCGTTTTTTCCACAAGTTATATGATACCCCTATAAGGATATGGGTTTGTTCATCTGAAACCCATGTGTACAAACCGGGGTACCGGGTAGTTTTGTGAATGTCCGGGTAAGTTTTCCCTTCCCGGGTGTGATGGCTTCATCCGCAGTCCTTTACCAGTAGCCTGGGTCCTCATAGAGTTGGCCGGGTGCTTCTCACCTGTCCAGGTAATGTTCTCGGTTGGATACCCACTTGGGCAACCTCGAGAATAGCGCTACCTCGATAAATGAGCCACACTCGAGTGTAATCATTACAGGCAATCTAATCCGCCAGAGCAACTTGGGTTTGGAGTGTCCGAGAAGTCATCAGAAGCTGGTATGGTAAACCGACTTAGTAGGTGACGCGGGAATCGAGGTAACTACCCATTCCTCTCCTATAAATAGCAGGTATTAATGTCATTAAAGGAGGCTGAGAAAAAAAGAACCTTTGAACTTTAAGCATTCTACATATTTTTCCTCAAATATTGTTCGAAGTTCATCATCATACAACCTGCTGATTTTATCATCGGAGTGGCTACGTCGGAAACTCCTCCGGCGCCCATTCACGAGTTCTTTTTATTGTTTGCAGGTGTTGTTCAAGCCATTGTCTTCGTTCAAAATTCCCAAACATTATAAATTGTTGATCTGATCAGTTGGAGCTCCTTACCCGGCTCACCCATTTCAACAGGATCACATCATTGGCGCCGTCTGTGGGAAATTATATTGAGCTCGAGGCGTTGATATGGCTCGTACCAGAAGAACAGACCAAGATAACTCCCGGGCCCAGGCGGACGGGGGACAATCTTCAAGACAAGTAAACGTTAATAATACCGACCAGAATCTCGTAACCATGACCCGAGAGGAATTAAAAAAAATGATGGCTGATGCAATGGTTCATGCTATGGCCCGGAAAGAAGTTTCTCGACGTAACACACCACCAGATCAGGAGCAGGAGCAAGAGCAGGAGCAAGAACAGGAACATGGGCGAAAGGAGGAGGAGGAAGGGAGTGAAGAGAATGTAGATTATAGTGCCGGGTCGAAGGCTCCGACTACAGCAGAGGAGTTGAAAGATTTAAAGCAGAAAATGAAGGTCCTAGAAGGACAGCTGGAAAGTCGCAGCTCTGCCCGAGCCGCGTCAAAGGGATGTCCATTTGCCGATATCATTGTTCGGGAACCTCTTCCTGGAAACTTCAAGTCTGCCAAAATAAAAGATTATGATGGCAATGCGGACCCGGAGGAGCATTTAGCCATATTCGAGAACATGGCCATGTTACACTGCTATACTGATAGAATCAAGTGCAAAGTGTTCTTGACCACTTTGGTGGATTCCGCTCAAAGGTGGTTTGAAGGTTTGTCCCCCCAAAGCGTGCATTCGTTCCGATATTTCCAAAAGGTATTCCTACACCACTTTAGTAGTAGTAAGAAATACAAAAGGACCGCCTTCAGTCTTTTTGAGGTAAAGCAGAGCCCTGAGGAGAGTTTGCGGGCTTACATCAGAAGATTCAACAGAGTGGCTCTGGACGTCCCGTCTTATGCCACCGAGACCAAGACTACTACCTTCACCCAGGGTTTGAGAGAGGGTGAATTCTTCAAATCACTAACCAAAAAGGTGCCCGGGGATTTTGAGGACCTGTTATCCAGGGCAGAGAAGTACATAAATATGGAGGAAGCCCAGAAACAAAAGAGGGAAGCGGTGAGGAAAGAAAAAGGAGACCGGGTATCTAAGCCCGAGAAGAGGGGACAAAAGAGGGGCAATTCAGGGCATTTCTCTCATCATGTGCCTCTGAAGATTGCCCAAGAGAGGGAGGTGCAGGAATGTAGTAAGGATTTAGCCCCGGATCATCAACTGGCCCGGCCAGAGAAAAAGGGATTTTGTGCGCTTCACAAGTTAGGCTACCATAACACTGAGGATTGCAAAGTTCTGAAGGGAAATTATGTTGCGCCTTCCCTCCCAAGGCCCATTATCAATACCCAGATGTCTAGGGTGCCACCATGGACATCCCGGCAGCCCGGATCTAGTTCCCGGGGAGGGGGTGTGAGAAACAATCCTAGAATCGAACCCGGAAGGAGGAGGGGGCCTGAACCCGAGCAAAGAAAGAAGTCACCCCCGGTTGTAGGGACGATTAAAATGATATCCGGAGGCTCTACTGATGGAGACTCCAATCGAGCGAGGAAGTCAAGGAGTAGGAGAGAGTGTTTGGAGGTGGAAGGATCGAGGAAGAGTGAAGCAATCATCAGTTTCGGCCCGGAGGATCTAAGAGGGGTGAATCTACCCCACAACGATGCCTTGGTGATCCAAGCCCGAGTGGCGAATTATGACATTCTGCGGGTTTTCGTGGATTCAGGCAGTTCTGTGAATGTAATTTTCAAAGATGCCTTTGAGCAGATGGATTTACAGGGCTATCACCTTGAAACAGTGGAAACTGCTTTTTTGGCTTCGCCTGGCACGTGGTTTATCCGGAAGGGGAGATTATTTTACCTCTGACCCTGGGCTCTCACGATCTCAAGAGAACAGTGATGACTTCCTTCACTATGGTGGACTCCCCCTCATCGTATAACATCATCCTTGGGAGGCCGGCCATGAATGAGTTAAGGGCTGTAGCGTCTATCTACCACCAGAAAATAAAATTTCCTGTGGGAGCAAGGGTAGGAGAAGTCCGGGGAGATCAACCCTCCTCTAGAAAGTGTTATGTAGAAGCGGTCCGGGCGGATCAGAACAGATCCAAGAAGGAGGGGAAGAGGGCTAAGATAGGTGAGACATGAGGAAGGATAGTGGAGGAAGGGGAGATACACTTTGTGGCCGAGGAAGAACAGGAGGAGGTGGAGATTGGGCCAGGACAGCAGATCCGGGTGGCTCGGGATCTCAGCACGACCACCCGGGTAAGTTTAATTAAATGTTTAAAAACTAACATCCATGTGTTTGCCTGGTCCCAGCAGGAACTTACGGGGATTTCCCCCTTTATATTGGAGCATCATTTAAACATCCTCCCGGGGTCTCACCCCGTGAAGCAGAAAAAGAGGCACTTTGGTCCTGAAAAGGACAAAGTCATAGCAGAACAAGTCAAGGAGCTCCTGAAGGCGGGGCATATTCGGGAAATTCAATTCCCTACTTGGCTTTCCAATGTGGTTTTAGTACCTAAATCCACTGGCAAATGGCGCATGTGCGTAGACTTCCGCGATCTAAACAAAGCGTGCCCCAAAGATCATTATCCGCTGCCCCGGATTGACCAGCTGGTAGATTCCACCTCGGGCTATGAGCTGTTGAGCTTTATGGATGCATACCAGGGGTATCATCAGATTCCCTTGGCCAAAAAAGATCAAGATAAAGCTAGCTTCGTCACCTCGGGAGGTACATTTTGTTATATTGTAATGCCTTTCGGGTTGAAGAATGCAGGGGCTACTTATCAGCGTCTTATGGACAAAGTGTTCGAGAAACAGCTGGGGCGGAACGTGGAGGTATATATGGATGATATCTTAAGCAAGACCCGGGAGGTCACTACTTTTATTGATGATCTACAGGAAACTTTTGCCACCCTCATGCAACATGGGATCAAGCTTAACCCGGCCAAATGTATTTTTGGCGTAAAAAGTGGCAAATTTCTGGGATTCATGGTAACAGATCGGGGAATTGAGGTAAACCCGGAGAAGGTAAAGTCTGTCTTGTGTATGCCCTCTCCCCAGTCTGTAAAAGAGGTGCAAAAGCTGACAGGAAGGATTGCTTCCCTTTCTCGATTTATATCCCGATCAGCACACATAAGTTATCCTTTCTTTCAAGTCTTGAGAAAGGCCAAGCACTTCGGATGGGACGATAAATGTGAACAAGCCTTCCAGGACTTGAAAGCCCATCTTGCAGAGCTCCCGGTATTAGTAAAGCCCGAGCCCGGGGAGCGATTATTCCTGTATTTATCCTCTACAGAGCATGCTGTCAGTTCAGTGTTGATCAAAGAAGAAGGCTCTGATCAGAAGCCTGTCTATTATGTCAGCCACGCTCTAAGAGGGCCCGAACTCCGATATACAGAGGTGGAGAAGATTGCATTGGCTTTGATCGTGACTGCTCGGAAGCTAAGACCTTACTTCTTATCGCATCAAGTAGTGGTTCTTACCAACAGCCCTCTGGGTAGAATCATGACCCATGCGGAGGTATCCGGGCGAATGATTAAGTGGACGGTGGAATTGGGGGAGTACGATATCGAATACAAACCACGAGTGGCTATCAAGGCCCAAGCTTTATCAGACTTTTTATCTGAGATGATCCAGCCTAGCAGAGAAGAAGTGTGGAGAGTTTTTGTAGATGAGGCGTCTAGCCTTGCGGGGTGCGGAGTAGGAGTCGTGATGATATATCCCCCGGGAGAAAAAATCAAATTGGCAATAAGGATTGATTCACGTGTAACTAATAATGAGGCCGAGTATGAGGCTGTGCTAGCTGGAATACGAGCTGCTCGGGAAGTCGGGGCTTCCCGAATAATTATATATTCTGATTCACAACTCGTAACACAGCAGATAAAGGGTGTGTATGAAGCTAAAGATGATAGGATGCTGAAATATCTACAACTTATCAGAGCTCGAGCAGAAGGCTTTTCGGATTGGAGTATCGAGCAAATCCCCCGAGAAGAAAACGACGAGGCAGATATTCTGGCAAAAATGGCAGCATCCCTAAGTGAAGTAAGCACCCGGGAGGTATTGCATGTCTCCCGCTTGATCCTCTCGATGGACGAAGAAGGAACACCCGATCCAGAAAGCTCCTGGATGACGCCCTTAATCAGATTTATTGAAAAGGGTGCACTACCCGAGGACAGAGGTCAAGCTCAGAAGATCAAGAGACAAGCTCCCAGGTTTGTGCTCTTAAACGCAATCTTTTATAAAAGATCATTTCAGGGGCCTCTTTTAAAATGCTTGCCTAAAAAGGAGGTAGATTATGTACTCCGGGAAATTCATGAAGGATGTTGCGCGGAGCACCTCGGAGGAATGTCTCTAGCTCGAAAAACCATGCTTGCAGGATTTTGGTGGCCAACCCTTGGTCAGGATGCATCTCGGGTGGTTCAAACCTGCGAAGGCTGTCAACATCATGCAAATTTCAAACACAGCCCGGCTGCTCTTATGAAGCCTATTTGGGCATCCTGCCCTTTTGATCAATGGGGCATGGACATTGTAGGTCCTTTCCCGCTTGCCCGAGCTCAGAAGAAATTTTTGTTAGTAGCAGTCGATTACTTTTCCAAGTGGGTGGAAGCTGAGCCTTGGGCAAGAATTACTGAAACGGAGGTACTGAAATTCCTGTGGAAAAATATTGTATGCCGATTTGGAGTGCCCCGGAGATTAATCTCAGATAATGGCAGACAATTTCAAGGCAAAGGAATTGTTGCATGGTGCCAAGAAATGAAGATCACTCAATCCTTCACCTCTGTGGCTTATCCTCAAGCAAATGGCCAAACAGAGGTTGTCAATAGGATCATTGTACAGGCGTTGAAGACGAGACTTTAGGGTAAGGGGAAGGATTGGGTTGAAGAATTACCTAGTGTTCTTTGGGCCTACAGGACTACTCTGCGGATACCGACTCAAGAAACCCCTTTCAGCCTCGTATATGGCTCTGAAGCAGTTCTCCCAGTTGAGATTGGAGAGACTTCTCCTCGGGTAGAATCTTACCCACACGATAATGATGAAAGCAGAGCCAGGGAGTTGGATTTAGTCGAGGAAAAGAGAGACCGGGCATTTATCCGCATGGAAGCATACAGAGATCGAGTGATGAAATCTTACAATAAGAAGGTCCGAATCCGAGACTTTCAAATTGGAGACTTAGTCATGAAAAAGGTCAATCCAGCAGGAGAGGTGGGAAAATTAGAGGCAAAATGGGAAGGGCCTTACAAAATCACTCGGAGAGTCAGCTCCGGATCTTTTTATCTAGAGGATGCACAAGGACGCCCTCTCAAAAGACCTTGGAATGTATTTAATTTAAAGCAATTTTATACTTGACAGATGTAATCTATTCGCCAAAAGACGTAAATGAAATATTTGTTTTTCTCAGAAGTGTTGTGTTATTATCTCCCACATTCCGGAAGAAAAAGCCCAGGGCACTACACCCTGGCTCGGGGCCACACACCTCGACCATTCCCAAGTCCCGGGACATGCTCCCCGGCCCAAGGCTCCGCACCTTGGTTCTTAAAAGCCAAGGGCACTACACCCTGGCTCGGGGCAACACACCTCGACCATTCCCAAGTCCCGGGACATGCTCCCCGGCCCAAGGCTCCGCACCTTGGTTCTTAAAAGCCCAAGGCACTACACCCTGGCTCGGGGCCACACACCTCGACCATTCCCAAGTCCCGGTACATGCTCCCCGGCCCAAGGCTCCGCACCTTGGTTCTTAAAAGCCCAGGGCACTACACCCTGGCTCGGGGCCACACACCTCGACCATTCTCAAGTCCCGGGACATGCTCCCCGGCCCAAGGCTCCGCACCTTGGTTCTTAAAAGCCCAGGGCACTACACCCTGGCTCGGGGCAACACACCTCGACCATTCCCAAGTCCCGGGACATGCTCCCCGGCCCAAGGCTCCGCACCTTGGTTCTTAAAAGCCCAGGGCACTACACCCTGGCTCGGGGCCACACACCTCGACCATTCCTAAGTCCCAGGACATGCTCCCCGGCCCAAGGCTCCGCACCTTGGTTCTTAAAAGCCCAGGGCACTACTCCCTGGCTCGGGGCCACACACCTCGACCATTCCCAAGTCCCGGGACATGCTCCCCGGCCCAAGGCTCCGCACCTTGGTTCTTAAAAGCCCAGGGCACTACACCCTGGCTCGGGGCCACACACCTCGACCATTCCCAAGTCCCGGGACATGCTCCCCGGCCCAAAGCTCCGTACCTTGGTTCTAAAAAGCCCAAGGAGTTACACCCGGGCTCAAGACTCCGTATTTAGCAAGGTTCGCGTTCTTTAATTTCCTATCAAATATAAAATATTTGGTCCGCTAGAGATCAAGATATTGCGCAAGGAAAAATGATTTTTATAGCCAAAGCCCGGGGGCAAGAATTACACAAGGAAGTATGGAAATCTAAAGAAACAATCTTAAACTAAAAATACTACAGCAGACTATTCTCCTGTCTTTTCAGGAGCCTTTTTAGTCTCCTTGTCGGCATCATCATCCTTGGGAAGGGAGTCAATGGCTCGATCTATGTCTGGAAAGCCCTCCTTGTCTGCCGGAATCAAGCCCTCCTCCTCAAATTGCTCCCGGCATTTCGCAAAGCCAACTTTGAAGTAGTTATACGATCTATCTTCAACAGCCGGTTGGAAATCCGAGGATCGGAGGAAGACAGTCTTCCATTCCTCATGAGTGAGCTGGAAAAGCTTGAGTTTATCTTCAGCAGCCACAACCCGGTGTTGTTGAAGAGTGGCTTCTTCTTCAAGAAATCGAGCTCGGGATTCCAGAAAAGCAATTTGCCTTTGAGAGGCTTCTTCTCGAGCAAAACTCTCATCTCGAGCACGTTGAGTTGAAGCCAATTGTTGATTGGCTCTTTCCAAAGAAGCAAGGAGCCCGGCAACTTTCTCCTCGTGCAGCTTCTCGGCCCGGGCGATCTCCCCTCGGAGCTGGTCATGAACTTCTTGAGACGTCCTAGCCTGTCTATTCGTCCTGGTGGCCACTGCCACCACTTCCTCAAAGGCCGAGACCATCATTTGAGCCGCCTGGATAGAGACAAAAGTCAGGAAAAATAGGTTGGTATCAATATTAAGCTGTAAGACGAAGAACTTACCGAGAGAAGCCGGTTTGATCTTTCCAAAAATCTGTTAGTGGCAGGGATGCTCTTCAAAAATATTGCTTCAGTGGGGCTGAGCATTTGCTTGAAGCGTTTGGCACCACTAACAGTAGCTCCCTCGAAAAAAATATTGTTGGAAGGGAGCTCGGAGGTTGAGGCCCCAGTAGTTTGGGGGGGCGGCCGGGGCTGTGCAGGTGGGGAAGTGCAGGGATCACCCTCAGATGGGCTTTCCAGAACAACCAGCTCGGGCTCCGCCGTGGCTTTTCTTTTTCTTTGACTGAGAGGGGCGAGATCTTCAACATCCTCTACAGTCTCATCCATTTCCCGAGAAGTATCTTCCCGGGGAGGATCTTCCCCAGTAACTGCCACTCCTCGAGACACCTCCTCGGTAGCACGTTTCTTTTCTGCTTCGGTGGCTGCACGGCGCGCCGCAAGCTCCTGTTCCCGGGCGATTTTCTCAGCTGCTCGTCTTTTAGCAAAAGCTGCTTGCATCTCGGAATTGTCTGGACAAAAAGGAATAATGTTAAATAAATCAAGGAGGGAACAAGGAAGGAGGCGGCAGGAAAGAGGGGCGAATTACCGGGTTGAGAGCCCGAGCCTGCCACCTCATCAATAATGTGATCTTCGGGATCCTCAGCCCGGGGACTCAACCCATACGCGGTCAGATTATCATCAGAAATTAGTGTGGAAGATGAGTATCTGCGCCCCTCCACCAAATCTTGGCTCACAATGAAGGGTTCTTCGAATTTGTAAGTGCCGGGGAGGGAAGGTTGTGTAGGCAGAGAGGAGAGAAAACCGGTCAAGCAGGGAAGATCTCCCGGGAGTCGAATAAAAAAGTATCTTCCTTTCCACCCTTTTTGAGAAGAGGGTATATCATCAAGGAAGCGAGTATTGTGCCGGGCAGTCAGGGAAAAGGCATTGTCCCCGAAACGGCAAGAAAAGTAATAGTGAAGGATGAGGGGGTTAATAAGAAAATTGTTCATATTAAAGAGGACATAAGTGGCAGCCATTATTCTAAAAGAATTAGGGTGGAATTGGTTAACTGGTACGCCAAAAAATTTGGCAACTGCAATGTAGAAGGGGTGAATCGGAAACCTAAGACCATTCTTAATTTGGTCCCGGAAGAAAGTAGTATACCCTGGAGGGGGGTTTTTTGCCCTGTCAGAGGACCCGGGTATTAGGATAGAAAGATTGGAAGGAATGTTACCCAAGGTCCTAAGTTCCTCATCCGCCCCTGAGCGCAAGGTGCTACTCAAAGAGGAGAACCAGGGAATTCCCAGGGCCTCGGTGGGAGGAGGGCCCGTGGCCCGAGCTTTACCCTTACCTTTCTTCTGGGCAAGAGCTCGGGAGTGACTAGGAGGGAGGGGTTTAGAGGAAGATGGTACGATTGGAGAGGCTACTGGTTTCTTAGCGGGTTGGGTGATAGAGCGACGGGGTGGGGGAGATTGAGAAGCATCGGAGCGTAACGCAGCAGATTCGTCGCTAGGCGAGCCTCGCGCGTTGGCCCCCGACGTGGAAGAAGTAGAATTAGACATTTTAAAAGAAGAGTACTTACGAGTAAATAAGAGAGACAGCGGGGAGGTCGCCGGAGGAAAATGGTTGTACACGCCGAAGAAGTAGAGAAAACCAAGCGCGAAAGTTCCTCTGAAATTTGAATTCAATAGTGATTTTGGCAAAAGAGTACACCACTATTTATAAAGGGAGGTGCTTGATCTCTACCGTTGATTTGCATCTAAACAGGTGGTCGAGATAACCCTCGGGAATCGGATAGTACGTGAAGGGACACGCGCAATCATTAAAGTGTCAGGCCTACTGTTCCTCGGAATACGAAACAATACTGACCGTTGGAATAGAGTAACACGTGTCATTATGATGTTGTGTGGATAGGCCGGGAGGTTTTGAATGCCTCGGTGGGTTTGTTTCGTAGCTCGGGAAGCCTAAAGACTAGGGATGGTGATTTCTAGGACCGGGTAGTTCGATACCCTGGTATGTTGTTACAAATTCAAAGATTTGACTAGCTCGGGAGTATGTTCTAAGTGCAGGAGATACCAGATCCGAGGACCATATTTTCACCAAATATGTCACAAGTGTAATTTCAGTCTTAAAGATTGGGTTATCCTAATTTATGGTACGTCTGTTACTTCAGTTCGCATTAATTTGTACAGGATTTGTTTGCAACAGAATAACGAGGCAAGAAAAATCAATAAAACTTCCATTACATACGATGACGACGAAGAGTTATGGGATCCATTATATCAGATACAGAATCCTGCCACTCCGTTATCCAATTAGTTAACTCGTGAATACGGAGGTTGACAAAGGATTCATCCTTCATTATCTTGTCCAAAGCACGCCATTCTTTCCACAACATCATGTGCAGCAGAACCTCATCACCAACCAGATCTGTTACCCGGTTTACTGCAAACTCTCGGATATACTTCCTTGCTCTTGTTCTTTGTACTCGAGTAGGGGCGAGACGATTGCGGTAGGTATAGTCCAGGTCATAAACCTTGTCCCGCACGGCCATGAACTTCGCCCATATGCGTTGTTCAATTCTTCTCTTCAGCTCCTCCACATGAGGACGCATTTCCGGAGTCACCAGGACATGTGTACTGCTGCAGGCACTGGAACCACTTGAGCTCGACATTTTGGATTAAGGTTCATTTTGCATTTGTATCCTCTTATTTATAGGCAAGCAAGGAAGTCCAAGAGCCTCAGCAAGTCGAAGTGTCTCCTTTATTATTCAAAGTCAAAAGTTGATCGAAACCATTGAATCTGGACAGGTAGACGATCAGGATGCCCCTCGTAAATTGCGCTGGGCAGACGAAAGGGTCTGACGGTTAACAAAACATCAAATCTGATGTACCCCGGAATACAGAACGTTTTCGTTTGGCAGGAATTTAATAAATCGCATATCATTATGACACCACGTCAGCAGACCGGAGGATTCTTGGTCCTGGCTTATTCCTTTTCCCGGACTACAAATTCGGGACTCGGGCATATTGATTGATAGGGCGGGATTTCAAAAAACTCAAGCATTTGGTTTTTAGGTCTGAGGAGTATTAGTCGTGTTAATCTTCGTTATTTACTTATTGTTAATTTGGTTTTGACGTTCTACCAAATACATGCAATAACAGAGCGAAAAAGATATTTTATTAATTAAAAGAAGTGAGCAGAGAGTACACGAAGATGTTCCTTTTCAACAAACATCTTCCATTTGTGTAACCAGCCACTGAGATTCCCGGTAGCGGTCTTGCCAAAGCTATCTGACCCGGATATATCCTCCAGGATCTTCAGCTCCCTTTGTAGCATTAGTGCGTAGACACCATGGTGAGTAAAAATGTCCACGTACTCCGCAACACCGAGGCGTCGGCGATATTTCCGCATAAGAGCCACGTTCTCAGGAGTAGGAACCCCCTCTACATACTGAGAGGATTCCAGCTTGTATAATTTTTCCCAGAAGTGAAGTATTTTGTGAAAGACTTCGTCCTCCATAGTCGTTTTTCTTCTCTCTATTGCAGATGCCATGAGCTCTTCAGCCATATCCGGAACTTTCGAATTGCTTGAACATGCCATTGCACTGATGATACGGAAGAATAAGCAAGGTCATTATTTATAGGGAAGAGAATTAATCTCCAACCTCGATTCAAATCTAATCGGACGATCATATGACGCCTAGGAAATCGTGCGTACAAGTGAAGAGACGTGTGCGGTTATCGAGAGAACAGACTCATCATTACCTTGGAAAGCGAGTAATTTTCAGTAAAATCCTCGTTAATGTATACGTAATGATGTGTTCGATCGATTCTCTCGAGAATAGTAATTATCAGATTTTGAGGAGTCGGGGGTATGAGATGCAAGACGCTTAGAAAGTTCCCTCACTCGGTATTTATTCGCACTTGCAATCCGGGAGAGAGCAGGAAAGATTGAATCGGGACAGCGAGGCAAGCTCTAGCCCGACTATTTTAGGGATGGGTGGTGATACCCCTATAAGGATATGGGTTTGTTCATCTGAAACCCATGTGTACAAACCGGGGTACCGGGTAGTTTTGTGAATGCCCGGGTAAGTTTTCCCTTCCCGGGTGTGATGGCTTCATCCGCAGTCCTTTACCAGTAGCCTGGGTCCTCATAGAGTTGGCCGGGTGCTTCTCACCTGTCCAGGTAATGTTCTCGGTTGGATACCCACTTGGGCAACCTCGAGAATAGCGCTACCTCGATAAATGAGCCACACTCGAGTGTAATCATTACAGGCAATCTAATCCGCCAGAGCAACTTGGGTTTGGAGTGTCCGAGAAGTCATCAGAAGCTAGTGTGGTAAACCAACTTAGTAGGTGACGCGGGAATCGAGGTAACTACCCATTCCTCTCCTATAAATAGCAGGTATTAATGTCATTAAAAGAGGCTGAGAAAAAAAGAACCTTTGAACTTTAAGCATTCTACGTATTTTTCCTCAAATATTATTCGAAGTTCATCATCATACAACCTGCTGACTTTATCATCGGAGTGGCTACGTCGGAAACTCCTCCGGCGCCCATTCACGAGTTCTTTTTATTGTTTGCAGGTGTTGTTCAAGCCATTGTTCAAAATTCCCAAACATTATAAATTGTTGATCTGATCCGTTGGAGCTCCTTACCCGGCTCACCCATTTCAACAGGATCACATCATTATAGTTTCAAAACTAAACTTTATACAGGATTGAATAGAATAATTTGATCAGCAATGTCAACAGGAATCATGGTGTAACTTATCAAGATGTCAAAATCTGACACGACCCACCAATCCGACACGATTCGACGCGAAAAAAAATCAAGTTTGGATTTGGAGTTTTCGGATTCAGGTCAAATCAGATTGGACCCGATAGCTGATCCGGAAAAAAGTGATCGGGTTGGGTTCAGGTCAACCCGAGTTGACCCTTTTAATATTTTTTAAAAAATATATAATTAATAAAATATTTCTTACATTTTTTTATATATTGTATGTCTAAAAAAATATTTATTGTATATTTATATCATAAATTTTCATAATTAAATATTTATTTTAAACATTTTTTATTTTTTAAATAATTGTTTATTTAATTTAATAAATATATTTTATTTTTCTACAATTAGACTTTCAAATTTAAATAATATATATTTTGGAGATTTTGTATTATGTTTTAAATTTAAATATTATTATTATTATTATTATTATTGAATTTTATTTTATTTTCTTTAAAAAAATTCAAAATCGGGTTATACGGGTTGATTAGTTGATCGGATTGATTCGGGTTCAGGTTCGGGTTGGACAATTTTTGAATAGTACTATTGCTCAACCCGACACAACCCCCCAAATTGACACCCTAGTGTAACTTACCATGGAAGAAAACGAGTGTGGAAACATAATAACTTGTATAATACATCAAAAATTGACACCCTAGTGTAACTTACCATGGAAGAAAACGAGTGTGGAAACATAATAACTTGTCTAATACATCAAAAAGTCTTGGTGATATTGTCTTTGACACGAACACACAATGAAAACAAAAAAATTCTTTTATAAATAAACAAATAAGAATAGCCCTTCTCGTTTCCCTCTCTACCAGAAACCTTGCACCACCGACCCGGCTGCTCAAGAGCTTGTCTGAAAACCACAACATGATTAGAGAAATCAGAACGATCGCTAGTGCTTACTCTTGATTCTAAAATTGGGTTTCATGAACCCTTTCCTACTGCTCATATATCAAACACAACTTCTCATCATTGTTGTAAAATTATACTTCATCACATAAAGTGTTTCCTCATCTTTTATTTCTTCCGGAATCCCTGAAAATTCATACAAGACTTTCACAATAATTTAAGAAAATTAATTCTATAAATTCGATTCACATGTTTGTTTCCTGGGTTCTCGCCAAAAGCCGGCACACTGGCCCCCTTTTTATTTTATTTTTTTCACCAAGTACTTGTCTCTGCTGATAACATACTCCTACAAAAATTTGTATATACTGCTATACTGTATCTACCCGTCAAGTTTCGTGTGAGGAGTCAAAGTTTCAACACATATGGAGCCAAATGACCTACTGGCCCCGATTACAAGGATATTGTGGTCTGTAGGTGGCTGATAGATCATTGTAATTATCAAAATGTTTGGTATATAACCTTTTTCAAGACATTGTGTGCACCACAATAGTTATAAAGCAGTCATTGACACTAGAATAGGACCAATTTCAACACACATGGCATTGGCATTGGCATTGGCATCTATGCATTAAACCAAGACAAAGTGACTGATCCCAATCACAAGGATATTATAGTCTAGATGCTGGTGAATAGGGCATTTCTATACTGTCTCTACCGGTCAAGTTTCAAGTGAGAAGTCAAAGTTTCAACACATATGGAGGCAAATGACCTACTGGTCCCGATTACAGGGATATAGCGGTCCGTAGGTGGCTGGATAGTCGTTGCTATTATCAAAATTTTTTGTATAGAACATTTTTCAAGGCATTGTGGGCACCATAGTAGTTATAAAGCAGTCGTTAACACTAGAATAGGACCAATTTCAACACACATGGCATTGGCATCTAGCATTAAACCCAGACAAAGTGACCTACTGATCCTAATTATGATGATATTATAGTCCTATGCTTGTGAATAGGGCGTTTTTATTTTCAAAATATTTTATAAAGTGATACTACTCTTAAAAAAAAGTATTCACTTGCAAAGCTGGTTAAGATTTTAACTTCCTTGCAAATGTTTTCAGCAACACGTATTTGCTTAAGCAGTCGTAACTGCCCCGAAAACATAAGCAAAAAACACGAGGAATTTGGCATGAGGAATATATGGATGCATAAAATAAGAGAGATTATATACAAATTTGAAGGTTTTGCATTCATTTTGCTGCTGTTTTTTTTTGACCCGGAAGGAACTTTATAGAAGCTTTGATTCTTCAAAAACCGTTTACAATCACTCCATTCAAATTATGCGACTGAAAGTCCGACACTCTTAGCCTTATGCTCTTATACCTCGGTCAGATTAGATCTAAGTCGATAACTAACAAACAGATTCCACTTCGACTATGTTAAAGTTATTTAATGCTTAAATAACTGAGTCACAAGCCTCAATGATTGCTCAAGTTTACAACTAGGAATAGCAGACAGAAATATTAGTCACAGAAATTTATGTTCTTAGAATCTTCGTTATCATACACAATGTAGAGCGGCAACAAGAATACTAATCTGTCGGCTTTTCCCCTATTCCCCTGAAAAACCAAAACACGTCTTACAAAGTCGCCAGAGTACGACAAACCTCTGCATTTTATATGTCCGGTATTTGCCATAATTCACATGAACATTCTTTACTCATTGTGATAGGGGGGAGGTTGAAGGAGATGTGAGTTTTTCTCTCTAATTTTCCGTAAATAATATTTGACAGCAAGATAGTTGTTAACTAGTAATGCACGAGAATGTTTAGCATCGAAAGTTTCAAACCATCGGGTATTTTTCACCTCTTGAATGCAATGCCAGTAATTCCAGTCCATTTCAACTAAATCCACCTCCAAAATTATATCCTAGAATCTCAAATTTAGATGATATGAAAGTTCAAGCAATGTCACTACGATTCTCAATCCGAATAATCCCTTATGTCTTTACCTTAAAAGTTAGACAAAAACTCCTTTTCTTGGTTGATTACTATAGCTCCTGGACAAACATTCTTTGCAAAACTTCTTTGCGAATTTCATTTTGATAACTCGGTTGATTATCAATTCGTTAATCTTGAACCGGTTGTATCATAACTCCAAAAACCAAAAAAAAAAAAAAAAAGTGAATTCAACAAGACCAGATTTGCATTATGCCTTCCCAGGTTTCAGACAACTACTGTAGATTTATCCGGAACCTTTGATTCTTCTTCTCCGCGACACACAGAAACAAACATCGAAACAAAGAGGAAGAGCCGAAAATTAAAGACATACAACTACATAGTAGAAGAAAACCATAAATTGATACCAAAAAAAAAGTGGCATCAACCAAAAGTAATGGGCACAAAATGAGAAATGGGTTGTCGGAAAGTTACCTTTTTGAATCAAAATCCGGCCATTTTGTAGAGAATGAAGCCGAGGAAACCGAAGAATATGAACAGGAAAAGGTAATCTACGAAGACAAAGAATGTGGGTGACCCATGATATTTCTTCGCCGCCGATTTCAGATTCGCTTGATGGTTCAATATTGGTCCCTCTTCATTTAATCCAACGTTCGCCATAATGATTGTGCAGAGCAACAATGTAGATCTCTCGTCGTCTCTCCGGCGTCCGGAAGTAAATGCAATTGATCTTGCAACATATAAAACGAAAATTCATTAAATTCTTAATTTATGAATTTCTTATTATTATTATTATTATTTGAAGAAATATTTATTCTCATTATTTAATTATATCAATGAATATTTATTTGTAAAAAAAAATAAAATTCTTCTAATTCTTAAATCTGAGTATGTTTGGTTGGTGTGATTAACTAATGATAAATATATAATCACACTTTTATCTAATGTTTGATTCAACTTTTAAGATAGATTAATAATCCTTTTGACTTGGTTTAAAATCTAATTTTATGATTAATTGTTTGATTATTAATCTAATAAATTAGGTGGAATAAATTATCATCACATCACAAATGACCTTTTTCTCCTTCTCTTATTTCAAAACCCTACTCACGTCGTCTAAGGCAGCTGAATCTGGTATCTCTCGATTTACCTCAATCGATTCTTCATCTTGGTTTTCACCTCAATCGATTCTTCAATTACAGGTACTCGATTGTTTATTTTGTTTAAATAACCCTGTTGGCTGTTACAAATAAACGCTGAAAACAATTTATTTGATAAATGTTTGCGTTTTCTGTTCAATCCTCGTTAATTCTAATCTTGTATTATTGTTGGCATTCCAGCACAATTGAATGCCGCTTTTTCAAATATGAATGCCACTTCAACTGGGGGTCCAAGAATTATGATATTTTAGGGAAATCCAGAGAGCGCAATTGCTTTATTCTTGATTATCTGGGATTATTATTTCTGTTTTTAATAAATGTAAATTATAATTACAAATATTTAATTAGCTATCCAATTATTTTAAGAATATATATTTAATTAGCATTTGAGGGCATTTTTGGTCATTGTAATAAAATTTACAAAATTAATCCATCATTTTAAAATAATACCAAACACCATGTTATTTATCCCACCATACTATTAATCTATATATCTCATTTTTTAATGACTCTAATTATTAATCATTCACTTATCCTATCACACCAACCAAACACACTCTACATATACTAGCAGCCATACATACGCATTGTGCGTGAAAATTTCAAAAAATGAGCATTTTGTATTGAAAAAAAATCTATGTGAGAAGAATCTTTTATTTGGGTCATTTATGAAAAAATATTACTTTTTATGCTAATAATATTATTTTTTATTTTGAATATTGATAGGGTTGACCCATCTTACAGATGAAAAATCTTGAGATCGTATCATAAGATGCCTACTTTTTTGTATTAACAACATGGCAAATAGACAAGGGAAACTAAACAAACACGCCGAATAATATTCAAATTTCAACCAACTAAATTCGAACACTAGTACTGGGCACAACACAATGTTCATCAAGCAGAAAGAAAAACTTCATGGACATTACAGTAATAGTAACATTGTTTCAACTAATTTTGTGACCCAAAAAAAAAACCCATCCATAAAATATATTTCATACACTACTAAACTAAATAAAATATTAATATAAATAATTTTTACTCTTTCTAAAGATGGGTTAGAAAAAAATACAAATGTAGAAGAAAATTGAAACATATGAATTAACAGAAAAATCATTGAACATAATTATCGAAAAAAATAAACAATTCCTGAATTACACGTATGCAAGAAAATCGACAAGTTGGTGTAGATGTCTCAAGCTTAATGATTAGTAAACAAATTATAACGGCCCGAAAATTCATGTTTGTAAATTTGCAGAAAAATTTGAAATTTTCTTTTGAAAATAATATAATCAAAATTGCTTCATTCACAAAACCAACTGATAAATCAAGTTTAAATGTTCAAAATAGCAGCGGAAGAAATTATTGCTTGCCAAAATAACAAGTTAATGTATTCAACAACTGATAAAATATTTGAGCATCAAAAATAAAATGGCAAGTGCTGAAACTGAGGTCCTCGGGTGTCACTACTGCCGACCCAAGCTAGCTCACTGGTCCCCGCCCTCGATCCCGACATCATCAACACCTACAACAATCAAGTCTAGTGAGTCTAAAGACTCAACATGCATATATCGTAAATAACGAGTAAATAATATAGTAAAATTTGCATGGGATAAAAATATCATGTCATGAGGCATACGTGAAAATAACTTGTCATGAGCAATTATAATACGTGTATAACTGAACTGAAAAATCATAGTAAAAATGTTTGCTCCTTGGAGCCCTGTACTGAAATAGCTAGTAATAATTTTCTGGTAAGATTATGGTCTACGCAAGTGGTCCCTGAACTGAACTAAACTGAGCTGACGGATACTGGGGACCGGACCGGTAACTGGTGACCGGATTTACGTCTGATCAGACTACTGCCACAGTATACTGGGTGAAACAACTGAACTGACCGGTAACTGGTGACCGGACCGGTAACTGGGGACCGGATTTAATCATGATAGTAAAGTGACCACAAGCAATATCGCATAAATCTCAAAATGAATATTTTTGCACGTAATATAATTAATGTCCACAATTAAATATCCTGTAATAATTTTACTGATGGATTGGATCGTTCCTAGGCTCGCTGCAACCTAAATATGCCATGAAAATATGCAATAGCTTTTACTTGACCAAACTATGCAACTAAATCCAAAAACTGAGACAAATGCGCCTAATGACTTCGTATTTAATCATGACTCCGAACCAACCCGAGCCAACACTGAAACATTATATAGTCATGATTAAAATACGCTTAAAATGATGAATTAATGCTCCTAAAATAGTTAGGACCGAAATCTAGGTGGATAGAGGCCAAAACATGAAACGCTCTTTCGAGAGTCAATTTGGCACATCGCACCGTAAATTCTCGTACGACCTCAAAAATGAACCGAATTACGAACGGTCAAAAACATGACCTTCCTAACTCAATGAGGCACTGTCCAGTCCAAGGCCATAGGCTAAAAGCCAACCTAGAACTCGAACGAGCCACTGAACCGTCACAGCAAGTTGCTGTCCACATAATACAGCAGCTGTGCTTTGGTTTCCTTGCGTCGTTTGCGAGGCTAATAGCCATTGGGGCTTGAACCACCGACCAGAACCTCTTACCAACATCCCAAGGAATGATTTGAACCATGGCTATGGGCCCTAGACCAGCCACAATTCGCACCACACCAGCACCAATCCGAAAAGTTCACCCGAGAGCACCTTCGCATGCGCGTGAGGTGTTTCGCTTTGATTGCTGTCTAGAGTCGTTCCAGCGGCCATTTGATTGACCATGGCACGATCTAGACATCTTGGGGTATGGTATGAACCGTGGCTAAGGGCCATAGGCCAAACAAGATCCACACCATTCCTCAAATCCAAATGTTACACTTGCTGAATTCGAAAGGGGCGAAGGGCTGTTCTTGTTGTTTGATTTAAAAACCGATTCAACCATGGACCAAGCCTCAAAAGGGCGACTTGGTCACATCTTAGACATCACTAGGAGATGTTCTAACCATGGCTATAGCCCTTAGGGCAGCCAAGATCAGATCCATAAACCTTTGACATCAAACAAGAAAATCGAATGCAAATGGTGACATGATTGGAGAGTTGCTGTCATCTCGATTTCCAGCAAGCATGGGGGCTGAAATAATGGACCAAAGTGTTCCTTATCCATCCTAAAACATGTCTAGATGTAGCCTTGGGAGCCTGAAACCGAACCAATACCTGAAACCCACAAAACAAAGCAACCCGTGAAGAGCATCATGAAAGCCGAAAAATTCTGCATGTTTTATTTAAAAATGTTCTTGACACATTTCGGTTTTTGCATGAAATGATGGTCATGTAATATAAAAATAATGATAGTAGGATTTGATTGAAGAGTCAAGGAAGAATATATGCATGACTGGTTTCGTTTGAAAGAAAAACGAAAGAATTAGACGATCCGGCGCGGAGGAGACGGAGTGATATACCTTCCTTCCTTCTACTCGATTTTCTCTCTATTTTTTCTCTAGTGCTAGCCACGATTTTTCTTTCAAAATTACTCCGAATTTCGTGAATGAGGGTGGGGGAATGATTGTTAAGAGAGTGAGGAGAATGGGTGCAAAATATAGAGAAAAAATCAAGACCAAGTCTCCACCTTTTTTAATTTTGAATTACTTGATATCAAATGATTTCTTTTGGAGGGTTTAGGGGTGAGGTGGCCGATTCCTCATGCTAATCTAGACTAGGATAATGTTCTAACATTACTTAAATGGTACTCCATAAATAAAGGATTATCCTACTTATTAAATAACAAAGAAATAGTCAAAGGTGTTGAGTTGGTAAAGAATGATCTAGCAATTAAGGGTGGCCGAAAATATGAAATAAATGTGAAGGGAAATATTGATTAGTTACTAAATTTATAACCCTTAAAAGCCTTACCTATCTTATTAAATAATTTAGTGAACTAATCTCTTAATTAAGGAACTTAAATGAATTTATTTTCTACTCACCTCAAGTTGCTTAAATAAATCCTCAAACCTCATTTTTAACTTAAATTAACTTACTTGCTAGCTAAAAATAAATTCTGGAAATGATTTCTAAATCTTAGATTTTATCTCTAAAACTCCAACTCCAGTCCGGCCTCACTGAAATAACTGAAATGATAAAAAATTAAACTACTACGTAAAATAATTAAATTTAAATACTCATGCAATAAAATCATTTTAATTTTAAATACGAAATTATGCATGGCTTATATGCGGTCCAATTTACGGGTTCTACACAAATACTAACCAAGCAACAGCATAAACACATTCATTCAAGGTGAAAAATTGATACATTGTTTCGTTAAATATTTTTGACAAAAAACATTTATTTAAAATATTAAAGTGCAATCATTGTCCTCCTTATTCGTAGATTACTAAATATTATGTCCTAATGTTAAGAGTATCAACAAAATCATCAAAATGTGTTTCAATTGTAACATGCAATGAATTAAAAAATTACCTTAAAAAATAGATGCCTTTCATCTTCTTCCAAGTTCATGAATAATATCTAAAAACACAACACAAAATAAGTTATTTTAGTTTTAAAACAGTATGCTGGCTAAGTCATAGTTCTAAGCAAAAAGATTGTTTTTTGTTTTGAAGTATGCTGGCTAAGTCATAGTCTGTGGAACAACTAATAAACAGATAAATTAGCAGTAAATAATCAAAATAATAGCAGTCCTCAAACAAAATAATAGCAGTCCCTAATTAAACATTATAAATAGTATATATTTCTCCCAAAGTATACAACTCAAATAGAGCAAATAAGAAGAAATGTATCTAATGACTTGTACATCCATGAGTATGTTGGTCTCAGGTGCGGCATATTGAGATATAATTATAAAAATAAAGAATAAAATTAGATATCGAGATTCATGTAGAAAACCGCAAAAAATTATTAGTGTAAAAACAATGGGCAAGATGAAAAGAATTTCACTATAATATTTTATGGTGTACAATCACTAACTGTATTTCCAAAGAGAACACATTCTCTTAATATAGGAGAACAAACACTTCACAAATATTATAGAACTAAGTACTCAAATGCCATGAGATAAGAGAAAAACTCAAATGGGATACACTGAAATGAGGTAATGGAGCACTATTTCAATGAGGTAATGGAGCTCTATATATAGAGCTCCATTATCTATGTGAAACATCGTGTTTCTTTCGTCAATTTTGCTATACAAAGCTACCGAATCATTTCACTGTATAATGATGGCATCCAACCACATCCATCAATGTGTTGTCTTCTAATTTTATCGACATTTCTCCCACTTGGAGATTTGATTGATAATCAAACGCATCTCCACACATCCTTTCAATCTTGTGATTACTTGTTGCTTACGTTTATGCTAGGCCACTTGAGGATCTACATCATTCAAACTTATCTGTATGAAAGGGATCGAATAAGGTGACCGAAAACGCAACGGAAGCTACAAAAATTTTCGAAAATCACATTTTCTTTGAAGGAAATTTTCGGCCACCTTGTGTACTAGTGTAGCATATACAAAAATCTCAACTTTCATGCATAGGGTGTTGAGAAAATTTTACCTATCAATCACAAGGATTGATGTATGGCTCCAACTAAAGTATAAACACTTTAGCTCTTGATGGATGAAGATCTACAAGCTCATCCTTTCTTTTGGACTCCTTTCTTCCAATCAAGCCCACCACCAACTTAAAAGATCCACCTTACACTTGTACTAGAAAATATAGGGCATTTTTCTTTGAGAAGTGAGTTGTTGCTTCAACAAATTGAAGAACAAAATTGGAGGAGAAAGGGGGGAGAAATTTCGGCCATGGTGAGGGGAGGAGAGAGGGAAGAGCATTTTCTTGGTTGAGGAAAAAGTGTGTTCTAGCATGTGCAAGACATGCCTAGTTTCTTGCAAAAGTTGTCTCCCAACCTTTCACCTCCCCATGTATATAATGTATGGTTTTAACAAATTAAAAACCATGGACTAAATATAATTATCTCAAACATATTTGAGACTAATTAAACATTACTTGAATTTACCCAAGTCACACTAGTTAAATAATTATTTTAATTGAGCTCTACAAGACTCAATATAATTTAATTAATCCAACACTTGAATTAATTTAATTATTTGGACTCTACTAGGTCCACTAGTGTTTAATTAATTCAACACTTGAATTAATTTAATTTAGTCCACAATAATGTTTATGAAAATCAAAATTTTCAAATACATTATTTACTTGGCCAAATTTTAATTTAGGAACACTTCCATAAATTAAAATTTACATTTCTCTCATAGAAGTCATACTTCTATTTCATTTACACTTATAAACTCATTTATAAGTCGTTCAACACATTGAACTAATTTCTCCTTTATAGAAGTCATACTTCTAATTTTCCTCACGCTTATAAACTCCTTTATAAGCCGTTCAGCACATTGAACTATTTTTACTTCTCAACGGGATCTAGAAAGCTAGTACTTGTGTGGCCCTCAATGGTTCATTGATACAACTAGCCGTGGGTTCACATCTCTATGTGATTCGGACTAAACATGTCCATATATGAGCATACCCCAATTGCTCCATTCTTATTTATCAACACCTTGATAATAAGAACGTCAGAACTCAAGTCTGATAGTACCCAACCAATCACGTTAAACGCCTAGCAACATCGCTTACGTGATTCCCTAGGTATCACATGATAGTGCCTGCAAGAACCATTCAATTATGGTTAGCGTACAGTACGGTCCCTTCAACTCATATATCCCGATCGATTCGACAACCATTGGTTTATCGAGAGTTGTCAATGAATCGATACTATGTGTCATGTCGTAGTTGCATCGATGGTGTAATCTATGAAACCCTTTCATAATTACCACCATACTCTGGCCAGAGATTTCGATCTACATACACATGATAACACATAGGATATCCATACCCGAAGGTAAGCGGTGAATCCCCGACTACAATGCATCGACTCCTATGTGTTTCGACAGAACACCCAACCTTGCCACCTAATGACCCCATGAGAGTCGGTAAACAAGTCAAAGTGTAATTCTAGCACATAGAGTCTCAATGTTGTCCCGGGTCATAAGGACTAATTCTGTACAACCATAAACTAGGACATTTCCACTCGATAAGTGAGAACCACTTGGAAAGTCCTTTTATGGAGGGTTGTTCAGTGCACTCTACAAGGAGCACCTATCTGCATGCTCGGACATCACAATGTCCCCTACCAATGAAACATGGTACTCACATCGCAGATACTAGTCTCTAACTCGAGCGGCCTATATCCTTCTTAGTGGCGGCTGAATCGACTAGGAACCGTTTAGAATATACAGTATTACAAATATGAGTTTCATGATACTCATCATATGAGCATCTCATATTCTTTCTACTATTTGTATATTCAAGGGCTTTATCTATGCAACTAGCATGGGTATACAGATAAAGATGTGCCAAAGTAATAATTTCAAATATTATTAAAATAAAGATTGCTTATACATAGAGTTTCATTGTGAACACTCGGCCAACACTTGGCTCGACGGGCACCTACTCTAACAATCTCCCACTTGCACTAGAGCCAACTACCCATATGCTTTAAACCCATTGATTCGCGATGCTTGTCGAATAATGGTCTAGGTAAAGGCTTAGCTAGTGGATCAATCAACATTATCGACGGAGCCGACTGTGTCAAAAGACACTTCTCCTCTTTCCACAATCTCTCCGAGGATGTGATACTTTCTCAATACTAGTTTGGATTTCTGATGAGACCTAGGCTCCTTTGCTTGAGCTATAGCTCCCGTGTTGTCACACAACACCGGGATAGGAGCAACTCCATTAGGAATGACGCCCAACTCTTGGACGAAATTCCTTATCCAAACAGTCTCCCTTGCTGCATCTGATGCAGCAATGTATTCGACCTCTGTACTGGAATCCGTAATATTGTCTTGCTTGGAACTCTTCCAAGAGACTGCAGCACCATTGAGCATGAATACAAAACCAGAGGTTGACTTCGAGTCATCGATATCGCTTTGGAAGCTAGAGTCGGTATAGCCTTCCAATTCTAGTTCTCCTCCCCATAGAACAAGAACAATTTATTGGTCCTTCTCAACTACTTGAGGATGTCTTTCACAGCTTTCCAGTGTGGAAGACCAGGGTTCGATTGATATCTACTCACTACACTTAGTGCGAAAGCCACGTCAGGATGTGTAGATATCATCCCATACATGATACTACCAATAGCCGAAGCATACGGAATGCGTGTCATCGCCACTATCTCTGCATCAGTCTTGGGAGACAGACTTGGATAGGGACACGCCATGACACATTGGTAGGTGTCCTCCCTTGGACTCATCCATCGAGAACGGCTTCACGATGGTATCAATGTATGTGGACTGGGTGAGACCAAGCAATCTTCTCGATCTATCTCTATAGATCTGTATTCTCAATACAAAAGATGCTTCACCCAAGTCCTATAACGAGAACTCACTTGCTAACCATATTTTAGTTGATTGCAACATTCCTACATCATTCCCAATGATTAGAATGTCATCAACATAAAGCACCAGGAATGTCACAACACTCCCACTGACCTTCTTATACACACAGGGTTCCTTAGGATTCTTAGTAAATCAACTCTTTGATTGTACTATCGAATCTAAGGTTCCAACTCCTAGATGCCTGCTTTAGACCATAAATAGATCTCTGAAGTTTGCATACCATATGCTCACTTCCGATAGATGTAAACCCTCCAGGTTTGAGACATGTAAATCTCTTCCTTAATATTCCCATTAAGAAAGGCTGTCTTGACATCCATCTGCCATATCTCATAGTCATACCATGCAGCTATGGTTAGCAAAATCCTTATGGACTTGAACATTGCAACTGGAGAAAAGGTTTCCTCAAAGTCAACTCCTTGTCTTTGAGTATATCCTTTTGCCACCAATCGCGCCTTGAAGGTCAATACCTTCCCATCCGCCCCAAGTCCCTATGGGAACCGTTCTCTCAGGTGGATCCACGAGATCCCTCACTTGGTTCGAATGCATGGAATTCATCTCAGATTCCATTGCTTCAAGCCACTTGGATGAATCGGCATCAGATAACGCTTCCTTGAAGGTCCTTGGATCACATCCATGGTTAGGCTCATCATGGCCCTCTTCAAGAAGCAGACCATACCTCATAGGTGGTCTCGAGACTCTCTCGGATCTTCTAGGAGCTTGTATCTCCTCTCTTGGCTCTTCGGGTGTGGGTTCTACAATTGTGGGTGTCTCTCGAACCTCTTCGAGTTCTATCATCTCCCTTTTTCTATCCAATAGAAATTCCCTTTCAAAAAGGTCGCATTCCTAGAAACAAACACTTTTGTTTCTTGGGGATGATAGAAGTAGTATCCAATCGAATTCATTGGATATCCCACAAATTAGCATAAAATGGATCAACTATCCAATTTATCTCCCACTATCTGCTTCATAAGCAGGGCACCCTCATATTCTAAGATAAGAATACTTAGGAGGCTTATCCATCCATATCTCATATGGTGTATGCCTTTGAATGGACATTTAGTGGAATATCTTTCAATTTTAAGTTATAGAGATCGTTTTCAAGTTCACCAGTACCAATCAAACATTCATTCATGTAAATGTTGCAAACACATTTGCAAAATAAACAAGAATATCCATTTTTATCAGCATAGAAATGGAAACAATGTTTTACAAAATTAGGTACAAACAAAACATATCATTAAATTAACTTAAACTATTGTTCAATAATAAGTAAACATCTTCAATAGCCTTGGCAGCAACTCTTGCTCCATTGTTCATCCTCTAGAAGGTCACACCTTCCTTAAGCATTCTACTTCTTCCCATCACCTATAACTCATTATAGAGATGTGAGTCACAACCGGTATCTAATACCCAAGAAGTAGAGTTAATTGAAACGTTTACTTAAATTTAGAACATACCGTTTCCAGAACACTTCTGGGCCAGATATTCCTTGCAATTTCGCCTCCAATGTCCAGGCTTCTTGCAGTGATGACATTCATCAGCAGTCTTGTCAGCCTTAACTGGTGTGGCTGCCACAACGGGATTCGGAGATTGCCTCAACAAGGGCACGTTCTTCTTGGGACGTTGGAAAGAACGCTTCTTTCCATTCCCATGCGGATCAATCTTCGTACCAGATGAAGAACCCACATAAAGAACCAACTTCTCTTTCTTGATGGTTGATTCAAACATAACAAGCATATTTACCAACTCCTCAAGGGTCGGCTCTATCTTGTTCATGTTGAAGTTCACCACAAAAGGATCAAATGAGCTAGGCAGCGATATGAGCAACACGTCGGTGGTCAACTCCGAAGGCAAGATCAGATCCATGCCAACGAGCTTGTCCACGAGCCCGATCACCTTTAGGCCATGCTCATGGACCGAGGCCCCATCTTGCATGCGTAAAGTGATCAGCTCCTTGACGGTAGCATGCCTAAGAGGACGTGTTTGCTCTCCAAAGAGCTCCTTGAGGTGCAAATGAATGTCAGCAGCACTCTTTGCACCCTCAAAACGCCTCTGCAGCTCATCATTCATAGAAGTCAGCATATAACACCTGGCTATCAAGTCATGGTCACACCATTCCTTGTAAGCCTGCAATTCCTCAGGATTGCAGTGAGTCGGAGCCTCAACAGGGGGCGACTCAGTCAGTGTATATGCTACCCTTTCCGAATTCAAGACGATTTTTAGGTTTCTTAGCCAAGTGAGGTAATTAGGTCCAGTTAATATGTTTTTGTCGAGTATTACGGATATTGGATTGCGAAGCGATGACATTGTCAATTTGTACTGTAAAGTAAAAACAGATAAATGTTGATGACTATTTTAAAATATTTAGTAAGATATGAAGTTTGGACTTTTACTTCATAAATATTGGCTCCCACTGTTTTGACATCTTTCACTACCCTCTAGTGAAAGCGGGAAACTCCTTTCCTCAGTAGGTACGTAAGGTCCAATTAGCGAATTATGATCCCGAATAATATCAGCCAATCACAATTCCTAAAAGGTAGTTTCCAATTGCATCACAATGCAACCCTCTACGTAAACTTTTGTCTCACGTTTGATTAGGACCCAATAATATGACGTCGTTCATCTTCACGTGTCAAGCCTTACCCATCGATGTTGAACCTTAATGGACGGTCGCCATGAGTTCCCTCAATAATATGAGCCGAAATCATGGGAGTTCTACGTAGTTCACATCACCATGTCAATGGATGTCACAGCTTTCCCGCACCCAAAGCTCCCCCAATAATATGAGCCGAGCCCCGAGTACGGGTAGCGTTCATCATGCATCCATTGTCGATGGAAGACAAGGAAATTATAAACAAATTTATAATTCCCCTTTTCGGGCTTGATATTAATTTTGAATCTTATTCAAAATGAGGGTTTTTAATTTTGAAAGATCTCATCATTAATTTTATTTTAAAAGCTCGCCATGTTTGATCGTATGTTTGCCGGATTCATGCAACTTTGTTATTATCATAATAATAACCCACATACTCATTATTTATAACATATCATGCATATATTATAAACAGTAAACAAACAAGGATGATCAATCGCCCCAATACTAACGGTCCGTGTGAGCTAAAAACGGACCTAGGTCCAATCCTAGGGTAAATGCACGGGATGCAAATGCAACCACATTATTACATTAGCATCCAATATTACATGTCTTCGATCTTCATAATCACCAAGGCCACCATCTTCCAATCTTGATCTTCCACTATTCTAATATTTACAATTAAATATCCATGGCACATAGGGATACATCTCATGGGGGATGAGAACGGGCCATAAACCAAGCCCACTTTAAATTGATAATTATTACAATCATACAACACAAATATCCTAGCATACACCTAGCAAATTGGGCTTGGGCTTTTGATCATCCTTCATGCATAATATCACATATCATACACCATCAATTAATTATCACAATAATTAATTGATCCAATATTATATATCTTGAACCAATCACTAACCGCCACGATTATAAACTAAATTAACAAAGTATACAAACACCTTTGTCTACTTTCAAATTAATTTATTTTTAACCGAATTTCTTGTAAATCACCATTTACTATAAATAATTAAAGTCCAACTTCAATTATTTATTTCATGAGAAAATATTTGCAACTTTTGTAATTTTAAACTTAAGGGCCCAAAACTTTATTTTTTACTAAAAACATTTTGGCCCATTTAAAATTCACAAATATGTTGACCATCAAATGACCCAACAACATCAAGGCCCATGACACTTGGATAGTCCAAAACACTTTTGGAAACCCTAGTCGTCATCGCCGTCGCCGGATTCCGGCCAACCAAAAAATTTTTTTTTTTTATTAAAAGATAGGGGCGTTCGGGCAGCCCCTCGGGCTGCCCTTGCTGCCCGAAATGGGCAGCCCACGGGCAGCCCGAGCTGCCCTAAATGGGCAGCAACAAGCTGCCCAAATTTTCCCCTCAAGACCTTGATTTTATGTTGCAAATTTTCATCCTCAATCGGTTAGAAATCGCCCTCAATATAATATTATGTATATGCTACAAAAAACTAGTAACCTTAGCTCATGATACCACTTGAAAGGGATCGAATAAGGTGACCGAAAACGCAACGGAAGCTACAAAAATTTTCGAAAATCACATTTTCTTTCAAGGAAATTTTCGGCCACCTTGTGTACTAGTGTAGCATATACAAAAATCTCAACTTTCATGCATAGGGTGTTGAGAAAATTTTACCTATCAATCACAAGGATTGATGTATGGCTCTAACTAAAGTATAAACACTTTAGCTCTTGATGGATGAAGATCTAGAAGCTCCTCCTTTCTTTTGGACTCCTTTCTTCCAATCAAGCCCACCACCAACTTAAAAGATCCACCTTACACTTGCACTAGAAAATGTAGGGCATTTTTCTTTGAGAAGTGAGTTGTTGCTTCAATAAATTGAAGAACAAAATTGGAGGAGAAAGGGGGGAGAAATTTCGGCCATGGTGAGGGGAGGAGAGAGGGAAGAGCATTTTCTTGGTTGAGGAAAAAGTGTGTTCTAGCATGTGCAAGACATGCCTAGTTTCTTGCAAAAGTTGTCTCCCAACCTTTCACCTCCCCATGCATATAATATATGGTTTTAACAAATTAAAAACCATGGACTAAATATAATTATCTCAAACATATTTGAGACTAATTAAACATTACTTGAATTTACCCTAGTCACACTAGTTAAATAATTATTTTAATTGAGCTCTACAAGACTCAATATAATTTAATTAATCCAACACTTGAATTAATTTAATTATTTGGACTCTACTAGGTCCACTAGTGTTTAATTAATTCAACACTTGAATTAATTTAATTTAGTCTACAATAATGTTTATGAAAATCAAAATTTTCAAATACATTATTTACTTGGCCAAATTTTAATTTAGGAACACTTCCATAAATTAAAATTTACATTTCTCTCATAGAAGTCATACTTCTATTTCATTTACACTTATAAACTCATTTATAAGTCGTTCAACACATTGAACTAATTTCTCCTTTATAGAAGTCATACTTCTAATTTTCCTCACGCTTATAAACTCCTTTATAAGCCGTTCAACACATTGAACTATTTTTACTTCTCAACGGGATCTAGAAAGCTAGTACTTGTGTGGCCCTCAATGGTTCATTGATACAACTAGCCGTGGGTTCACATCTCTATGTGATTCGGACTAAACATGTCCTTATATGAGCATACCCCAATTGCTCCATTCTTATTTATCTACACCTTGATAATAAGAACGTCAGAACTCAAGTCTGATAGTACCCAACCAATCACGTTAAACGCCTAGCAACATCGCTTACGTGATTCCCTAGGTATCACATGATAGTGCCTGCAAGAACCATTCAATTATGGTTAGCGTACAGTACGGTCCCTTCAACTCATATATCCCGATCGATTTGACAACCATTGGTTTATCGAGAGTTGTCAATGAATCGATACTATGTGTCATGTCGTAGTTGCATCGATGGTGTAATCTATGAAACCCTTTCATAATTACCACCATACTCTGGCCAGAGATTTCGATCTACATACACATGATAACACATAGGATATCCATACCCGAAGGTAAGCGGTGAATCCCCGACTACAATGCATCGACTCCTATGTGTTTCGACAGAACACCCAACCTTGCCACCTAACGACCCCATGAGAGTCGGTAAACAAGTCAAAGTGTAATTCTAGCACATAGAGTCTCAATGTTGTCCCGGGTCATAAGGACTAATTCTGTACAACCATAAACTAGGACATTTCCACTCGATAAGTGAGAACCACTTGGAAAGTCCTTTTATGGAGGGTTGTTCAGTGCACTCTACAAGGAGCACCTATCTGCATGCTCGGACATCACAATGTCCCCTACCAATGAAACATGGTACTCACATCGCAGATACTAGTCTCTAACTCGAGCGGCCTATATCCTTCTTAGTGGCGGCTGAATCGACTAGGAACCGTTTAGAATATACAGTATTACAAATATGAGTTTCATGATACTCATCATATGAGCATCTCATATTCTTTCTACTATTTGTATATTCAAGGGCTTTATCTATGCAACTAGCATGGGTATACAGATAAAGATGTGCCAAAGTAATAATTTCAAATATTATTAAAATAAAGATTGCTTATACATAGAGTTTCATTGTGAACACTCGGCCAACACTTGGCTCGACGGGCACCTACTCTAACACTGTATTCACAGACTTGGTCAGAAAATCAGATACATAGTTTTTTGTATGAATTTTCTGCATATCCACACCTTTTTCCTCTATTACTTCTCACACAAAATGAAATTGAACTCCAATTCCTTGCAATGTGTAAGGCACTCTGACTATCACAAAACAAAAGAACATTCTTTTGTTCGTGTCTGATATACTCCAATAACCTTTTATTTCATATTGTCTTCTTGCAAGTTTGAGTAGTTGTCATATATTATGTCTCTGTTGTTGATATTGCCTCAACTGTTTGCAATTTTAAAACCCAACTTATTGCTCCATCTGCAAGTGCAAACACATAACCAGCGATGTTAAAAAAACTAATCGAAATTGAGAGATAAACTCCTAATATGATCTATATGTTCAATAAAATGTAGGAATCTACAAAATATTAACATATACAAAAATAATGTTGCTGAAATATGAAGGAAGATGACTTGGTCATACTTGACCTATCAAACCTGCAAATTTTGAACTACTGAAATCTTGAATGAAAACTATGAAAATGATTGACTAAAGCTATGAGAATTCTGCAGGAAATTTGCTAGAATTTGTGCAAGGGATGCATGTCCTTTTCTACTGCCTATGATCTTTTTTTTTTCTTCTGAACACTGGGCGGTTCTCTCCATTCTCCCATGACTCACGATCTTCTTCATTTTCTTACCACGATCTTCTCATGTTTCAATGCTTCATGATTTATCTGAATCAATTTGAATTGATGGAAATTCATCTAACGTGTCTGCATGATGGTTTAGACAATTAATATAAGGCTCAAAATGCGATAATATAATCCAACTGCATGCAAATCTATGGAAAATAGAAAATGTCTAATTAAATTATTTTAATTGCATTAATCATATGTGGTGGACATGTTTACATGTTAAAATATGGTTTTCTATTAGAATGCATAAAACTGTGTTTTAAAAGTTATTCGAGACGCGACCGAAAACCAGATACCGGTGACCGTAAAGGAAAAATATTTTTATTAAATTATTGTTTTTAATTATCTGATATGTGGCATATGAAAAATATAAAAATTTCGAAAATGGTGTTTTTTGATATGTTTTTACATGTCAAGTAGTATTTTAAACAGGTAATCATTTTTGACGAAAATAAGGACTTTTTGGAGTCTCTGTTAATATTTTCAAAAACTTTCCTAAACGATGATACTAAGTTTTTTGGACCTAAGGTTCTAACTTATTATTTATAACCATAGGAAGTTTCCGAAGCCCAAAACTCTTCAAACCACACGCCTCAAACAATTAGAAACCTAGGGTTTCTCTCCCCTAGCAACACAAGCACACACCTACACGTCTAAGGCCACTTCACGTTGGTTTTTGAAAGAAAAACGCAACAAGGATCTTCCCCGTCTCTCCAGCAACGTCCCTGCGTGTCTAGAATTGAATTCTCTCTGCGTGAATCACACAAATGCACGTATTATTCTTTCTTTTCTCATCTTTGATACCATATTATATGCGAATATGTGTTCTTGCATTAAAAATCAGATATCTCTCTTTATATTTTTGTTTTTATGAAATATACATGCCAAAACTTGGATTTTCTTGCCTTATAATTCATGATATTGATGCATACAAGGGGATGCCAGGTTAGGGTTGTTAGGAGCTTGATTTAAGGGCTGTTTATGAGCCCTAGATGGGGCTTGACAAGGGCTGGACAAAAAGGAAAAAGGGGCTGCATGATTTTGGGGTTCAAGGAAAACTAGGGCATAGTTTTGGTTTCTTGAAGGGTGCGGCTGCGTGCTGCGGTTGGGGCGTGTACAAGGGTCCTAAGAGGGTTGCCATACGGTCCGAACAAGGGCTAAAAGGGTAGTCGCACAGCTTGGCCACTCGAGCTCTGCCGCGCACAAGACATGTTGAACCATGGGCATACTCATGCATGGTTCTTTAGGGTTGGTCCAGCAGCATGTTAAGGGTTTGGTTAGGGTCCTAGGATGGCTGGAAAAGGTCCTAGTCACGTTGGATAAGGGCTAGGGTCGAGGAACTTGGGAATTGTTTAGGGCTAGGATTTGGAAGAATTGCGTAGAAATTCCCAGCAGGATTCTATGCATTTTCGAGGGTTCTAAATGGCTTGAATTTGGTTGAAAAATGGTTGGTTATGTGTTATTAAGCTATAGTTAAAGTTTGGTTAAGATTCGAGTTGATTCGGGTTAAAACTGGGACTTCAGTTCAAGTTTTAGAATGAATTACGAATTTAGTCGATGTACCTAATTTTAAGTATAAGAAATGTTCGTGGGTGTGTTTTAAGGTATTATGATAAGTTTGGATGGATTCGGGTCGAAGTTTTAAGATCTAGGGGTAAAATGGAAAAGTTAGGGTTTCAGGGGCAAAACGATCATTTTACACCTGAAAAAAATTAGGAGTCCTGGCAGTGTCCTGAATGCTGTAATGAATTTTAAAGTGTTTATTTTGAAATAATAAGGAATTTTATCATGGAAAATGTTAAATACTAAAAGACGTGTTGTATTCTTGGTTTAAAATGAAAAATGATATCTATGCATGTATTTTTATAAAAGTGATGGAAATATTGAAAATGTTTTGAATGAAGTGACTTAATTGTGACTGTAAGAGAATGGAGATTTGTGAGGGACTAAGCCCAGTTGAACTCGTTTACAGGACTAAGCCCCATGGGAATCCAATACCGAATTTCCATAGGCCATGGGCGAGTAACAGAAAAGTGGTTGCTGGTGTCCCTGCCAACTATAGGCTAACGCACATAACGAAAATGTAAGGTCTAGGAAATTCGAGCGCAATCTAGGGTTTTACTAAATATGTGTTTAATTATTTTAAAGTATTAAATGCATGATTATTGCATGAATATGTAGGTTATTTCATGGTTTATTAAAATTTCACGTATTAGGGCTTTTAGTAGTATTTCGCACTCAAACGAAGAACGAAGACTGGGGATAATTAAGGAAATTATTTTAATTAAATAATTATTTAATATATGGTGTAACTAAAGGTGATTTTTGAAAATGGGCCTCGGTAGAGTATTTTTAGTCGTCAGGTCATATTTTTAGCCGGTAAGCAAATTTTATCAAGTCGGTAGACTTTTGAGTGTTCGGGCAATATTTTCAAAAACGTAACTAAACGAAATATTTTTTGAGAGTGTTTTTGGGCTTAATGAGATTATTTTATTGCTTAAGGGGCCTAAAATCTTTTTAATCTCTTTATTTTTAATTAAACGTCCATTAACACTTAATATTATGACTTAATCCTACACTTAAACCCTAAACCTATTTCCTAAACAACTCGGCCGCCCCTCCAGAATTTTCAAAAATAAACCAGCAGCCACCTTCGAATTCTCTCATGTTTTTGCAAAGAAATCCTTCCCCGTCTCTCCAGTGCAAGTTCTACGCGAATATCTCCAAGTTTCGAGCGTATATACGCAAAGGCACGCCCAAAATCTCATTTTTGTTATCATTCACATCATTATATGCTAATTTGTGTGTTTATGCACGAGAAATTATTAAATCGATTATGTTTCATCGTTTTTTCAAGGTTTGTCATGAAAATACCGTTTTACATATTACTCACGTTTTTCCATGGCTTCGTTCAAGGGATGATAGATCTATGTCCCAAGAGGCTAAACACATAGAGATATAGAAGGATAAAGGGTCGAGTGCACGTCGGGTCCTGGTTAGGCAAAGAGCGATCGGATCTTTCTTTGTTGAGGGAAGCTAGGGTGAGATCGGGTAAAGGGTGAGAGGTGGCCATGCAAGGGTCGAGCAGGGATATGGTGCAGACCCTGGAGGGTGCGAGCTGTGGTCCATATGCGCTAGAACGTGGCTGTCTAGGTCTAGGTTAGGTTCGAAAGTCATAAGGGCTAGCGGACGCGCGTTTGAGGGTATTTCAGGTGAAATTGCGCAAGGCTGCATGCATGGGACCTTAAAGCTGATTTAGATCTATCCAGGGGGTTCGAGCGTGTGCTGAGGGTAGCTGGTCAAGTCTGGGCCGAGCTGGTGTGGGCTAAGATTGACTACGGTGCTAGGAGTGCAACTAGGGCTAGGGTTTTTGGAGTGCACTGACTTCCAAATGAGCTGGATTAGTGTTGTTTAGTGTCTGGTAGGGTGTGATTAAGTTGTGATAAAAAATTGGGAAAGTTTGGTTAAGTTTCGGGTTGATTCGGGTTAAAACCGAGACCCCGGTCCAAGTTTTAAAACGAATCGTAAAAGTTATGGAACATGCTCAAGGTTACGTCTAGGAAATGATTATAATTATGTTTTGAGATGTTTTGAGGAGTTTGGTTGGCTTCGGGTCGAAATTTTGAGGTCCAGGGGTGTAATGGTCAATTAGGGTTTCAAGGGGCAAAATGGTCATTTTGCACCCGGGTCGAGTTAGCGGTCCTAGCAGCGCACTGAAAACTAAAATTGCATGTTTAAAATGTATATGATATTATGAACATGAATTTTTATGAAAATACGAAAAATACGTCGCATGCTTGATTTTAAGAAAATTTACGTATATGCATGATTTTTATAAGTGATGAATATGATGACAAGTTTTTGAAGGTAGGGAGTTGGTAGTGACTAATATGAACATGAGCACGAACATGTAAGGCCAAGGCTCAGTGGATAGGTAAAACTGTCGCTGATGTCCCTGTCGTCGGGTACTGCGGTTATACGTAGATGGATCCATCGATTAGAGCTGATACGAATGTCACAACTAATGATCTGAATTTAAATAAAGAAAATGAACACGTATATGTTGATGATGAGATATGTTATGAACACGTTATGGTTTGACATGCTAGGTTTAAGTTCATGCTTTTAAGATCGGGCAATGTATGTTAATTACAGTACTTTTCACTGTTGCATGTTATGTATATGTACTTGCTGTCACGGTTCATGTGTGTTGAGTCTTTAGACTCACTAGGTATGACTGCTGCAAGTTAGCACGTTGAGTTTGAGACCGGAGGCACCGAAGACTGAGTAGGCGGAGCTGGGGGTGCGCACGATGACCCGAGGACCTTGCATTTTTCCGCACTATATGTTTATGAGTCATGGATGAACATTGTTTTTTTTATACATTATATATCTTTTTATACGTTGATGATATGACATGCTTTTGATTGTTGCGTTTGAGCTTTTTGAAACAGTAGTCTGGGAATTTGATGATATTTAGGATTTGTTTAACTCCAGTTATTTTTATTCAGTGATTAATAAATTTTTTAATACGCATGGTGGACTATTTTCATTCGCATCATGTGTATGAGCATTTTAGAAATCAGCTTGTAAAGAAAAAAATATCTAGTAGTATTTTAGTAGTAGACGTTTTAGGAAAAGTGTTTATTGTTTCCCTGCTGACTGGTACCATGGTTACAGCTGATATTGATCAATCGACCGAAAGATGAAATGATGGTCACAATTAATGAATGGATTTCACCCAAAAGGAAATGTATATGTTTATGATGAAAGAAAAGTTTATGATGAAAGGAAAAGTATATGATGAAAGAAAAGGTTTAAGTTTATGCATATCATGAAAAAACCATTTTTATTAAAAGTATTTTCGCGGTTGCATGTGGATGTATACATATTACTTGTTATTATGGTTAAGGCTTGCTGAGTCAATCGAATCACTACATGTGAATGATGCAGGTGAGGATTTTACTGTTGAGAATGGATGGTTGGATGATTGAACTGGCTGGGAGGATGGTGCACTAACCCGAGGACCTTTGCTAGTTTTCCTGCACAGTTATGCTTTTACAGTACTTTAAAGATTTTGATGATTTTTAGAAGTAAGAGTGGTTTTTGAGAGGATTGATAACGTTTATGCTATTTTTGAAAAAAAAATGCTAGTTTTTATGTTTGGTTGACGTATATATATGTTTCGGCCGAAACCTAAGAAAATTTTCAAAAAATAAAATTTCTAGTATATTTTAAAGTAAAATGTGTTAGAGACATTTCAGTTGATATCAGAGCAATGTTCTTATAAGAGTTGTGCCACTGGCAGTTCCAGAAAGCTCAGTCGTCAAGCCTCAATTCTGTAAGTTTAAATCATTTAATTGATTTTAATGATGGCACATGCATGTTTATATGATTAATATTACAATAAAAATAGTTTCTCGCAGCGCACTATTAACAGCGCACAATAAAGGCACGCTGTTAATATTTTATTAACAACATGCATGTTTATGTGCGATGTTAATAGTAAAAAAAGAATTTAAAAAAACGTGTCTAGACATTAACGGCGTACATTAATCGCACGCCGTCAATATTATTATTCACGGCATGCATATTATTGCACGATGCGAAAAATGAGAGACCAATTTCATTTGATTCACGGCATGCATATTATTGCACCCTGCGAAAAATGGGCTGTATTTAGCGATGGTTAATGAAACCGTCACAATTTTAAATTAGCGACAGTTTAATAAAACACCGTCGATAATAGCGAAGATTACACCAAAACCGTCACAAATTGTTTATATATATCCGTATTTTTAAGCAATTTTCTTCCACACCGCTTCAAAACACTTCAAATGTTTCTCAACACTTAAAATTTTTCTTTCTTGTAAGACTTTTAGTTTCGATTTAGGGTACGTTTTATTCGCTTCAATTTTTGGTAAAACACTTAGCATAATCAGATTTTAAGTTTTTTTAGATTTATTAAATTATAAAAATAATTTTTTTTATTTTACTAAAAACACTAGCGACGAATTATGACTATACCGTCGTTAAATTTAGCGACGGGTTTTGTCAAAGTCGTCGCTAATTAGCGAAGGTTTAAATTTATGAAAAATCGTCGCTATTTAGCAACGGTTTCATGAAAAACTGATATAGGTGGATTTTATGTGTTTTTCATATTATGTGATTGCTCATTGTGTTGCACATATCATTTAAATTGCATGCATTTTGTGATATTTTTTACATATATTATGTTTTTATGATTGCTCATAGGTATCGTGGTTGAAAATGCAAGCAATTCATGCATAAACGGAAGAAAAGTGGTCGATTTGCGAGAGACCTCTGCCCGGGCCAACACTTGGATTCACCCATGCACCTAAAAGGAGGGGATTGGAGAAAAAGACCACATGACATCCGCCTGGGCAGAAACTTATGTCTGCCAGAGCGCCATTGATGGAAAAATTAAAATATTATTTACGAGGGACATCCGCCCAGGCGGAAACTTAGGTCCGCCCGAGCGCACAAGAGTTTTCGGAATGATTCTTGGCCGATTTCTTCCCTTATTTCTGAATGGGGATGATATGGCAAGGGGATTTGGATGAGTTTGAGGTAGTCAGACATTATTGGGAGCCAAGGAGCAGAGAAAAAATGAGAAAATCTTGGCGCAAAGTTTGGGGAGTTGAAGATTATCGAGATTCCAAGCATCGTTCTTCGCATTTTTCGTCAAATCTAGTATTTCTAATTTAGAATTTATTGTTTAAACATTGTTTTGCCCCTTTTCACTATGAATTCTAGTAGCTAAACTTTCGTATTTGGATTAAGGGGATCCTACTCTGAACGTTGATTGAAGTAATTTATGTTTCGATTATCGATTTATTCTTGAGTATGATACTATTTTTCATTAAGTTATTAAAGCGTAGCTAACTTTAATAATCATTTCATATCGTGAGTGAGTTCGAGAGAATATCTTGGGATAGGAATGAGTAGCATATTTCGTTGATCTACAATTGTGGGGCCCTTAGTTCCTAATCGTTATTACAATGCACTCTGATTCGGGTTAACTAATTACATACAAACATCTCATATCCTCGGGACATGCCCCGGTATATAGATACATATACATATATACTGGGAACAACACATAACCATGAAACCTCAGCTCAAACTGTGGCTCCATCCAGAAGTACCCTCTCCGGTCTCCTGATATCCTGGAGTACCTGCCATTGTCCACACACAAAGACAACAACAGCCCCCCTTGGGAGTGAGCATAGCTCCGTATGGAACAACCAATCATATATACCACAGATATCTAAACAATGATATATGATATGCACTGCATGTATGTCGTGGAGGTAACAGGTCAAATGCCCATCCACTGAGCACATGTCAGAATCAAACGAATCGCTATCAAATCAATGCTCGAGCTGACACACCGGCCTCAATAAGGGATACTCGTATGATAGCGTCGACAAAGCGCCATCAAATCCCAAATCTCATATCCAATCATCGGGGCCACAAATGTCTATGATTTACGGGTCATATAATGCCAGCATAGCAATTGTGTTTACAAACCCCAGAATCCAATCAAATCATATCAGGGTATCCAAGGATCATAGCTCAACGTGCATGTCATGTATCGATGTATGCATCAAATGATGTGTGTTAACAAAACATTTATTTTATACATCGATATTCAAATCTCAATGTCATGTATGCCACATCAATCAACAAATAAGGCATATAGACACATATTCTCAATCCAATCAATCCAACATATATCATATAATACAGATACCTGTCGTATGTTACCCGGTCGCAACATACCTCAATTCTTCGTTTCCAGTTGATGTAGACTGAAGATATTGATATTACACTTTATCTACATAAATAACATATTCATTCCAATCAATAACATACTCCAAAATCATTAATATGAGTTTCAAATATCATTTGAAACTTCAAAAATTCATATCAAATCATAATCATATCATAATTAAATTCCGACTTCGAATATGAGTTTCTTATCGGTTATTCTACTACGTACAGGAAATTCAACTTCAAATACATGCTATTTCAGCACTTTGATATTTAGAGCTGCTGAAACTAGAATAAATTTACCTCAAAAGGAAGCTCTCGACGCGAGGATTCCGAATATATAATTTGTTCCAAGTTTGGACAAAGTTTCGAGGTGATTTCGTACAAAAGAAATCAATTTTCTTCCCTTTTCTCTCGAAGGTTCAGCAAAGAAATGAAGGATTCTGTTCAAAAAATCATCCTTATCATCTTTATAACGTGTATTACAGAGGCATTCGCGCATATGCGCGACCAAACTCGCGCATATGCGCGCATGGTTCTGCCCGCACGCGCAGTTCTGCGCAGGTGCGCACCTTGCTCGGACCGAAACGCTATTTTAGGCTTCAAATTTGCAAAAAGCGGTTAATATGAAAGTTGTAGCTCTATGTCTTAGATTTCATTTGCCACCAACCTCACTCAATTTGGATAAAGTATGCGAGAGTTATGCTCATTCTACCAAACTGTGTCAGTGTAGGAACTGCAACGCACACGATACACTTCGGGATGCTTTTTCTCCTATTTCCAAATGGATTTGGACAAAACTCAAAACATGAAACATCTCTATCTTTGAGTTTTCTATGTCATATCCAAATCTCGAATCATTTGAACTTCATATGACAAAGATATGTCAATATTTACTATTTTGCCATTAAAATTAATTCATTATTTTTCAACTTATTTACGAAAATGCCATCAAAATAAATTGAATATTTTTTAAATTATTTACCAAAATGCCATCAAAGCTATTTTAGTCTCGGGGTCTCACATTTCTCCCCCTCTTAAAAGATTTCGTCCTCGAAATCTCAAACATCTCTATATACATAACATTGGCAAACATATAATATGTCACCAGTTATAGTACATATCAAAACTAAAATCAGTAAACGGATCAGAATACATCGAATAAAATGGAACAAATGACATAGAATCAAACAAATGCGGATACGAATCTCGCATTTTGCTTTCCAATTCTCACGTTGATTCTTCAACACCATGTCGTGTCCATTGCACTCGAACCAAAGGGATCGATTTATTTCGCAATATCTTTTCCTTTCGATCCATAATACGAACAGGTTGTTCGACATAGGAAAGAGAAGGATCAAGTTCAACCTCATCAGGTGCAAGTAAATGTGATGGATCTGGTTCATATTTCCTCAGCATAGAAACATGAAACACATCGTGAATAGCAGATAGAGTTGGTGGCAATGCCAATCGATACGCAAGATCACCAACTCGATCGAGAATCTCGTATGGACCAACATATCGAGGAGATAATTTCCATCGCATGCCAAATCGAACAGTGCCTCTAAAGGGAGATATTTTAAAAAACACTCTGTCGCCTTTCTGGAATTCCAAGGGTCGTCTTCGTTTATTCGCATAACTCATTTGACGAACCTGACCAGCTTGCATCCGCTGCCGAATTAACTGAACCTTATCGTTCATTTCCTGTATCATTTCAGGTCCAGTCAATTGTCTCTCACCAATCTCATCCCAGAATAACGGTGACCTACATCGTCTCCCATATAGAGCTTCAAACGGTGCCATACCGATACTCGTCTGAAAGCTATTATTATAAGAAAATTCAACCAATGGTAAGGCATCTTTCCATCCCATTCGGAAATCCATCACTCTTGCACACAACATATCCTCTAAAGTTTGAAATGTACGCTCGGTCTGGCCATCAGTTTGAGGATGATAAGCGGTACTCATAGCCAAACGCGTACCCATCGCTTCCTGAAAACTACCCAGAATTTAGAAGCAAATCTGGGATCACGATCAGATACAATTGAGACTGGCACACCGTGCAGTCTCACGACATTCTCGATGTATAAACGGGCCATTCTCTTATAGGGATAAGTCCGTTCATACGGAATAAAATGTGCAGATTTCGAAAGCCGATCAATAATAACCCAAATAGCATCACAGCCCTTGGGCGAACGAGGTAAATGAGTCACAAAATCTATAGCAATATGTTCCCAATTCCATTTCGGGATTTCGAGACTATGGAGTATTCCTCCATGTTTCATTCTCTCGACTTTCACTTGCTGGCAGACAAGACATTTTGAAATAAACTCAGCAATGTCCTTCTTCATACTTTTCCACCAGAATTGAGGTCTCAATGTCAAATACATCTTTCGGCCTCCAGGGTGAAGACTCATTTGCTACAATGTGCTTCTTGAAGAAGGGCAGATTTCAAATCAAAATCATCAGGAACTACCAGCCGACCATTAAGTCGTAAAGAACCATCAGAAGAAATCTGGAATCCAGACTGATGTCCAGCAGATACAAGTTCTTTCGACTTTTGGATCTGAGAATCGCTTCGTTGGGCCTTTCGTATTTTCGAGATCAAGTTCGGCTCAATTTGCAATGCTGAGACAGTGACAGAATTCCAATTCAAGTGAAAAGTCCAACCATAAGTACAAATATCTTCGTGTACTTTGGCGACATTGACAGAAGCTAACACAGAATCATGAACTTTACGGCTCAGGGCATCCGCAGTAACATTCACCGATCCAGGGTGATATTGAATCTCACAATCAAAATCCTTCAGGATATCCATCCACCTGCATTGCCTCATATTCAAATAAGATTGAGAAAAGAGATATTTTAGACTCTTATGGTCCGAATAGATAACAAACTTTTCTCCGTACAAATAATGGCGCCAAATCTTCAAAGCAAACACAATGACAGCCAATTCGAGATCATGAATAGGATAACGTGTTTCATGAGATTTCAATTGACGAGATGCATAAGCAACCACTTTGCCATGTTGCATCAGAACACAGCCCAAAACTTTACCAGACGCATCTGTACACACCACAAATCCTCTGGTACCTGAAGGAATAGTAAGCACAGGTGCTGTGGTCATTCTCGTCTTCAATTCAAGAAAACTAGCTTCACATTCATCTGACCAAATGAATCGCTGATTCTTCTGTGTCAGTTGAGTGATAGGTTTAGCTATCTTCGAAAACCCTTCAATAAAACGATGATAATATCCAGCTAAACCCATGAAGCTACGGATCTCAGGAACATTCGTAGGTCTCGGCCAATTCAATACAGCTTCGACCTTCGCAGGGTCAACAGATATGCCATGTCTCGAAATGACGTGGCCTAGAAATACCACTTTGTCCATCCAGAATTCACATTTGGATAATTTGGCATACAAATGACTAGAACGAAGAGTTTGAAGTATCAGTCTCAGATGTTCAGCATGCTCCTTCTTCGATTTCGAATACACAAGAATATCATCAATAAAGACGATAACGAATCGGTCAAGATAATCTCGGAAGACACGATTCATTAAGTCCATAAAAACAACATGAGCATTCGTGAGACCAAAAGGCATAACCAAGAATTCATAGTGGCCATACCTCGTACGAAATTCATTTTTGGGCACATCTTCGTCTCGAACTCGTACTTGATAATACCCAGAACGAAGATCAATCTTCGAGTATACAGAAGTACCCTGAAGCTGATCAAACAAATCATCAATACGAGGAAGTGGGTACTTGTTTTTCACAGTAGCCCGATTCAGTTGCCTATAATCGATACACATTCGCATAGTACCATTTTTCTTTCGAACAAATAAAACTGGAGCTCCCCAAGGCGATACACTCGATCGAATATATCTCTTATCGAGAAGATCCTGTAATTGTTCTTTCAATTCCAGAGGTGCCACGCGATAAGGAGCTTTAGAAATAGGCGCAGTTCCCGGTACAAGATCAATACTAAACTCAACTTCTCGATGAGGAGGAAAATCAGGAATCTCATCGGGAAATACATCTGGGAACTCTTTCACAACAGGAATATCAAATAAAGAAGGCTCCTTCTTAGAGACATCAATAGCGTAGATAAGATAACCCTCATCTGCGCTAGTCAAAAGTCGAGACATTTCCAACGAAGATACCAATGGAATTTTGGCTTGGGAACCCTTGCCGTAAAAATTCCACTTGGGTCCATCAATAGGTCGAAATCGAACCACTCCATGAAAACAATCGACAGTAGCTCGATTTGTCGACAAGATATCCATGCCAACAATACAATCAAAGTCGTGCATTGGGAGGACAATCAAATTCAGAAATACAACATTATCCTGATATATCAATACACAATTATGCACAACTTTCTCAGACAAAATAATCTTCCCTGCTGGTGTGGCTATCGACAAAGTATCATAAAACGGGGTACACTCAATATCGTGAGATGCAACAAATGCATGAGATATGAATGAATGAATGAGATGCTCCTGTATCAAATAAAACACGTGCAGGATAATCGCAAAGCGTGCAAATACTTGCAATCACGCCTCCAAGAGCTTCTCTCGCCTGATCCTCAGTCATGGCGTACACTCTTACTTGAGGAGGAACTTGGGCACTCTGACCACCCGGTCCTCGATATCGTGGGACACTCGACTGCTGAAAAGATGGAACAGGAACAACAGGTCTTGTCATACCAGGGCCACCTCTAAATTCTGGCTGGGGTTGAGCAGAAGTCGTACCCCTGTTCGGACATACTCGAGAGAAATGACCTTCTTGCCCACACCGATAACAAGTACCAAACATACCTCGACACTGCTCGATAGTATGTTTACCCCCCACAATGGCTACAATAAGGGGCAATCACAGGACTCCCTCTCTGCGATCCACTGGAACTCGAAGAAGACGAAGAAACAGAGCCAGTCTTCTTAAACTTCTTAGCCCTCGGTCGCAAAGTAAGCTGCTGAGCTGACACCGGTGGTGGAGGAGTATACTGTGGACCTCCCCGCCTAAGTCCAGCCTCGGCTCGTTCAACTGCCTCTACGTAGCTGGTAGGCAATCCCGAAACAACATATGTATACAAAGCAGGATGTAAACCATTTACAAACCTGTTATATTTTGCCCTCGCATTCCCAGCTACGTGAGGTGCATACTTCAGTAAAGTAGAAAACTTCGAAGCATACTCTGCAACAGACATCGTTCCCTGCTATAGATTATTGAATTCATTCTCCTGAAGACATCCCAAGTGACTTCAATCCCGGCCTCTTTCAATCCAATCTCAGCGGCTTCCCACCAAGATTTAGCTCGGTCTTTCAGCTGATACAAGGCAAGTTTCAGTCTCCGAGCCTTGGAATACTCAACAATATTAAACAAGTGCTCGATATCCTTCAACCAAGCTTCAGCTCTTTCCGCACTCTCAGTGCCGAAGAACCTCGGTGCTTTCATATCCTGGAATCGACCCATCACCACATCCATGGACAATCCTTCAAATTGCCCAACTATTCTCTCAGTACTGCTACTCGCAATTTCATTTGTGTGATCCATCTACAAATCAATGATGAATATCACAATTTCATATCAATTCATACTATCATCATCTCATAGCATCAATTTCATCAAATACTTCCTCGAATCAAATCACATAAGAGCAAGTAATACAAATAAGTCGAACACATACGCACAATTCATTTGTGCCTATTCACGTGTACACAAGACTCAATAGAGCATTCCCAGCTATGCTTTGATACCATCTAGTGTGGGGCCCTTAGTTCCTAATCGTTATTACAATGCACTCTGATTAGGGTTAACTAATTACATACAAACATCTCATATCCTCGGGACATGCCCCGGTATATAGATACATATACATATATACTGGGAACAAGACATAACCATAAAACCTCATCTCAAGCTGTGGCTCCATCCAGAAGTACCCTCTCCGGTCTCCTGATATCCTGGAGTACCTGCCATTGTCCACACACAAAGACAACAACAACCCCCCTTGGGGGTGAGCAAAGCTCCGTATGGAACAACCAATCATATATACCACAGATATCTAAACAATAATATATGATATGCAATGCATGTATGTCGTGGAGGTATCAGGTCAAATGCCCATCCACTGAGCACATTTCAGAATCAAACGAATCGCTATCAAATCAATGCTCGAGCTGGCACACCGACCTCAATAAGGGATACTCGTATGATAGCGTCGACAAAGCGCCATCAAATCCCAAATCTCATATCCAATCATCGGGGCCACAAATTTCTATGCTTTACGGGACATATAATACCAGCATATCAATTGTGTTCACAAACCCCAGAATCCAATCAAATCATATCAGGGTATCCAAGGATCATAGCTCAATATGCATGTCATGTATTGATGTATGCATCAAATGATGTGTGTTAACAAAACATTTATTTTATACATCGATATTCAAATCTCAATGTCATGTATGCCACATCAATCAACAAATAAGGCATATAGAAACATATTCTCAATTCAATCAATCCAATCAATCCAACATATATCATATAATACAGATATCTGTCGTATGTTACCCGGTCGCTACATACCTCAATTCTTCGTTTCCAGTTGATGTAGCCTGAAGATATTGATATTACACTCTATCTACATCAATAACATACTCATTCCAATCAATAACATACTCCAAAATCATTAATATGAGTTTCAAATATCATTTGAAACTTCAAAAATTCATATCAAATCATAATCATATCATAATTCAATTCTGACTTCGAATATGAGTTTCTTATCGGTTATTCTACTACATACAGGAAATTCAACTTCAAATACATGCTATTTCAGCACTTTGATATTTAGAGCTGCTGAAACTAGAAGAAATTTACCTCAAAAGGAAGCTCTCGACGCGAGGATTCCGAATATATATTTTGTTCCAAGTTTGGACAAAGTTTCGAGGTGATTTCGTACAAAAGAAATCAATTTTCTTCTCTTTTCTCTCGAAGATTCAGCAAAGAAATGAAGGATTATGTTCAAAAAATCATCCTTATCATCTTTATAACGTGTACTACAGAGGCATTCGTGCATATGAGCGACCAAACTCGCGCATATGCGCGCATGGTTCTGCCCGCGCGCGCAGTTCTGCGCAGGTGCACGCCTTGCTCGGACCGAAACGCTATTTTAGGCTTCGAATTTGCAAAAGTGGTAAATATGAAAGTTGTAGCTCTATGTCTTAGCTTTCATTTGCCACCAACCTCACTGAATTTGGATAAAGTATGCGAGAGTTATGCTCATTCTCCCAAACTGTGTTAGTGTAAGAACTACAACGCACACGATACACTTCGGGATGCTTTTTCTCCTATTTCCAAATGGATTTGGACAAAACTCAAAACATGAAACTTCTCTATCTTTGAGTTTTCTATGTCATATCCAAATCTCGAATCATTTGGACTTCATATGAAAAAGACATGTCACTATTACCATTTTGCCCTTAAAATTAATTCATTATTTTTCAACTTATTTATGAAAATGCCATCAAAATAAATTGAATATTTTTCAACTTATTTACCAAAATGCCATCAAAGCTATTTTAGTCTCGGGGTCTCACAACAATTTTCATAGAAATATGGAATTGGATACATGTTGATAGTTATAGACCTAAGGGTCGAAGGCTAGAGGATTTCATAGATAGGTATGCGATTCACCTTTAATAAATAGTTAAAGAAATTTAATTACTTCACTGAGTAGAATTAGTTTGGCATAGCTCGAGAGGGCATGTTCAATTAATTAGGAAATCCTGTCTGAAGCGAAAATCACAACGGAACGAATTAAGTAAATAATGAGGGGTAGATGAACCGAAATTCTCAATAAATTCATTTTTATTGAACTTTAATTAATCATTCTAGATTATATATCTCATCATTTAATTCTTGAATTTTATCTTTGAGTTTTTATTTAATTGTAGTAGTAGAAAACAATTATCCAAATTTCGTTGTTAAAGATTTAGTAACTGAAGATAATAATTGCAAAATACATCCTATAGTGGAACGATACTCGTACTGTAGTACATTATATTATAACTAGACATCATGCACTTGCGATTATTTCGAGATTAAATATTATTAATTTGGACCAAGAGTTTTACAGTGCAAGTTTTGCTCGATCAAAAACTATTGCATGTTGCGGATATTAACGGCGTGCGCATGTACGCCGTCGATAACAGTATCCGCGGTGCGCATGCGCCTGCCGCAGATAATCTTGAACTTTCAATATCTTGCAATTGTGCATCATGCAATGTGCGTCGCGGAAAGAGAATTTGCGCGCTACGAAAAGCCATTTTTGTTGTAATGTAAGTTACATTTTTGATCGATAAATGGTTTTTGTAAGTAGACTCTTAGATTTAATTGCATGTTAATTACTTAGAATTTGGAAAAATTTTAGATATATGCCTCCTAGATGCGCACATAGTACTGATACTCATGAGAATCATAGAGAGAATGCACCCCCACCTCCTAATGGGGATGCTGCTACTAGAGTGCTGGTGGGTATGTCACGCTTCTTTGAGCAGCAGGCTCTGAGGCCACAACATGATATGTATGATAAATTCAAGAGGCTGGGTCAGAAGGAGTTTTCAAGTATTACCGACCCATTTGTTGCTGAGGGTTGGATCATATCCCTTGAGGTGCAGTTCCGTTATCTGAATATGGGGGATGTTGATCGAGTTAGGTATACCAATTATATGATGCGGGATGATGCTTCCTTTTTGTGGGAAGGAGCTGAGCAAGGTGTCAATCTAGCCACCCTTATTGGGTGCGACTCAAGGACATCTTCTATAAGAAGTATTTCACTGCTGAAATCACATGATGCTTGATGAGGGAGTTTATGAGTCTCCTTCAGGGAGACATGTCTGTGGCTAAGTTCATAAGGAAGTTGATAAGGGTTGTCACTTTGTGCCCCTCATTTCTAGAGATGCTGCTGAGAAACTGACGCATTTCTTGAATGGCCTCAGACCCACTATTCATCGAGATGTGATGTTGATGAGACCGACGAATTATGCAGCTGCCACTGCTTGTGATTTTCAACCTGAACAAGCCTTGAAAGATATTGAATTTGAAATGTAGCGCAAGAGGCAGCAGAATTAGTAGAACACTCAGCCAAACAAGAGGCCGTTCACAGGACCTCCTAAGCTCAGGGGAACCAAAAGCCCCAAGGATAGTGGAAGAAGCCAGGGCAGCAGAAGCCACCACAGTTTGGAGTTTCCCCAAAATCTGAAGAAAGGCCACTGTGCAAGGAGAGCAATTGATGCGATCCTTAAAGCCATGAAAAGCAAACGCGCTCAAAACGGAGTCACGCCCTTGATTCGATCAAATAAAGAAACGACTGTGTTGTCCCGATCTTTTTGACACAAGTAAGGGTGTAATATTCACCTTTAAATTACAAAGAATTTAGCAATAAATATTAACGAGATAAACAATCGAAATTCAAGCGAACCTTCAAAGAACTTGTCTTTGACAATCCGATTTAAAAACAATCGACAAACGCCACAAAGTATTAAACTTTGATAAGTTTGATTTGAGAAACACACAAAGGTGTATACAAAGCCATGCTTTGAAGTTGAGAGAAAAACTCTATCAATATGATTAAAATCAAAATAATGTCTTTACAATGAAAAATTTTCTTCCTTATATTGTTACAAATCAGAAAGATATCAAAATCTAGTTATCTAAACAATTAGAACTCTAAAATAGGAAACTAAATTTTCTTCACGCAGCAGGCGCGCTAGGGCGCAAGTTTCTACTGTTCGGGCACGGGGTCTTCTTGACTGTTCGCATTCGAGCGCGGATGGTTCTAGAGTTCACTTCTCGCACAGTAGGTTTGGCGCTCGGGCGGTAATATTTTACCGCTCGGGCGCGAAGCGTTCTGCCTTCATATTCATTGAACACTTCCACAATGATCTTATGGCCTCCAAGCTCATTTTCACGTATCACGAACCCTTCAAGACATGAAATCTTGCTTGCAAGCTCTCCTCGATTGTTCATGAGTCCATGCAATGTTTCTGTGAACATCCTTCCAATCCGTTGAACGCCATGCCCGGCCAGATTCATATCATACTCCTTTTTTTCAAAAAGATTTGTCCTCAAATCTTGACTACCTACGCAAAAACAAAGCAAGTTAGTAATAAAAAGAATTAAATTATCAACATACTTACCTTTAAACTCAAGTTTGTAGGTGCTATTGTTTGCTCGCTCCATCAACACTAGAATTCCCAACATCACCGTTGTCTTTCCTATAAACTCATCAACTTTACCACATACCAAATAATAAATGACACCAAATGATAAAATAACATTAAGTATCACAAAATAAGGTTTTTCCCCTTCTTAGACCTAGTTAACACACAAATGAAATCCATATATGTGTACGACCATAGCTCACTAGTAATAAGACATAGTTCATGCACGATATAAGAATCTAGCCAAAATGGCAATCCCTTATGCAATGCATGTTTCACAATCCCACTCAATATACCTTTTCATATGCAAATAATCGTGCATTTTATCAAAGATAAAAACACCACTATATGCATCACTCGTACGTAACTCATGCATTGAATATAGAATGAATAATTTATTCTCCTTTAAGTTGTATTCATTATGAACATAAAAATTCTGATATTCATTCATCCTCTTCCAAAGCCATCATCAAACAAATATGAATCATGCAAATAGGACACAGTAAATGTACTATCCATACAATCATTTAACTCATCACATGAATTTAATTCTAATGCACACAAGTCACTACCATGACAAAGCCTTATCAATTTGACAATCTTTGAACACTGAAAATCAATAACATTTGAATTTAATTCATGCAATATATCACCATTCTCAATTCTATGACGCTTAGGCAACAAGATTAAATCACATTCATACCTCGTAAACATCACATTTTCAACCCGTTCTCCCAGTTCTTGTAAACAAAACAACAAAGACTTAAGTTAAGGAATCAAATCTTACCTCATGGTTGTTGCGTTAGCAACTAACCTTACCTCACCTTGATTGCACCCAAAGTCATGCGGATCATCCCATTGCATTTTTATACCATCAACACTTGCTCTCCTCCTCATCATGACATTACCATAATCCAGCAATGAAGAAGTAACAATGCTCGTGATTGAACTGGCTATATCATCATAGTAATAATAAACCTCTTTGTGCAAAGGTACTTTAAGGGGTTTATACAAAAGTAAATAACTCTCAACCTCACTCTTTTCATTCTTTTGGGCCTTTAATTCATTTTTCTTTTCTTTTTCTTTGGCCTTTTTTCTTTTTCATCTTTTCTCTCTTTTTATTTTCTATGGTCATCTCACTTTTTTGTTCACTCTTTCTTTCGGCCATTTCACATTTATTTTCACTCAATTCATGAATAAATTTCAATTGATCCTCAAGGAAATTTAGATTCAGTTGAACCAATGAAACATTTAGTTCGTCAAGAAATTTATGTAAAATAATTGGTCCTTGCATACTCCCCACATCTATATTAGACAATTTAAGCACTTTTCCTCCATCTAATGATTCAACTTCCACTTTACATCGTTTAACAACATTCAACTCACTAACTAGTGGAATACTATCATCGACAATTTTCATAACCTCAAGTTCAGATTCAGGTTCCACTACCATCTCATCTCCAAGTTCAGACTCAACAACCACCTCATCCTCCACTTGAGATTCAAGCTCACCCACAACATCAACCTCCATTTGAAAATTAAGCTCATTTGGCGATTTTATTACGATCACCTCCTCACGTGGACATTGGCTTATATCATGCCCAACTGCTAAACACCAACAACATATAATATCACAAGTACTAGGATTTGAGTTTTTAAATGTACCTTTATATTCATATTTGGTAGTTTCACGTCTACCCTCCGTCATTGGCATAGCAATGATTTTCTCTTCTAAGCTTGTCCTCCACGTGGATGTCAACGACTCCCTATGCACGTTCACCTCTCCGGCCTACTCATCTATTGTACTCACATCGCCTATCAGCATAACGATCCACCTGCAACAATCTATTTCCTCCAAATCTACTACCTTGTCTATTCTCATCAACATGCCTATCATATGTCTCCTCTTCCTAATACCGCCTATACTTTTCATGTAGAGGCTTAAACTTCTTCTCTCATATTCTATCCAATCCTCCTAACATTGTTTGAAATTAACGTTCGTCAATCATTATACCTGCAAGAAAAGGTTAGTATAAAACAATAAAGAGTAAATTTCCTCACCACAAATCCTCACTAGCCCCTCCAATGAAAATTCACTTGACCCTCTTATCTTTTTTTTTGTCCTCACTACAAATACCTCACACGCCACTCCAAGAAATAAACGCTCACACTCAAGTATGCCACTCGATTTGGAGAGTTCTCTCGTAGGGTACACTTTCAGGCTTTTTAGTTTGTGTGCATCAAACTCACAAGTTCAAACTTCACAACACTTGCAAACTGACTTACACGGACTGTGTAAAATAAGAAATTTGAAATAAATTTTTTTTTGATTGTGAGAGTCACTTGAATATGACTCACAAAAAGGAACAAGATACAATGCTAAATAATAGCATAATAATAAATTTTTTTGATTGTGAGAGACATTTGAATATGGCTCCCACAAGAGTATAGAACAAAATACTAAAACCAATCAGTAACAAATTTCGGAATTTTTGTGCTCTTTTTGTTTTTGTTTTCTTTTTTGTTTTTTTTTTTGCACAAGGATAGGTGTGCAAACTCGAAAATAAAGAAAAAAATATTCAAGACTCAGAAATTTTGAGAATCGCAAGATTTTTACTAAAGGGATAAAACAGATCTGATAACAAACGAAGGATAAATACAGATCTGATAAATAAAAAGAATAAACTTACTTGAATCAAAGGGAACCTAAAGCTCTGATACCAAATGATGCGATACTTCAAGCCACGAAAAGCAAACGCGCTCAAAACGGAGTCACGCCCTCGATTCGATGAAATAAAGAAACAGTAATGTTGTCCCGATCTTTTTGACACAAGTAATGGTGTAATATTCACCTCTAAATTAGGAAGTTTAGCAATAAATATTAATGAGATAAACAATCAAAATACAAGCGAACCTTCAAAGAACTCGTCTTTGACAATTCGAGTGATGAACAATCGACAAACGCCACAAAGTATTAAACTTTGATAAGTTTGATTTGAGAAATACACAAAGGTGTATACAAAGCCACGCTTTGAAGTTGATAGAAAAACTCTATCAATATGATTAAAATCAAAATAATGTTTTACAATGACAAATTTTCTTCCATATATTGTTACAAAATCAGAAAGATGTCAAAATCTAGTTATCTAAACAATTAGGAATCTAAAATAGGAAACTAAATTTTCTTCACACAGCAGGCGAGCTCGGGCGCGGGGTCTTCTGGACTGTTCGCGCTCGGGAGGTAATGTTTTACCGCTCGGGAGCGGATGATTCCGGAGTTCAATTCTCGCACAGTAGGTTTGGCGCTTGGGCGGTAATATTTACCGCTCGGACGCGAAGCGTTCTGCCCTCATATTCATTGAACACTTCCACAATGATCTTATGGCCTCCAAGCTCATTTCCATGTATTACGAACCCCTTCAAGACATGAAATCTTGCTTGCAAGCTCTCCTCGATTGTTAATGTGTCCATGCAATGTTTCCGTGAACATCCTTCCAATCCGTTGAACGCCATGCCCGGCCAGATTCATATCAGCAATCACCCACACTTTGGCAAGTGCATGTGGGGATCATTCAAGTGGATTTGCAAGGAGGAAGGGCATAAAGCCATTGACTGCGCCCAAAGAAGAAAGGACAAGCTGTTGGCAGATCTTATGTCATGCATGCTAAGAAGGCAGAGGCAGAGCCATGTCGTGGTACCTAAAAGTGTGATCGAGATTCACAGTTTCTTGGGTCTAACAGGCTACTAACGGAAGTTCATTCAGGGTTTCTCTATTATTGTAGTACCCCTGACCACCTTGACGAAGAAAAATGCGAAGTTTATTTGGGGATCAAATTGCCAGGAGAGTTCGAGAAGTTGAAGCAAGCTTTGACTTCAGCGCCAGTTCTATCGATGCCATCAGGGCAAGGGGAGTATATTCTATATACAGATGCTTCGAAGCTTGGTTTAAGCGTAGTCCTGATGCAGAATGATCGAGTGATAGCATATGCGTCTAGACAATTAAAGGTTCATGAGAAGAATTATCCGATTCATGACCTTTAGCTTGTAGCAGTATTATTTGCTTCGAAGGTCTAGAGAAATTACTTATATGGGGAGAAGTGCAAGATTTTTACTGATCATAAAAACTTGAAGTACTTCTTCACCCAGAAAGAGTTAAATATGAGGCAATGGAGATGGTTAGAGCTGGTGAAGGATTACGACTGCGATATTAGCTATCATCCGGAAAGGCTAGTGTTGTCGCGGACACTTTGAGCAGAAAGGCGGCTATTATCGCTCAATTGACAGTTCAATGACCATTGCAAGCAGAAATTCAGCGATTTAAGCTTGCGGTGTATGCTAGGATCAGCGAAGCTCCTAATCTTGCTTCTATGATGGTTTAGTCGACCCTGAGAGATAGAATCTGTGTAGGTCAGTCTTCTGATGAGATATTACAAAAATGGAGACTGAGAGATGAATCTAAAGGTCGGAAGCTGTATTAGTTCATAACAGAATTAAAGAAAACCACAAATCATGCTCTTGAACATCATTTAGAGATTTAGGGAAAGAAAAATAAAACAAAGATAAAGCCGCTTCATTGTCCTCGGATGACATGTTGTCTGTCTTTGTGGCAAGTCCGCTCTTGCTTTTGGTCATCCCCTCTCAATATTTTCTATTCTCTCGTATATGTTGAATCCATTCTGAATATCTGTTTCATAATAAGGGTTGGTGTTTTCATAACGTAGAACTCTAACAATCCTACTTCTGCATGACTCCAGGCACCTGTCTTTTCTTCAACGAACTTAATATTGTGAGGCTCATGCGCTTGAGCTCCTATATCAAGCGCTTAGGCTTGTGCCTCGACTTTTGCATTTTTATTTGAGCAATAGGCGCTGAGGCATCTCTTTCTTGACCATCAAACCCTTTCAACAGTTTCAATCTTTTCTTCTAATTTTTTCTCCTCTTAAAACATCTCAAAATATTTTATTTGCTTTCATATACTGTTTCGAAGTTTAATAAAGTGTAAAAATTGCACTGTCGCTTGTCACACAAAATTTATCACCTATCCGCCGCTGACCGGATTATCTTAATTTAAAGATCGCACTCGTCGCCCTCATGGGCTTAGCTCAGTTGGTCAACAGCAGTAAATCTTGGAGCAATGACCAGTGATCGAGTCTCGCAAGCGGCAGTGTAGGAGTTAAATTCCCTCCAATGAGGGGGAGCTCCTTGTGCGCGGCGTAGCATAAGATCTAACTGCTGCTGGTTGGCTGAATCACTATGATTTACCTCCTCTCACAATCCTATCGGACCGGGGTGAGGGACGCCTAAAGTGAGCGATTTCACTTTTTGGAGCAAAGATCGCACTCGTCAGTGCAATCTGACAGTTTATAGTAAAAATAAAAAAAATTAAAAAATAACAATGTCATTATTAAACTTTCAAGGCATGTTTGTAAATTTAGAACAAAATTCGACTGTGCTCCAATTATGGATTCTGAGTCATGCGGACAGTCCTACCGAAACCCCGATGCGCTACCTTCTTCGACGCATTCCTCAAACCCCATCGCCTTCCTTTCGCCCAAATTCCATCCTCAAATTTACATTCAGCTGAATCCCCCAAATGGATATCTTCCTTGGCACCGCTTCCTCCACCAGAATGGGTTCAACCCTTTAATGATCTTTCAGACCTCATCAGAGCTGAGCCGAAAGCAGACCTTCAACCCTCCCCATGGGTATCTCGGATCTTCAACATATTGGAAAACGGCGAATTTCTTGAATTAGACTTGACTAGCGTTTGCCAGAAGTACTTAATCAGTTTCCCTCCTAAGTTTGTTGCTTATATTCTGAAGAAATCGGACCAGATCTCCAACCGGGCTGAAATAACGTTTAGATTCTTTATCTGGGCTGGTAAGCAAAAAGGGTATGCCCATAATCTTGACTGCTACGTTTCTTTGATTGATATTTTGAGTTTTAGTGGTGATTTTGAGAGAATTAAGTTAATTTTTAATGAACTGAAGAATAAGGGTTCTTTGATTAATTCTTCGGCAGCTAATTGTCTGATCAAGAGCTTTAGTAATGGAGGAATGGTTGAGGAACTGCTGTGGGTGTGGAGAAAAATGAAGGATGACGGGATTGAGCCTAGTTTGTATACTTATAATTATCTGATGAATGGTCTCGTGAGTTCAGTGTTTATTGAGTCGGCAGAAATGGTGTTTGAGGTTATGGCTAATGGGACTGTTAAGCCAGACGTTGTCACCTATAATACAATGATCAAGGGTTATTGTAAGGCAGGGAATGTCAAGAAGGCAACTGAAAAGTTTCAGGATATGGAGGCCAGGAATGTGGAGCCTGATAAGATTACTTATCTGACATTGATGCAGGCATGTTATTCAGAGGGGGAATATGATTGTTGTTTGAGGCTTTATCATGAAATGCTGGAGAAAAGATTGGATATTCCATCACATGCATATAGTTTAGTGATTGGCGGCCTCTGCAAGGATGGTAAGTCTATGGAAGGGTACACTATTTTTGAGAATATGGTTAGAAATGGGTGTGAGCCTAGTGTGTTAATTTATACTGCTCTGATTGATGCATATGCTAAAGATAAGAACTTAGAGATGGCAATGCATCTCTTTCAGAGAATGAGAAATGAAGGTTTTGAACCAGATCAGGTCACATATGGTGTAATTGTGAATCGTCTGTGCAAGAGCGGCAGATTGGAAGAAGCCCTACAGTGGCTCGAATATTGTAAAAACAAAGGAGTTGTCGTCAGTGCTGTATTTTATACAAGTCTCATTGATGGCCTTGGCAAGGCTGGGAGGACGGATGAGGCTGAAAACCTCTTTGACGAGATGGTTGAGGTGTGCCCACGGGATTCATATTGTTATAATGTACTTATTGATGCATTGACGAAAGCTCGGAAGGTTGATGAAGCAATGAAGCTTTTCAAGAGAATGGAAGATGAAGGCTGTGATCAGACTGTTTACACATTCACGATATTGATAACTGGTTTATTTAAAGAACACCGTAATGAAGAAGCATTAAAGTTGTGGGATGTGATGATTGATAAAGGTATTACTCCGACAGCTGCTTCTTTTAGGGCCCTTTCAACTGGGCTTTGTCTCTCAGGAAAGGTTGCAAGAGCTTGTAAAATATTAGATGAGCTAGCACCTATGGGTATTGTGTTAGAGACTGCTTTTGAAGATATGATCAAAGTTTTGTGCATGGTTGGTCGCATAGAAGAAGCTTGCAAGTTGGCTGATGGGATTGTTGATCGTGAACGAGAAATTCCAGGGAAGGTTCGTACTATCATGATCAATGCCTTGAGGAAGGCAGGAAAGGCTGATTTGGCTATGAAGTTGATGCATAGTAAGATCGGTATAGGGTATGACAGGAAAGGTAGTGTTAAAAGGCGAGTAAAGTTTCGAAATCTGGTTGAGATTTGATCCTTTTGGCATTGTGGTTATGGAAAAATTTTTGTTTGTGCATCTGATTCATCTTGACTATTCTGCAAACCTAAAACTGTGGCAACGAAGGAAAGGTTACCTGCGTTCAATTCAGTTTACCAGTGCCATTTTGGGTTAATTAAAAGATGTTAAGCTCAGTCAACTGTATTTAGTATTCCATTAAGATGGGCTACCACACCAAGCGATGAATCATGGAAAGGACCAGCTTTTGTGCCTCAATTGTATCAAAAGTAAGCTCAATTTTTTTAAGCTTTATTGCATAATGAGGAAAAAACAATAATATTATTGTGGAATAGGTATAAACACTAAGCTGTCACTTTTCGTTACATTAATCCCATGATTAAACATGAAAAATTGATTCTTAACTTTTATTTCACACTCATTTTCATCAATTTTCAAAGTTTTTGGTTTCTTTCATGAGTTATTTTGTGTGAAGGGCATAATTGTGGGTAGGAATATTTGCTAGTTCACATTTTTCCTGATTTTTGAGTTTGGATGTGTTAAAATTCTCTCTTTACTCTATTTCAACCTATATTTTTTTAGTGCGGAAAATTAATTTGCCTTAATTATCTTCAGCGCTGGCTCAATTCTCCCAAAAATCAACATATACCATTGAAAATCAAAATCTGATAGGAGATGAACTGAGGTTATTCTGCTGGCATGGGTTGGTTTTTAAGTGCGGAAGACTTTACTATGAAAGTGTTGGTTTTGTGGATCTCTCAAAGTGTGTCCATTTTGGTGCTGGTAGATTAAAAAAGTGAAATGCACGGAAGGAGTTGGTTTGGTGGGACAGCTTGGAAAAAATAATTATTCAATAACAATTTTGATATCCCGATCAGATATCGAAGATTAAATAATTGTAATAGCACTCTGATTCTTTTAACAACTTCAATGGAACTATAGGCCTCCCGAACTCTACAAATTCTTCGATGTATTTTTGCGATCCTTTTGCAATCATCTCTCGAGTTATAGATCATAAATAAAATATCATCCCGTCTATGATCAATAAATTGATAGCATTTAACTCCAGAGAAATGCAAAAAAATGGAATGAAGAATCAAAATATATAAATCAAAAGGTTAAAACCATAGTTTCAAATCAGTTTATGTCGTTCCTATAGATAAATAAATTAGTTCATAATGAAAGTAAGAAGATAAGAAAGCATGTTCTTAAACATCTTCAAAGTTGAGAAAAGAAATCAAAACACGAAATTGAAGATGCTTCTTCATCTCCGGATCCCACCTTCTTCATCGTCGTGCCGAAATATTTTGCTCTTGTGTCTCTTGCTATGTCTCTCAACAGTCTCCTCTTTAAAAACCACTAAAAACTCATTTGAAATATGTTTAAAGTGGTCTTTAAAAACCTAGCCACGTTAGTGTCCTTGTGGTGCATGACATCTTGTGCTAGGTCGCATAACATTCATCTTTAAATTTGTCCGACAGAACTGCAGGCACTGGGACGCCCAGAAATCGATATTGGGCCGACTCAGCTGCTGAATTTTTCATCTTCTTTCCTTTTCTATCAGGCCGTCCTTCCATCTTTTACTTGTTTTTCCATGCTTTTCACCCCATAAAATTGCATGTTGCCTGAATCCCTGCATAAGACGCAAAACAGCTACCAAACACAATCATGCCGAAAACTAACTTAATTCACGTCAATTATATATAAAATATAAGTGCTAAAATCATACTTACATTTACTGAAATGGCTAGTCTTGTCCCTAGCTCTGGAAGAGCTAATACTTTATGTACTTTTGTAATTGTGTGTTTGTAATTGAATTTTCTGCAAATCGATGTCTCCTCCAGTGGGGTGCGTACATTGTCCGTGCAATGAGGACTTACCAAGGGATTTGTTTTTCTGAGTTTCGAAGTATAGCTTTGGATTGTAAAATTTTTCGTCATTTTCATTATCTCCTGGAAACATTTGGGCTCACAACTAATTGGTCACTGTTGCACTATTTGCTAGCCCATATATCGTTCTCACAGGGAATGTAATTTATAATGTATTATCTACCGCGATTAGAATAGTCAACTAATATTCAGATAGTTAAAGTAAATTTTACGATGAATTAGAAAGTAACTAATTCAACCACACAATGCTTTAAAATCAATGAGAACAAACAATGTAGAGGTGCAATTTCACTTGGTCTTCATTATATTAGATTATCATCAACTTTTATATTCATAAATTCAACCTTTTTACTATCCCATAATTCTCAAATATTCATGCACCCTTTCCCAAGTGATACGTAGTAATTAATTATTTAATATTGATTTCAATATCCCTATTAAAACAAAACATTAATTAATTTCAATATTACTATAATTCTTTCAATGGGTTCGGTGGAATTATAGGTCTTTCGAATTCTATAGACACCAACGATACATTTTCCTATGGTCCTAATCGATTCCGGTCTCCCGAGTGATAGATTTCGAATAAAGATGACAGTCCAATTATTGATCAAGTAATTGAAAGCAATAAAATTAGGAAAATATAAATAAAACAAGAAGAAATTCGCATATATAAATCAACAATTCACAAATATATATTCGACCAAGTTACATCGCCCTTTAGATTAAATAAATTAGTTCATAGCGGAAAAACGATAAAATAGATTCATTTTGTTCGATATCGCCAAATAACTAAGAGATTGTAGTGAAAGCACAAAAGAACACTCGAATCCAAATATGCGACTCCGTCCCCGGATGATGAGGTCTTCATCTTCAAGTTTCTTCCCATCACTTTTTGCTTCACGCCTCCTCTCTCAACCTTTTTTTGTGTGTCCTCTTTTTTCTAGGGTTTCCGTCCTTTTATACACGCGCCGTACGCTGAAGTTATGTCTCTGCACGCATCATGCACATGGCTGCGCGGGAATTGGCGCGGGTGCGCTCATGCTTTTGGAATTCTGGTGCACTCTTGCGTGCTCGGCTGCGCGTGATGTGGCGTAGGTGTGCACATGCTTCTGTCTCCCTTGGCGCGTAGCTGTGCGTGCTTCCTGAGTTGGGGAGAGGTTGTTGCTGCACAGTACACCATTTGGTCCCGACATACGTATATTGCCTAAGTTCCTGTATTGACATTCAAAACAACCCTAAAACGCATAATTCCATTCGACACTAGCATAATTCATGTCTACTAATTGGGTAATTTAAGTGCAAATATTTGTCCTTATCAAAATTCCCCACACTTAAAGTTTGGTAGTCCAGAGCAAAACAATAAAAATTTGAATTCAATACTATCCGAGGAAAAAAACGCAACTCCACTTGTGGAATGAAGTAATCCTCCTGGCCTCAAAGGTTCCATGTCCACCATCTTCCATTCAGATGCATGCACCCGTTTCTTAACAGTTAACATGTCTGTGTGAATCGCAAATCTCATCTACCCAACCCAACATGATGATAGATTCATGCCGCTCATGTTATCTCATATATTGATATAATTTTCAACTGAGTTTCAAACTCTCATCCATTTCACAAACATTAACTCACACAGATCACCAGGACTTTTGGGTTAAATTTTTTTTTCAAAAGTTAGTCAAGAAAATCATACCAAAATGTAACGTGATGTCACGAGATGTGTGTGTAAATGGTCAAATTCCATACTCGTTTACAGTTCTTCTCCACTAATATATTGGATATGCGTGACTCGGTTAATAGGTCTTGTAAACTTATATCGTTAGGCTACGGCTAACGGCTTCAATAAAGGTATGAAAATCAAAGATGAGAGAAAACAAATAAATAAAATTTTTTCAACACACTCATCCCTCTTTCATATTCCATATTTGCTTGAATTCTTCATCGTCATTAATTCCAAGTATCTTTATCATCTTTTGTTTACCACTTCCACACTATACACATATATTCCTCCTCATTATTCATATTCACATTTTTTATATAAATGTCCTTCTTTTTCCATTTTTTTCTTTCTCGTCAACTCCTCCAATAATCTTCTTTTATTAACAGATGGGAGTTTTTGGATTTGAACAATGCTAACTGGATTTATTTCTCTCAGTTTTAGGTAGGAACTAGTGTATAGGCTAAAGACTTTGGTAGTTAGTGTGAGATTAAGAAATAATATAGAATAGGGCTGTTGTGTGCCTTGGGACATACCATTCGATTTTTTAATCGGCTCAACATGGGACACTAGGGACTATTATGATGTATTAGTAGGCTTGAAAGGCTTAAACGATCCAAAAATCGCCTAAATCATCCTAAGGTCACACGGTATCCATATTTCGATTCGAAGAGTGTTAAACCAAGTTCTAGACTACTTCTCATTCACTAATCAACTTGTACAAACCGATCATGTGCGTCAAAATAATGATATGGCAGTTTTTAGAACAAATTCAATTACACATCTCCTTTTTGTTAGGCTCAAAGGGCTTCAAATGATATGTTATACAATATAAACAGGCCCAAAGTAACTCAATGAATGCCTAGATCACTTCTATGTTACTTGTAAAAGTTATTTCATATCAGATAGAAATCACAAAAGGTCTCAAAATTATGTCGTCTGTTTAGTAATACATAGCATGCGATAAAATGTTTTATCCTTATTAGGTGTATCATTGATCTTGGCGAAAATGCATAAATGATTGTGAACTTTTAAGAATTTGTACACATTCACCATGTCTTTCGATATGGAGTCAATTCTCATTATTGGCCAATAGATTACTTCTTTCACACTGGATACTGAACGCATTTATAAAACATTTTTTTAATATAAATAAAGATATATAGATTTACAGGTAGTAGCCCCAACTTACAGTATGCATTGAAACACATACATCATATACGATTGTTAGAACTCGTTGCCCCAATCGTCGTCCGCGTCATCTTCAACCTCCTCGTCCATGGGCTGGGGTGGTGAGATGTCTTGTGGTGGGTACTATGGTAGACAAGCTGGTGGTGGTGGAAAGGCCGCATCCTCAGGCCCAGCTGGACTAGTACCGAAGTAAAGCCCATAATATAAGACATAAAAGCATTCGTCGTGTATCGGTGCTCTGCCAGCTCTTGGTGCTGAGTTCACATATCCTGCTCCATTCTGAATAATCTCTCTCAGACTCGTTCTGTTAAGTGGTGGTAGTGGTTCTCGGCGGTTTCTGGCTCGTTGATTATAGGTTGTCCTGTCAGCCTGCCTCTCGACGTCTCTTGCCTATGCCCGGAGTTTCCAGTGAAATCTATGATTGGTGCCTTGGCTTTTAACACTTGTTCATCCGCTCCCCATGTCACACAGACATGATGATATAAGTCAGTGATAATATGTGGACAAGGGAGACCAACAGTTATAAGCCCTGCACCAGCACGCATGATGGACCCATGAATTATCTTTCCTAAGTCCACCGTCTTTCCTGTCATGATGGCGTTAACCAATGCCACCTTATCCTTTGTAACCTAGTTTGGTGAGTCAATGGCACGATTCTTGCTAAATGAATGAGGCCCAACTTCTTGGGTCACCGAGTAGTTCAGATTTCTTTAATATGACCGGGGCACCTTGGCTCATTCTCCATTCCGCACCATCAACGCACACGTCCCTGATCATGACACCGTAATCTACTGTGCCGGCCATGTATGTTATGTACTCCTCGTGGTCGAAGCCAGGTAGATTATAGATCGAATTGATGGTGTCTGAGTCAAATGACAACAATTTTCCTCGCACCAACATCTTGAAGTCCTCGTGCTTCACTCGCAAGATTGCGTAAATTCTCGAACCACTGGGATGACAGCGTCTGACGGTGATTGGCCAGGTCCAACCACCCCATATGCACGATCTCTTGCACTATCACACAGTCGTGGGTGGATAAATCTATCCCTATTTCTTTTATAATCAAGGTTGTAAATGGCGGGAGGCGGTGGCGGGGCGGTCGGTGACCGCCTACTAGGCGGCCAAGGCGGTTGAATTTTTTTAAATAATTTTTTATCGATAATCATATATAATCACAAATAGTCATCATTTTTTATGTAAGATGTGGAATTAAATAATTTTTAAGCACAAAGAAGTTTCATACAATATAATATCATCTACATAATGTGCAAATAAATATATACATGCAAATCCATCATTAGAACATGTACTAGAATAAACATAAATAATCTTTCAAATCATCTACATATGCACCATCTACTACATCTACATATGCGGGCGGCGGGTGACAGACAGTGTGTGGTGGGCTTAGTGGTTGAGACATGAGAGTGAAAACCAAAAGTAAAAAAAAAAGTTGGGTGTGCTAGGGTTTTGAAATTTAAAATTAGTTGGCTTTGACTAGGTTTTTGAAATTGTTGACTACAACTTAAAAATCTTGACCGCCTGTCTTGGCCGACTCGTCCGCCTGCTCACCGCTTCGACCCGCCTCCCCAACGCCGTATAGCTTTGGCCGCCTAAAACACCCTCCTCAAGCGTAGACGGTGCGGTCGAGGGCCGCCTACCGCCTAGGCGGCCGCCTCGACCGCCATTTAGAACACTGTTTATAATCAATCGACCGAGACATAGTATTTTCGTAGATACAAAGTGTTACTTCATTCCAAAATTTATTTATATCATATGAGTGAGAAGAGGAAGCATTGTCCTTTGATTTCTTTCTTGGAGGCTTGATATTCGACAATAATCCATCACGCTTAATTCAAAATCAGATCTAGAACACTACGTCCTCCCAAATCATTAGATACTCGTAACTATCGCAAACAAGGTAAGGCATGTCAATTGACAACCCCTTTGTTGGAGATCTAATGATTTGAGGTCAAAGATAAGAAGAGGTTGTCAATTTTGACGGCCCAAAAGGTTCGATGCTCCAACTCTAGTGGTAGGTGACATGCCTTACCAAATACTAACCAATATGGGTACATCCCTGTAGGTGTCTTGTATGTTGTCCTATAGGCCCATAGTGCATCATCCAGTTTGATTGACCCATCCTTTCGGTTTGTCTTCATAGTTTTCTCCAGTATTTGCTTGATCTCCTGGTTAGATACCTCTGCCTGCCCATTTGTTTGTGGGTGGTACGCAAGTGCCATTTTGTGCTTCATATTTTATTTGTCCAGGAGTGCTTTAAAAATTTTATTACAGAAATGCGTATCTTCATCACTTAGTACTGCTCTTTGTGTTCCAAATCTATAGAAGATATTCCGGTTATTAAACATACAAACAACTCGAGCATCATTAGTATTGGTGGCAATTGCTTTCACCCATTTCGAATCATAGTCCACAACAAGCAGGATATAAAATTTCCAGAAGAGGTCGGGAATGGTCCCATGTAGTCAATTCCCCACGCATCAAAGAGTTCCACTTCCAACATATTGGTAAATGGCAGCTCATGACGCATAGAGATGTTACCAACCCTTTGGAATCTATCGCATGACTTCATTAAGGTATAACAGTCTTTAAATAAACTTGGCCAAAAAAATCGGACTGTAGTACCTTTGCTGCTATCCTTGATGCTCCAAAGTGGCCACTGTAGGGTGCAGAGTGACACTGCTTGAGGATTTTTCGTGATTCGGCTTCTGCCACACATCTTCTGATGACTTGGTCGGCACATCTTTTGAATTCCAAAGGTTCATCCTACAAGTAAAATTTAATATCATGAAGGAACATTTTCCTTTGCCGATAGTTCAAGTCTGGCGGAAAATGACCACATGATAAAAAGTTAGCAATATATGCAAACCATGGCAGTTTAGATTTTACCTCGAGGAGTTGTTCGTCAAGAAACGTCTCCTTGATGTGTTCATCTTTCTTTTTGTCTTTTAACTCCAGCCTCGATAGATGGTCAGCCACCTGATTTTCACACCCTTTATTATCTTTGACCTCAAAGTCGATTTCTTGTAGTAGTAGTATCCATCTTATTAACCTCGGCTTTGCGTCTTTCTTGGCGAACAAGTAGCGAATTGCTGCATCGTCCGTATGCACGATTACCTTAGTGCCAATAAGGTATGGTCTGAATTTGTTGAACGCAAAAACCATTGCAAGCATCTCCGTCTCAGTCGTGGTGTAATTCTGTTGTGCAACATCCATAGTGCGACTCACATAATAGATTGCTCCGAACATTTCATCTTTTCTTTGCCCTAAGACCGCTCCCACAACAAGGCCACTGGCATCACACATCACTTCGAAGGGTTCTTTCCAATCAGCTATTGTCATAACGAGTGCATAAATCAGTGCTTCTTTGATTATCTCAAAAGCCTGCAAGCAAGCATCATCAAATTTATGGGTTGACTCTTTTTCTAGCACATTGCATATTGGTTTCGTAATTTCGAATTTTTTTTTAATGAATCTACGGTAAAACCCGGCATGTCGTAGAAAACTCCTTATTCCCTTTACATTCTTCGGTGGCGGGAGCTTTTCAATAGCGACCACTTTGCCTCTATCAACTTCCAATCCGTGTGATGACACTTTATGACAGAATACAATACCTTCTTGAACCATAAAGTGACATTTTTCCCAGTTGAGAACTATGTTTTTTTCGCGGACATCTATGCAAAACAAGGGACATACTATGCAGATAATGATCGAAAGATGAGCCAAATACCGAAAAATCATCCATAAAAACTTCCATAATTTCTTCCACCATGCCAGCAAAGATGGTCATCATGCACCTCTGGACGTAGCAGGTACATTGTAGAGCCCAAAGGGCATCCTCCACAAGGAAAAGGTTCTATACAAACAAGTGAATCTAGTTTTCTCTTGATCATCCGGTGCAATTGCTATCTGATTATATCCTGAATAGCCATATAAAAACAACAGTGATGATATTACTCAAGCAATAAAAAGGAGTGAGAAATGGTCTTTACGAGTGACTTTATTTAACTTCCTGGAATCTACACACGGCAACCAGTGACAGTCCGAGTGAAAATTAATTCATTATCTTCATTCTTTATCACTTTCATCCCTTTCTTCTTAGGGACAACTTGCACAGGTGAGACCCAACTACTATGACAAATAGCGTATATCACCCCGTCATTTAATAGTTTCAATACTTCGGCCTTTACTACTTCTTTCATAGCCGTGTTCAATTTCCTTTGGTGATCTACGTAGGGAGTGTATGACTCCTCCATCAAGATTTTGTGCATGATTATAGAGGGACTAATACCCTTTATATCAGAAATCGACCATCGAAGTGCAGATTTAAACACTCTCAACAATTTTCCTTTTCTTGTGAAGCAAGAGAGGATGAAATATGACATGGTAAGTATCTTTTTCGCCCAAAAATGCATAGCACAAGTGTTCAGGCAATTCTTTGAGTTCGTGAGTGCCTTGTGGTACCTCATTACAGTTGTATCTCGGCAGATCATCTTTTTGCACATTATCACCTTTTTCTTTTGGCAGACTATTGAGGGCAAGGATTTGTTCTCTGAGTTCCCAATTATCATCATCTGCCATCAGTGTCGATCCAACTATGCATCTCTCCAATGGATTTTCAACCACGACTTTTCCTGCACAATCTAAAGAAAGACAAGTATCACAAATGTCAATGCTATTACATGTGCTTACCTCGTCAAACTATCTGATGGCGTGATATATGTTGAACATTACAGCTTCTCCCCCAACTCTCAAGGTAAGTTCTCCTTTGTGTACATCGATCAATGCTCTACCAGTGGCTAAGAATGATCTCCCAAAAATTAAAGGTGTATCTTGAGATGTGTATTAAATTAGAATAGTCCACCTTTATTTAGATGGTTAAAGTAAATTTTATGATGAATTATAAACAAAACTAATTCAAGCACTCAACGCCTTAAAATCAATGAGAACAAAGAATCTAGAGTTGCGATTTCACTTGGTTTCACTGTATTAAATTATCGTTAACTTTTATATTCATAAATTTAACCCGTTTACTATCCCAGAGTTCTCAAATATTCTTACTCTCTTTCTCAAGTGATACCACAGTTGTGAAAAGCGCTCGCCTCGCTCGCTTAAGCGCAGAGCGAGGCGAGGCGAACAGGCTGCGCTTCGGATTGTCCCGAAGCGCAACAGGTGGATCAAGCGCACGCTTATGTGCGCTTGGCCTGAGAATTTCTGAGCAATCCAATTGCGCTTCAGCCCACTTGTGTTTTTTAATTTTTTCCAAGTCAAATTTAGCCCAAGTCCAGCTTCAAAAGGTAAGCCCAGCCCATTTATATTAAAATCCCTATGTTACGTACGTTGTCTGCCTCTCTGCTAAGTCCACTAGAGCCATTGTGCGTGAGTATTCTCTGCCCCTGCCTTGCCGCCGCTCCGCTGCCCCGCCGTCGTCGTGCCGCCGCCGTGCCGCCCTTTCTCATTTGCTAATCAGTTGGTAAACCACTAAACCCTTATTGTAGGAAGTTTTGTTTAAAATTACAAATTGTATTTTTTATTTTTAATAATATAATAGGTGATTTGTTTTTATATTTCAGTATTTAAAATGTCAAACACAACAATTCCATCAAATCGAAAGGACATTGCTTGGAATTATGCAACACTTCTGGATCCTAAAAATCCAAATATTGTATGTTGTTCTTTTTGTGGTAAAATAACAAATGGTGGGATTTATCGGCACAAGATACATTTAGTTGGGGGCAATAGAAATGTGAAAGCTTGTCCGAAATGTCCGGAACATGTTAAAGAAGAAATTAAAGGGTTCATGCAAAAAAAGAGTGTTTTGAAAAATCAAATGGATGATATTCCATATTTAGATGATATTGTTGATTTGGAAGAAGATGAGGATGAGGATGATATTCAAACTAAAATGAAAGGGAAACGACCAATGTCCTCCGGCCTTACGATGCAGGGTAAAAAGTGTAAACAAGCAGGGCCTATTGATCTTTATTTTGCGAAAGATGTTGAAGAAATTGTCAAACAGATACGTGCTAAAAATAAAGGTCAATATGATGAAAATAAAAAGAAATTAAGAGAAGATGCAGTTCAGAAATTTGCTATGTGGATGTATGATGCCGAATTCCTTTTAATGCTGTTAAATATGATTCTTTGCAACCTTTTATTGATGATATTGGGACTTTTGGAGTGGGAATGAAACCTCCATCCTATCATGAAGTAAGAGTTAAGTATTTGAAGAAGGAGTTGGCAAATACGAACCTGCTTCTCAAATCACACGAAGAAGATCATGCTAGGTATGGTTGTACAATCATGGTAGATGGGTGGACAGATAAAAAAAGTAGAACTCTTATAAATTTTTTGGTAAATGGTCCTAAAGGAAGCATATTTGTTGAATCGGTGGATGCTTCAAGTTATTCTCATACTTCTGATAAGATGTATGAATTACTTTCTAAATTTGTGAATCGAATTGGAGAACAAAATGTGGTTCAGGTTGTAACAGATAACGCAAGCTGCAATGTCAGAGCAGGTAATATTTTAAATTGCAAATTGAATTAAAAATCTGATTTCTCAATTTTTACAGTAAATTTATTTCATATTTTCAGGTCGTCTTTTGGAAAACAATTTTCCACACTTGTATTGGACTCTATGCGCAGCTCATTGCTTAGATTTGATGCTTGAGGAAATATTCAAAATTCCTAACCTCAAAAAATTGCATGAATGGGCATTGATGGTGAATGGTTATAATTACAATAGACCACAATTGTTGAGCATGATGAGGGAGTTTACTGGACAGAGAGACATGGTAAGAACTGCAAAGACTCGTTTCGCAACTGCTTTTTTGACTTTAAAGCAGTTTCAAGTTCAACAAGCAAATCTTAGAAAGATGTTTACATCCGAAAAGTGGGCAAAAAGTCGATATACTAAAGAGGCGGTTGGAAAACGTGTTGCAGAAGTGATATTGATGCCTTCTTTTTTGGAAAACTACAGTTTTTGCATTAAAAGTTGGCGGCCCATTGCTGAAAGTATTGCGGCTAGTAGACGGTGAAAAAAGGTCCCCAATGGGTTACATCTATGAGGCAATGGACAGAGCCAAAGAAACTATCGCTGCATCATTTAATAATAATGAAGAGAAATATCGTGGTATTTTTGAAATCATCGACAAAAGATGGAACGTTCAACTCCATCATCCTTTGCATGCGGCTAGATATTTCTTAAACCCTGAGTTTTTTTACTCAAATGCTGACATAGAAAATGATGAAGAAGTGTTGGAGGGTCTGTACAAATGCATAGCTAGATTGGTGCGAGGTGATGATTTACAAGATAAGATTACAACTCAATTGGATAAATACAAAAAGGCAGAAGGACTTTTTGGGTTACCCATGGCTATTAGACAAAGAGCTTCAAAATCACCAGGTAAATAATATTTATTGTATATTAATTTGTTTCCCAAACATTACTTATAGTATATTACTATATATACAAACTTTGAATGATAAGAAATTTAATCTTATATTTTTTTGTGTTTCAACTTTCAAGCTGATTGGTGGTCTTCTTATGGTGCATCAACAACTGAATTAAAAACATATGCAATAAAGATTTTGTACCTCACATGCTCTTCTTCAGGTTGTGAACGTAATTGGAGTGTATATGAACATGTAAGTTAGAAGTTTTTTTTACATATTAAATTTTATATTATGGAGTATGAACCTAACTTCTTACTTTCTATTTTTTTGGCAGATACATTCTAAAAAAAGAAATAGGTTGTCTCAACAATGATTGAATGATTTGGTATATATCAAATACAACAGAGCGTTGAGGCGAAGATATGCCATGCGAGATAAGATTGATCCTATTTCTTTGTCAGAAATAGATGATAGTAACGAATGGTTGTTGGGAAAGTTGGATGAATAACGATTTGCGTTGGAGTGATGTAGCACAAGCGGTTGGGGTTGGTGAAAGTGCATATGACTTTCGATCTCGAAATGCATCTACTTCAAAAGGAGCGTTATCATCCACTTCAGCAAAAAAAAGAAGAAGCAATCTTTAGCTCGAACTAGTCTTGTGGATGAAGTGGATGAAGAAGAGATCAACATTGATGTTGAAACTGAAGAAGAAGAAGATACCGATGGATACAAATCAAGTGACGGGGCTGATGACATAGATTTGGAAGATGAAGATGACGATTATAATGACATTTGATATTTCATCTATCACAATTTGAAAGACTTTTTATTTTATTGATAATATTTTGTTTATTGTGACGTGACGTAGATTTGGAAGATGAAGATGATGAATATAATGACATTTGATATTTCAACTATCACATTTTCAAAGACTCTTTATTTTATTTTGATTTTTTTGATAAAATTTTGTTTATTGCTCTTTTTTCTGTAAAGCGTGCGCTTCGCTTTGCGCTTTGCGCTTGAAGCCCCAAGACACTTGAGCGCTTTTTTGCGCCTCGCGCTTTTGACAAATACGTAAGAATTAATTATCTAATATCGATTTCAATATCTATATTAAAACGCAAACATATAATTTCAATAGTACTATAATTCTTTCAATGGGTTTGGTGGAATTATAGGCCTTCCGTAATCTATAAACACAAACGATATATTTTTCTATGTTCATAATCGAATCCTCTCTCTCGAGTGATAGATTTCGAATAAATATGACAACCCAATTATTGATTAAATAATTGAAAAAAATAAAATCTGGAAAATATAAGTAAAACAAAGAGATATTCACATATATAAATCAACAATTCACAAATATATATTCGACCAAGCTACGTCGTCCTCTAGATTAAATAAATTAGTTGATAACGGAAAAACAATAAAAAAAATTCATGTTTTCGATATTGCCAAATAACTAAGAGATTGTAGTGAGAGCCTAAAAGAACACTCGAATCCAAATATGCGATTGCGTCCCCGGATGATGCCGTCCTCATTTCTCAGCCCTTTTTTGTGTCCACTTTTTTCCCTCTTTTTTCTAGGGTTTCTGTCCTTTTATACACGCGCTGTACTCTGAAGTTGGGTCTCTGCACGCAGAATGCGTGCGGTTGCGTGGAAGTGGCGTGGATGCACGCATGGAATTGTGGTGCACTCTTGTGCGCGCGGTTGCACGTGATTTGGCGCAGGTGCACGCATGCGTGGAAGTGGCGTGGATGCAAGCATGGAATTGTGGTGCACTCTTGTGCGCGCGGTTGCACGTGATTTGGCGCAGGTGCACGCATGCTTCTGTCCCCCTTGGCGTGCGGCTGTGCGTGCTTCCTGAGCTGGGGCGTGGTTGTTGCTGCACTGTACACCATTTGGTCCCGATATATGTATATTGCATTATTGCTTAGGTTCCTATATTGACGTTCAAAACAAGCAAAACTTTGCCCTTATCAGTCACCGCTAATCCCACGTGTATAATTAGATGGCCAACAGAATTGTTGAGATGTGAGGCATGGGACAAACTCTTTTGTATTGCTGGTGTTTTGTTATGAGAATACGCAGGGAAAGGTTCCATTTCATTTAAATTATTGAAGAATTTCTGATTGAATTCTCCATCTGGTTCTTCTCAATCTTATGCTCTCATATTGTTAATAGGAAGCATATGTGGTAATGCTGTAATGCTGTATAACTGAGAATGCCTAAAATTCACTTCGCTAAATACTTTGAACTTGTTTATTCTCCTCAAGTGGAATGAAGAATACTAGTGAATCCTAGCTTTTGGCACATTCTTTCAATAATTTATTTATTACCTTTGGTGATTCACATGTTTTAGGATGAGTTGCGCTTCGGTACTTTTTCTTGTCAAAAAGTATTATAATCATGAGCAATTAATTAATATTTAGTAGCTGGCTGATCAATTGTGCAATTAACATACACCGAAATATGTATTTGTGGATTGTGGTGCATGTCAACGTTCATATGCTAGTGTAGGTGTAATTTATGAGAGCACTAAAGCGATGCTAGGTGTTCGTGAAACATTTTTGTTCGTTCATTATTTATTTATGTTTTTAATACTGCTGGCAAAACACAAACATAATCTAACTCATTTGTGGAGATGTGTATCTTCTTGAATATAACAAAATTTACTTGGCAAATGTGTGTGCAAGTGCTAGAGAAGTATCACATATTAAGATTGTGGACAGGTTGAAGGCCAACTGGACAAGCATGGGAACTCTGTCAGGATGTGTTGTTTTCTGAAATTCATATGGCATTGGCAGTGTGCTTGTTTAGGGAACTGTGCAGCTGAGACTAGTGCAACTCTTTTAAGTTAAAAGGATCTCCATTATTTTTTCCAGACACTTTGTTCCCAATAATTATGATCTTCACTTTTACTTGGTAACATATCTTTCTTGAGGCCGTCTGTGCTACTTAAAATAAACATGTTACGTTTGGTTTTTTTTGTGATCCAACCTCTTGCTTCCAGGTACCTGACATACTTGGTTTTTTCGTGATCTTACCCCATATCATCAACATTTGAAATGTAAAGCTGGCATGATTGTCATCTATTTGATGTTTCATCTTTTATTCCTAATAGCATGAAACAATTTATTCAGTGCGCCATTTAATGGATTTTGTCCACTTGATGAAGTTCCTACTCATTAAAACAGGACAAATGGCGACTGTTAAGGAATAATTTTGAAATTATGTTTGCAAGCCAGTTCTAAAATCACTATCTTGTTACGTTTCTTTGCAAGTGTATTCCAGAGCGCCCGGAAGATTACCTGAGTGAAGGCTGCTCTGTATTTTCCGCCGTATTTTGAGTGGTGGCTGCGCAGCTTCTCTATTTTGTTTTTAACAAAAATGGGCTGCAAATCCTAGGCCCAATGCTGTTTTTTTTAAGGACAAAGCATAAACCCTAAAAAACAAAGAAGCAGGGCACGTAGCAAGCGTTCTGAAGAAGAAGCAGTATTGATGAATTTTCGCTTTGCAAAGCTTGATTATTTCAACAATAACAATTTTTTTTCTTATAATGATATGGTACATAAATACACTTTTAAAAAAAATTAGTAGTACGTCTTACTTCGGTAAGACTTGTGTCTCGCCTTGCGTCTCTTGTTATGAGACCTTTTTGTGTCTGTAATAACTATGCCCGTGGTGGAAGTTTCAGGTTATCTCTTGTTTCAAGATAATGGTTGTATTCCTTTATAAATTTGTCACAATGCCAAGATGGCGGGATCCCTCTCTTTTACCATGATATGGTGCATACTCTTGGAAATTTTAAGGCCTATATGGCGACCAGAATTACCTCTTTTCGGACCAGTAACTAACTGGATTAGAGGCAATGGGCAAAGACAATGAAAGATGTTGGTTGTACCAATACTGTAATGGTCATTTTGTGCTGGACAGTTATCATCACTGGAACGAACATGTAGGATCTACACTGTCAAGTGAGTGATTTTGTTGGCCAAAAAACTGTGTTAGTGTATGTGTACATGCCTTTTTAGGTGGAACAACATGTGGACGATTCAGGAAAATTAGTCGAAGCAATAGTTCAATTCTATTTTTCTCAAAAAAATATTGCTTTGAACTAGCGAGCATGCATAATGTCAACCGTTTTCTAACAACCAACGAGGAACTCTCCAAACTTTGAAATACAACATACCACAAATGATTTGAACGTAGCTCTTTCGGTTTTTATATAATTACCAACCTCAAAATTTCACTCAAATCTCGAAATTGTGCGTTCTTTTTCGCAAACTAAGCTTAAAAAGTTTTTTTTATTAGAAGTTTGGATGGAACAGTTATTTTTTATAAATTTAGAACTAGAATTTGTCATTAGTTTGAGCAATAATTTCTCGTCCACGCGAAATTAGCTTCTCAAAAATCAAAATACAATAATAACTTATTCGATACATGGATCAACGTTCCTTCCAAACTCTCATTATCAACCTTTGGAACTGATCATTTAAACTTTTGAGCAAACTTGAGCCCACTCTGAAAACTAATTTCCAACAATTTTTGTACTAGATTTATCCACGTTAGCGACAAAAAAGAAGTGCACGTTTGTTGTTGCCACACCATGCATGCCCATTTGCTTCAAACTATATATGGACCTCTTCCAGCAAATCTTACGTTGGATCCTTTATTGCATGGCCAATTCACTGCTCTATTATGGCCCTCTTCCATTAAAGCCTACGTTGTTCGCTTTGTGTAGGACCAGTTCACTTCTCCACTGCAGACAAACAACGCATCTTTTGTAAAAGCTGGAGAAGAAAAGTCACACATATTGATAAACACTCTTAATGGCAATTAATTCTTGATCGAATATGTTCCTATTCATGGAGGCATCCAGCATCAGGCTGGTTTTGGCTCCACATCTTAAGTTGGCTATGTTAACCAGAACACTTAAATGCTCATGCCACTATGCCAAAAATCACTTTTTACTTCAGATATATCTGAAGTAATAGGGTACTTAAGTGCCGAAGTATATGGACGTGAAGTAATAGATGTACCTTTTACTTCGCATAATACCCGAAGTTGTAGTATTGAAAATATCGAAGTCTTTTGGTCGGTTTTGGGAGAAAAACCGGTCCAGAATTGGACCCGTGTCGAAGTAATAAATGTGTTTTACTTCATCGATTATAGTGAATAATGAAGTAGTATATCATATAACTTCCTCTTAATTATTATTAAGCGACGGAATTCATGTTCAAAACCGTCGCTATTTTGCGACGGAATTCATGTTCAAACCGTCGCTATTTTGCGACAGAAGTAAAGTTAAATACCGTCGCTCGTGTGCGACAGAATTTATAAAAAAACCGTCGCTACTTAGCGACGGGGTTCATATGAGTTCCGTCGCTAATATGTTAGGTAAATTAAAAAAAAATTTAATAAATCTGTGTTATGAATTGGTGCGGTAAAATATAAAAAATTTAATAAATCTGTGTTATGAATTGGTGCAATCGTGTAAAAGATAAAAATTTTAAGTATGTTAAAATGGTAAAATTATGTAAGAAATAAAAATTTTAAGTGTTGTGAAATTGTAAAATCGTGTAAGTGATAAAAATTTTAAGTGTTGTGAAGTTGTAAAATTGTGTAAGTGAGAAAAAATTTTAATTGTTGTGAAATGAAGTGGAAGAAATTGGAGAGAATTTGTATGTATTTATAGAGAGTGGTGGAAGAAAATAGAGGGAAAAATAGGCGGGATTGAATTTTTTTGAAAATGGCGACGGTTTTAGTAAAAACCGTCGCAACATTTTAAATCGGCGACGGTTAAAAAGGAGGGAAATATATTCGGGGTGGAATTTTTTTGAAAATGACGACGGTGTTCTTTTAACCGTCGCCAAATTTATAATCGGCGACGGTTGACTTTAACCTGTCGCTACTTTTAGCGACGGTCAAATAACAACCGTCGCTAAATATAGCGACAGTTTTTAAAAAACAGTCGCTAGTTTTAAATATGCGACGGTTTTTATTTGACCGTCGCTAAAATTAGCGACGGTTTAAATTAAACCGTCGCCGATTTAAAATTTGGCGACGGTTTAAAAAATCCGTCGCATGTTTTAATCTTTTTACTTCACTAAGCCGTATTTTCATTATTTTTTACTTCATCAAAATTGATATGCCGAAGTAAAATATATAAAAAAAATACAGTGAAGCCCGTGTTTTTAAACATCCGAAGTAAAATATATTATTTTACTTCGCTTGTGTTATTAATGAAGTTATTGGTAATATATTACTTCGTAATTTATTTTTGCCGAAGTAACGCCTGGCTTGAATTATTGAATTTTATGTAAAATTATCTTTATTTAATATACTATATGTACCATGAGGTCTACCTCTCAACGTAACATCATGAAACTCATTAGAGATCTAAACAGGTTCCTAGTCGATTCAGCCGCCTAAAATTAGGATAAAGGTCACTTGAGCTTGAGACTAGTATCTGTGATCTGAACATCATCTTAATTGAAAAGGACATATAGATGTCCATTCATACAGATGTGTGATCATTTGATGATCTGCTGAACAATCCTCATTCGGATTTTCCAAGTGATTATCATTTATCGAGTGGAATAAGCCGTGGTTATGGTCGTACAACTTTAGTTATTTGACCGGGGACAACGTAAATGCTCTACGTACATGCATGCACTATGATCCGTTTACGGACTCCATTGAGGGTCATCAGGTAGCGATACATGGTGTAGTTTTGATGGGTCATCAGGGATTCACCGCTCACCTACGAGTAAAGATATCCTATGTAATTTGATGAGTTAATAGTACAAGGGATATCTGGCCAGAGTAAGACATGAATATTTTGAAATGGTGTTTCCTCAGTTGCACATATCATATCATTATTATTACTCAAAGATATATCATATTGTTATTGAATTCAACTGCAACTCTCAAAATAATAATAGTTGCAGATTCGATCGAGATATATGAGTTGAAGGGATTGTATTCTAAGCTAACTATAATTTAAGTATATATCAGAGCCAAGGTTTCTCCAATATTAGTATCAGAGCCAAGGTTTCTCAATCGTATGATTTTTTTTTTCGTTTGAATTGTGTTAAACGAATTGTTTCTAACCACAGAAGAATTCTAAAATTGTAGGCCCTAAAAGTTTTTCAAAAAAAAAAAATTATTTTATACGCATTCTGCTTAGAACAGTTCCGAGTAGAGCACTTAGCACACGTACTGCAGCTGCCCTCGAGCAGCCACTTTAGATCTGGGCAGCGGGGACTGCGAAGATTCGTTTTGAAAATAAATATTTTTTTTCAAATTTCCCGTGCTCGAAACAGTTGACTGCATGAAAATTTTGGCAATTGGTATGGCAAAAAACAAGGGCGTCCTAATGGTTTCAAGCAATCCCTGGCACATGAGATCAATATATTTGTGCCCGAATTCCATGTTACAATTTTTTCAAAATTATGAGTCAAAATTAAAATTTTATGTTTGTCCTTGTAAATAATTTTAACAAATTATAAATAAATAATCTAAATATTATTTCTATTATTTATGATAAAAAGTTTTTTTACAAGAAATTTGATTACTCATAAATTGGATAATAAAATAAATATGTTTATTTAGTTTTTAATTTAATTTTATTTATGATGGTTAGTAACATATTTATAAGATACATGAATTGTTAATAATATTTGATATTATTGTTTTAGTATAATATTTCGATAATAAAAAGATGATCGAGTCACAACAAATTTTCTAGGTATATATTAGGATATTTTACATATTGTGTTTTTATTCATTTGATAATTATTTAAAGCAAGTCTGGTTTATGGCCCTCGTTCCCATGCTTTAAATTTATATTCCAATTGTGCTATGAAAATTAATTTAATGTAAATATTATATTTAATGGGAGATCAAGTATTGAAGATGGTGGACTCTGATTCTCAAGAATTTTGAAGTTCGAAAACATGTAAAATATTGTAAGCTTACATCCCTGCATTTACCTAGGTTTTGGATATGGATCCATATATGGCTCATATGGATCAATTATCTTTTGGTTATCGATCATCCTTTATTATTTATAATAATACATGTGATATATTAGAAATAACCTGTAATGCTCGAGATTTAATTACTGTAATCAGACGTTGATTAATTGACAGAATTGAGGTTATAGGAACTCAAATGACGAAGCCGGGCGTTGGTTTACTTTAAGCCAAGATGTTGAACCGAACATCTCAAGATGTTAGGCCGAACATCTCGCGCCCGAGCGGTAGAAAAGAACCGCCCGAGTGCCAATTTTACTTCTTGGACAGAATGTTTGGCGACCGAGCGGTAGAATATTACCGCCCGAGCGCCAGGAGATGTTCAGCCGAGTATCTCGGCAGAAACTGTTGCGCCCGAGCGGTAAGTTTTAACCGCTCGAGCGCCGAACAAGCGCCCGGGCGGAAATTTATGACCGCCCGAGCGCGAGACGTGCAGTAGGCACACTGAGCCACTTGGCTTATTGCATGTAACATATATATTTATATATATATATACAAATGTCTCATTAAGAATTAAAAAGAAGAAATCGAAGGAACTTTGCAAAATTGATTCTGGAATCGTAGAGTCGCGATTGTGCAAAATCCGTCCGTTAGATTTTGAATCCGACTTTAGTACGGTGTTCCTATTGACGCAGGCTTCAACTGGACGTAAGTTTTATTACGTTTAGATATGATATGAAATTATGATATTGTCGGAATTGAATAAGAATCATATATGGTGTTTCTGATACAGTAGACATCGTATAATTGAAGTCAGATTAAAGAACAAACTTGTTTATGTAATTGTTATGATTTTCGGAGTTGGTTGACTGGGATTCGATATCAGATTTGTATTGTGATTGAGATTATGAATTATACTGATACTGATTATGAGTTCTGATATTATATCTGTGATGTTGGGACTGACGAGGTTATCGAGATTGTATTATTATGCCGTCGAAACATCCGTAAATTGATATTGATCAGATTCGGTATTGGTGGAGATTGTATTGTGGTACCATATGTCGATTGGCATTGATCAGATTATGTTTTGATTTGAGTATTGATCAGAACAGGTTTTGAACTGAGTTATATACTGATATTATACCTATTCGAATGTTATTATCAGATTGGATATGGACAGAGTTGAATCTGAGACTTCGTCTTCGTCAGACCGAGAAGCTAAATGTATAAATTAATGTTGAGTTGGGATTGTACAACTCGAGTGAGGTTTGACTTGAGTTTCCCTAAATCACATACTTTATTTTATCGCATAGATACTTGCAAGAAATGATTTGATATGCTTGTTTTCTTGATTAATAGATAACAGGTATTAGACGAGTAATCTTGTGACAGAAGTGACAGTGGTAGTGGCGGGATTTCCACGAGCACATTGCACGATGTCACAAGATAGTGTATTGGCGATAGTGCCAAAGTTTGTCACCGGATGTTTGGCTATCGATGTGGATAGAATTAGAGCTTTTTCTATTATTGGTGATCGATACCGTATTGATGTGGATAGTCGGAGCTTCTTCTATTACTGGTGATCGATGTTATATCGATGTGGATAGAATCAGAGCTTCTTCTATTACTGGTGATCGATACTATTTCGATGTGGATAGAATCAGAGCTTTTTCTATTACTGGTGATCGATACCATATCGATGTGGATAGAATCGGAATTTTTTCTATTACTGGTGATCAATATGGAATGCCAACATTTGGAAATCGGGATCCCTAGGCTAGGATTGAGTCTAGTCTAAAACGTAGAGTCACGAGTGTGAGTGACAGTTATATCGATTTATATTGATTGATGTTAATTTATGTTCCTGAATATGGTATATGTCCATTTATGTTCCTGATGATGGTACATGTTTAGAATAGGAATTATTCTTGATATTGATTATGTTACATGTTATGAATATTTGATTCCTGTTCTGATTTTCATACATGTTATGGATGTCAGTTATATGCTTTGATATGATTTATATGACTACATGTATACATGGTTTATACTGAGAATATAATTCTCACCGGAGTTATCGGCTGTTGTCTTGTTTGTATGTATGCATGGCAACAGGTGGGATAGAAGCAGGGTCAGGACAAGAACGAGGCTGGACTAGATAGCGTGGAGATCCGGGCTCAGAAGCAACTTAGGATTCAGCACTGATATGTAGTTGAACCTAATTAGATTATTGTAGATAATACAATATTCGTATGTTTATGGTTATTATGTAATTTGAATTTAATTACATTACGTTTCCGATTTGCATTTTAAAAAAAAAAAAAATTAGACCATGTTTATTAAAAATGATTAAATATTCCTAAAGACCATTAAGGATTGAATTAGCGTCTGGGTCCCCACAACAGGTGGTATCAGAGCTGTAGGTCCTTGAACTGTAGGTTTCGTAGCACTGAGATAGAGGAGAGTGAGCGGGGTAGATTGAGTTTTCTTACCTACGTTTGATTGCTAGCATGAGATTGATTATAATGTGGAATTACATTGTGTATGCTAGCATGATATTATGTTTTAATGTCTGGATTTATATGGCATATGATTGAATATAATGTTGAAATTACATGGTATATGCTAAGATTTCAGTATGTTTTTACTGTATATTAAGCTACATGTTACCTGAATAGCTGAGTTGATTTGGTAATATGTATTATTTGAAACTGGATCATAACCAATTCTTGATCAGATGTAAGCTGATCAGGATTGGGATTGAGACGGATTTGTCTCCTGTTACTACTAACATCTGTGATTATCAGATATTCCTCCTAGAAGAATTTCAGAAAGGGGTAGTACTTCGTCTGATCAGATAGATGTATCAGAAACTCAGATGGAAATAAAGTTGAAAGAGTTTCAGTTATTTCAGCCGCCGATTCTGAGTGGTATCGAAACGTCTGAAGATTGTGAGAACTGGTTCGATGACATAGAAATACTGTTCGATTTACTTGAATGTACAGATGAGCAGAGAGTTAAAATGGTGCCTAACCAGTTACGAGAAGCCGCCAGGAGTTGGTGGATTACAAGTAAAAGAATGTTAGAACAGAGAGGTACCGTGATTTTGTGGGAAATATTCAGAACTGAATTTTATCGAAGATTTTTCTCAGTTTCGTACCGAGAAGACAAGAGAGCAGAATTTGAGAATTTGAGGCAAGGTCAACTGAATATTGAAAGGTATGTTGCTAAATTCTCTAATCTACTGCATTTTGCTCCTCATGTAGCTGGAAATGATGAAGCTGTAGCGGCTCAGTTCGTCAGAGGATTGAACTCGGATAGTTGCATTGATGAATATGCAGCGACCTTACCGTTTTGCTGATGCCTTGAGTAGAGCGAAGAGAGCGGAGGCGAGTCTGATTAGACAACTAGGAAGGTTGTGTGCGATGCAACCCCAGACACAGCAATCCCCTCACAGATTTGATAGTGGCGGTACGAGTGGGAAGCAGGAGTTGCTGAAAGCTCGAAAGAAACAGTTTAAGAAAGTAGGAAGTGGACCGAGTGGTTCATCTAGCTCCAGTGGTTCTAGCCCGAGTTATACTGGAGTTTATTGCAGGACTTGCGGAGGGAGACATCCCACAGAGCAATGCCAGAGAGTGACTGGTAATTGCAACATCTGCCGACAGTCTGGACACTTTGCTAGAGTTTGTCCACATAAAGGTTCCCGAAGATTTCAGGGAGCAGGATCATCTGGGTGTAGTGATCGAGGAACAGAACCAGGACACACTTGATGATATAGCGACAGGTACTGCTCTTTTATGTTTATATTGCATATGTATTGATATATACTAATGCATTTACTACGATTATCTTTGACTGAGTTGCATTGATATATGATGTACCTGTTGGGTCTGTATTACTGTAGAATTGATCTCTTTATCCTTTTGGGGAGAGGAATTGATATCAGTGAATTCTGTGATATATTGTATACTACAGTAAGATGAGAATGAGATTAAATTAAATTATGTTGTACTTGTGTTGTCTGATTTTGACCGCATTATTGATACCGATATGCTAACAAGTATAGAGAGGTTGTAATTTCTTGCCAGGAAATGGTAAGATTCAGATTTGAAATGACTGGAGAACGAATAATATACGATAAGGATTCTCGATTTTGAATTCCTTGATATCTATATTATTTATGAATCGATGATTTATCAAAAGGAATGGAGTAATTCCTTATGTATTCAGTTAATCACTGAAGTTGAGCCTATCAGGGATTGATTTATTAGTAGCAGGAAGTTTGCTATAGTCTTTCAGATGAGATTTCAGGCTTATCTTATATCAGGGAGGATTTCAGCCTTGATTTGACATCAGGTACTGGTTTCATTTTAAAATTTCGTATAGATTGACACTGATTGAATTGAAAAGAACTGAATGTCAGTTAGAAGATTTACTGCCTGAGAGTTAGAGTTACATCTGATTATGTGTTTCTTTGGGAAATACTTCAGTTCTAGGTATGGGTGGATAAATCCTGTGTTCGGAAGTGTTCTGATGACTTTATGCTCGTTTTATCTATGATATTTTGATATATTCGCAGCGTATGATTGAATTGAATCGAATAATTGAAATTTGTATTGAATATTCTAGGAAAAGAGAATGTTGTATACAGAATTGTTCGGATATGAATCGTGATTGCAACAGATTGTATTCAGAATCTGTGATATCTGAAGATAGTATACTGATTGGTAGTTTGAATCTGATCCGATATTATTATCATTTTGAATCTGGGTTTGATACCGATTGTTATGAACCGTTGAGATTATATACAGTTCGGCTGAGTCAGAACTGATTTTGAAGATTCAAGCAGTTCAGAAATTTGATCAGAATGTTCAAGACTTGATTTGGATAGTCAGAACAGTGTGTCAATCAGAATACCAGGTAGGTAATGCTTTACTTTATATAATTAGCTGATTTGTTTGTGTCAGATATTTCGAATTTGAGATGACAGGTATTGTCAATTGCACACAGTAGTAGATTCAGTACTATTCTGGTAACATGAAATATGTGATAATTCGAATAGACAGTTTTGAAGTAAACAGATGAAATAAGTTACGTCAGAATTTGTATTGAAATGTCTAAATCGCTGATAGGTGAAAACAGAAAGATAAAAACCAGGGGATTGGTTATACAAATTATTGATTCCTAAATAGAAATGGGAGTACATTTCTATCGATCTGGTGATGGAATTACCGAAATCTTGCCAAGATTGTACCAGTATGTGGTTATGATTGTACGATTGTTCAAATCTGCCTATGTTATATTGTACAGAATGACATACAAATATGACCAGACGACTGAGAGGTATATCAGAAACAGAGGTCTGATGGTATTAAATTCCAGAATTGGTTATATTATACCATGATTTTTGGTTGATTGTGCACTTTTAGCAGAATGTATAGCATGATTTTTCATTTATGAATTATAGATTGAAAGATAGTCGGAGCGAACTATCTAAATACTGGAGAATATCTAGGAACTGTTGTGCTGGATTTTAGCACTAGTTGACATGATTGATTGTCATTTATGAATTTTCGTACAACGAGAGCTATCAGATGAGTATTGAGATGTTGTACAGTGAGAACTGTCAATTTCCGTGGTATGGAGATTTATATTTCGATAATACTTGAGACTGAATCTGATAGGATCAGAGATCTGATATCGAAAATCCGAGGGAATCAGAAACAAATGAGGACAACTCGAAATTTGAAGAATGAATATATTCTTGACCGAGATAAACAGATTTGATAACAACTAATAGTTTTGGTTTGTTATGAACTGTTGATTGGTATATACGGATGTTGTATAACCAGTATTGTAAGATTAATTCTGTTAGAGCTATTTCGAGTGGTATTATGAGATTATACTTCTTGAATGATTGTTCCAGAGTAAAATCTGAAATTCGTAAAGGAAAGTTATTTCCGGATGAAGAATATTCCGCTGTTGGAAGTACAGTACAGTCATTAGGGCATCGAAGAGGCTACCTGGAAGACTGAGTCTGATATGAAGTAGCGACATTCGGAGTTATTACACTGAAAGGAGTTATGACTGATTCTATTATACATTTCTTTCTTTACCTGATTTGATTGCCTGTGATTTCGGGGACGAAATCCTATCTAGGGGGGGGGGGGGGGGAGAAATGTAATGCCCGAGATTTAATTACTGTAATCAGACGTTGATTAATTGACAGAATTGAGGTTATAGGAACTCAAATGACGAAGCCGGGCGTTGGTTTACTTTAAGCCAAGATGTTGAACCGAACATCTCAAGATGTTAAGCCGAACATCTCGCGCCCGAGCGGTAGAAAAGAACCGCCCGAGCGCCAATTTTACTTCTTGAACAGAATGTTTGGCGCCCGTGCGGTAGAATATTACCGCCCGAGCGCCAGGAGATGTTCAGCCGAGTATCTCGGCAGAAACTGTTGCGCCCGAGCGGTAAGTTTTAACCGCTCGAGCGCCGAACAAGCGCCCGAGCGGAAATTTATGACCGCCCGAGCGCGAGACGTGCAGTAGGCACACTGAGCCACTTGGATTATTGAATGTAATGTATATATTTATATATATATACAAATGTCTCATTAAGAATTAAAAAGAAGAAATCGAAGGAACTTTGCAAAATTGATTCTGGAATCGTAGAGTCCCGATTGTGCAAAATCCGTCCGTTAGATTTTGAATCCGACTTTAGTACGGTGTTCCTATTGACGCAGGCTTCAACTGGACGTAGTTTTATTACGTTTAGATATGATATGAAATTATGATATTGTCGGAATTGAATAAGAATCATATATGGTGTTTCTGATACAGTAGACATCGTATAATTGAAGTCAGATTAAAGAACAAATTGTTTATGTAATTGTTATGATTTTCGGAGTTCGTTGACTGGGATTCGATATCAGATTTGTATTGTGATTGAGATTATGAATTATACTGATACTGATTATGAGTTCTGATATTATATCTGTGATGTTGGGACTGACGAGGTTATCGAGATTGTATTATTATGCCGTCGAAACATCCGTAAATTGATATTGATCAGATTCGGTATTGGTGGAGATTGTATTGTGGTACCATATGTCGATTGGCATTGATCAGATTATGTTTTGATTTGAGTATTGATCAGAACAGGTTTTGAACTGAGTTATATACTGATATTATACCTATTCGAATGTTATTATCAGATTGGATATGGACAGAGTTGAATCTGAGACTTCGTCTTCGTCAGACCAAGAAGATAAATGTATAAATTAATGTTGAGTTGGGATTGTACAACTCGAGTGAGGTTTGACTTGAGTTTCCCTAAATCACATACTTTATTTTATCGCATAGATACTTGCAAGAAATGATTTGATATGCTTGTTTTCTTGATTAATAGATAACAGGTATTAGACGAGTAATCTTGTGACAGAAGTGCGTGGTAGTGGCGGGATTTCCACGAGCACATTGCACGATGTCACAAGATAGTGTATTGGCGATAGTGCCAAAGTTTGTCACCGGATGTTTGGCTATCGATGTGGATAGAATTAGAGCTTTTTCTATTACTGGTGATCGATACCTTATCGATGTGGATACTCGGAGCTTCTTCTATTACTGGTGATCGATGTTATATCGATGTGGATAGAATCAGAGCTTCTTCTATTACTGGTGATCGATACTATTTCGATGTGGATAGAATCAGAGCTTTTTCTATTATTGGTGATCGATACCATATTGATGTGGATAGAATCGGAATTTCTTCTATTATTGATGATCGATATGGAATGCCAACATTTGGAAATCGGGATCCCTAGGCTAGGATTGAGTCTAGTCTAAAACGTAGAGTCACGAGTCTGAGTGACAGTTATATCGATTTATATTGATTGATGTTAATTTATGTTCCTGAATATGGTACATGTCTATTTATGTTCCTGATGATGGTACATGTTTAGAATAGGAATTATTCTTGATATTGATTATGTTAAATGTTATGTATAACGGCCCGAAAATCCTTGCTTGAAAATTTGCGGAAAATTAAAATTTTTCTTTTTTTTTAAATAATTAAAATGCCTCATTCATAACTAGACCGATAAACAAAGTTTGATATTCAAAATGACAGCGGAAGTAAATATTTGTTTGCAAAGAAATAACAAGTTAAAAATATTCAACAACGGATAAAAATGTTTGCATAAAATGGTAAGTGCTGAAATGAGGTCCTCGGGTGCCACTACTGCCGACCCAAGCTGGCTCACTGGTCCCCGCCCTCGGCCCCATGCTCATCAGTAGCTACAACAATCAAGTCTAGTGAGCCTAAAGACTCAGCATGCATATATCGTAGATAGCGAGTAAATACTATATTAAAATTTGCATGAGATAAAATATCATGTCATGAGGCATACTGAAAATAACTTGTACTGAGCAATTATAATACGTGCATAACTTGAACTGGATAGTCATAGTAAAAACGATTGCTCCTTGGAGCCCTGTACTGAAATAATATGAAATGATTTTATGTTGAGATTATGGTCTACGCAAGTGGCCTCTGCACTGAACTGAACTGTCCGATCACTGGCGACCGGGGTACCAAACTGAACTGTCCGATCACTGGCGACCGGGTGGTACCAAACTGAACTGACCTGTAACTGGCTACCGGGTAAAATAATGCTCCCATGATAGTGAATTGACCACAAGCAATATCGCATAAATCTAAAAAATAAGTATTTTCTATTTTTATTCACGTAATAAAATTAAATGGCAAAAAGAAGTATCCTGTATTATTTTACCAACTGGATTGAATCGTCCCCAAGCTCGCTGCAACCTAAATATGCCATGAAAAATATGCAATAGATTTTTCTTGACCAAACTATGCAATTAAGTTTGAAAATGCGACAATTACTACTAACGACTTTGTATTTAATCATGATTCTGAACCAACGCGAACCAACACTGAACCAACGTAACGTCATGATTAAATACGCTTAAAATTATGAATTTATGCTCCTAAAATGATGAGGGTCGAAATTTAGGTGAAATGGAGGCCAAAACGTGAAATGCTCTTTCGAGAGTCAATTTGGCACATCGCACCGTAAATTCTCGTACGACTTCAAAAATGATCCGAATCACAAACGGCCAAAAACTTGGCCTTCCTAACTCGATGAGGCACTGTCCAGTCCAAGGCTATAGGCTAAAATTCAACCAAGAACTCAAACAAGCCTCCGAACCAGTCACAACAAGTTGCTGTCAAATTCCAGCAGCAGCAACTTCGCTTGCATCGCGTCGTTTGTGAGACTTTTGGCCATTGGGGCTTGAACCACCGACCAGAGCCTCTCCACAACGTCCCAAGGAATGATTTGAACCATGGCTAAGGGCCCTAGGCCAGCCACAATCCGAACCACACCAGAAACACGACCACACCCCTAGCCGAGAATGAAATCTGCGCGCTTGGGGGGGGGGGGGGGGTTCCTCTTCGTTCGTTGTCTTGTGTCGTTCCAGTGGCCATTTCATTGACCATGACACGATTTAGACATCAAGAGTTATGGTATGAACCGTGGATTTGGGCCAGATGCCAACCAAGATTCATACCACACCATCAAAAACCGAGGGACACATGCAGAATTAAAATGGGGCGAAGGGGCTGTTCTTGCTTTGTGTTTAAAAATCGATGCAACCATGGACCAAGCCTTGAAAGGAAAACTTGTTCACGTCTTAGACATAACAAGGAGATGTTCTAACCATGGCTATAGCCCCTAGGGCAGCCACAAGCAGAACATCACCCTTTTTGACAGCAAGCATAAAAATCGAATGGAGAAGGGGCATGCTTGGGGAGTTGCTGTCACATGCCAGTTTCCAGCATGTATGGGACTGAACGAATGGACCAACATGGTCTTAATGCATCCTATTACATGTCTATAAGTTGCCTTGGGAGCCTGGTGTCGAACCATCCGCCTGAAACATCAAAACAAGAAGACCCGTGAAGCTTGTCATGAGCAATAAAAATCTGCATGTTTGTTTTTCTGAAAATGCTCAGTGCATTTCGGTTTTTGCACATAAAAGATGATCATGCAATGTTAAATAAATGATAATAGGACTTGATTGAGGTTTGAAAGAAATCTAGACATGCCTTTGATTCGTTTGAAAGAAAAACGAAAGAATACGACGACTCGGCGCGGAGGAGGTGGAGCGCTTCTTTCCTTTTCTTTTCTTGCTCTCGATTTTCACTCTTGTTCTAGGCTATGGTGCTCACGATTTTTTTTAATCTGAAAGGCTGCTGAATTCAGTGGGGAGGGAGAGGAATAAGTGGTTAGGGGAGTGAGGGGAGATCCAATAATAAAGGGATTGAAATGGCATGACCAAATCTCCTATCTTTGAAATTTGAATTTATTGTTTGATATCAAATATTTGTTGGGGTCTTTGTGGATGGGGTGGCCGAAATTCTCTTTGTTAACCTAGACTAGGATAATGCTAATTAGTTAATTAAATGGTGCTCCCAAAAATAAAAGAATTATCCTACTAATTAAATATAAAGAAAGGATTAAAGGTGTGAGTTGGCAAATGAATTGTTTAACAATTCAAAGGGGCCGAAATTTAGCAATTAAAGGAAGGGTAAAAATGTTATCTAGATGATAAATTTTAAACCTTTAAAGCCTTACCTATTCTTTAAATAATTTAGTGAACTAAACCCTTAATTAATTGAAATCAAATGAATTTATTTCCTACTCACCTCAAGTAATTAAAATAAATCCTCAACCTCCTTTTTAACTTAAATCAACTTACTTGCTAGCTAAAAATAAATCCTGGAAATGTTTTCTAAATCTTAAATTTATCTCTAAACTCCAACTCCAGTCCGGCCTCACTGAAATAACTGAAAGAATAAAATTAAACTGCTGGCTAAAATAATTAACTTCAAAGAAAAGCATTTAAATATTCAAGCAATGAAGTCAATTTAATTTAAAATACTAGAATTATGCATGGCTTATACGTACTCTAAGTTACGGGTTCTACATTATGAATATTTGATTCCTGTTCTGATTTTCATACAGGTTATGAATGTCTGTTATATGCTTTGATATGATTTATATGACTGCATGTATACATGGTTTATACTGAGAATATAATTCTCACCGGAGTTATCCGGTTGTTGTCTTGTTTGTATGTGTGCATGGCAACAGGTGGGATAGAAGCGGGGTCAGGACAAGAACGAGGCTGGACTAGATAGCGTGGAGATCCGGGCTCAGAAGCAACTTAGGATTCAGCACTGATATGTAGTTGAACCTAATTAGATTATTGTAGATAATAAAATATTCGTATGTTTATGGTTATTATGTAATTTGAATTTAATTACATTACGTTTCCGCTTTGCATTAAAAAAAAAAAAATTAGACTCTGTATATTAAAAATGATTAAATATTCCTAAAGACTATTAAGGAATGAATTAGCGTCCGGGTCCCCACATAACCAGTATGAGAGTTATTATTAATATAATAACAAAAGTTGCATGATTCTGGCAATTATACAAACAAACATGAAACGATATTTTAAAATTGATGATGATACAAATTTTCAAAATTAAAATACCTCATTTAGGATAAGATTTAAAATTTAAATCAAACCATTAAAAGGAAAATTGAAAGAAAATTTAATATTTCTTTGTCTTCCATCAAAGGTGGTTGGTTGCATGTTGCACGCTATCCGCGGTCATTTTCTGGCTCATATTATCGGGAAGACTTAGATGCCGAAAGTTGTGGCTTCCACTAATAAACATGATGTGAACTACGTGGAACTCCTATGAATTTAGCTCATATTATTGGGGCATATCATGGCTACTGTCCACTAAGGTTCATGAACGTCTATTAAACTACTGATTTTTTTTAAATAATCCAAACCTTGGCCGAAACCAACATACACATAAAACTTATAAAATCCGAAACATGGTCCATAAAATAATTCCAACTATTGAGTAATATCAACTGCAATTGAAATTCTCAAACGTGAATCCAACTTAAATATTACTATTTAAAATAAAGACCAACAGATTACTAAAAATCTGTCAACCATCACAACATAAAAATCATAAACATTTTGAAATAATGTTTTAACCATAACCCTATAAAATCATAATTTGCGGAAGAATCGCAAGGCCCTCGGGCTTTTTGTGCACCACTAGGTCAGTCCACTCAGCTCTCAGTACCTCCAGTCTCCTCAACAACATACCCACCTGGATCAATCATATCTAATGTGTCTAAAGACTCAACACACCTAAATCGTATAGCAAAGTACATATACATATCAAGCAATAGTGAAAAGTACTGTAATTAAAATAACTTTCAGGATTTTCATAAACATAATATAAACTTAAATTTTTTTATATTCAAATCATGTCATCATATACGTATTCATTTTTCCTCTATTGAATTCAGATCATTAGTTGTGACTTTCGTATTAGCTGTTGGTCTATGGATCAATCTACGTATAACCATGGTACCCGATGGCAGGAACATTAGCGAAACTCTCACCCGTCAACTGAGCCTTGGCCTTACATGTTTCGTGTCCGTGTTCGTATTAGTCACAACCAATTCACCTCTTTCATATCATGTCATCATATTCACCACTTATAGATATTCATGCATGTACATACATTTTCTTGAATCCAAGCATGCAAAATATTTTCAGCATTTTCATAAAAATTCATACTAAATAAAACAAACATTTTAAATATATATTTTCAGTTTTCAGGGGCACTGTCAGTACTGCTAACTCGATTCAGGTGCAAAATGACCATTTTGCCCCTTAAACTCTAATTTGACCATTTTACCCCTGGACTTTAAAATTTCGACCCTAGTCCATCCAAACTTATTAAAACACCTTAAATCATACTTATAATCATTTCTTAGACGTAAACTCGAGCCCATACATTATATTATATAATACGTTTTAAAACTGGGACCTGGAGTCTCGATTTAAACCCGAATCAAACTGAAATGCAACCAAAGTTTCCCAAAATTAAACCATGACTTAACCACGCCCTATCAGACGTTAAACCACCTAGACCAAGCCTTTTAAGAACATCGAAATGAACCTGGAAGTTGCTGGAATTTTCTGCACATTAGAAGACTGAACCCTAGCTACATGTTCAAGCAAAAAAAAAAAACTCGACCCTACACTAAACCAGCTTGGACCAGACCCAAACCAGACCCTCCTGGACTGATATACCCATTGATCATAGCCCCATGCACGCGGATGTGCATGATTCGACCTAGACACTCCAAAACGCAACCCCCTTCCAACCAACCGTGCGCCTACTCCTAGCCCTTAGAACCAACCATGGACCAGCCATCTAGGACCTCGACTAAGACCCTTAAAAGTCTGAACCACAGCCTGGAACGGTCCTATGCACAGCATACCCTTGCCAAAACCCGATCGCCTCCAACACATCCAAATCGAGCCAAAAACATGAAGTCCGATAAGCCACCTACAAGGACTTGTTCCAGATCTTATATTTCCACCTAAACCCTCTCTAAACCTCCTGTAGATCGTCCCATAAAACGACTGGTGACCGCACTTGTGTTGGTTGCAGTTGACTGAGACTTGCCGTTTGAGGTGATGTGTGATGCTAGTGACACTGCTGTTGGGGTCGTTTTGGGACAACAGAAGAATGAGGTATTTCATACGATATACTATGCAAGTCAGACCTTAAGCAAGGCTCAACTCAATCATGCAATTGTTGAGAATGAATTGCCTTTGAAAAATTCCATTCATACCTTGTCCTATCGAAAGTTGTCGTTCAAACTGATCAATTTGCACTCAAGTTCTTACTTAAGTAAGGGGCCAAACCACTGTCAATTAGATGGATCTTATTATTTCAAGACTTTGACCTCGAAATTAAGGATAAGAAGGGCATAGAAAATGTGGTAGCTGATCATCTAGACTTGAGAATATTAGAAATGAATGTTTGGATCACAAGATAAATACTTGGTTTCCAGATGAACAATTATTCTTCCTACAAAACTGTCCCTGTATGAGAATTTTGCAAATTTCTTTGTCACAGGCGCACCACCCCCAAATTTATCATTTCACCAAAGAAAAAATTCTTTACTGACATGAAATATTATTTTTGAGAGGAAACATTTTTGTTCAGAATTTTTGCAGATTCCATGATTAGAAGATGTGTACCGGAGGAAGAAATGAGAGATTCTAAGCCACTGTCATGATCATGATGTAGGTGGTCACTTTGGACCGATCAAAACAATGTCAAAGGCACTTGAATGTGGATTTTTATTGGCCAGTTCTTTTTTAAGATGCTCGCTATTATGCCAACGAATATGTAACATCTCTAATCAGCATGAAATGCCATTGACTAACATCATTGAGTATGAGGTGTTCGATATGTGGGCAATAGAGTTCATGAGACCGTTTCCTTGTCTTTTACAAAAAATTACATCTTAGTGGCGGTTGACAATGTGTCTAAATGGGTAGAAGCCGAGACTAGTGTGAAAGACCGTATCTTAAAATACTAGTACTTCAATATTTACGAAAAATTTTAAATTTTCTTATTAATAATTATTATAAATATAAATAATAAAATAAAATAACGGTCACTACTCGTACTAAAAAAAATTAATATTAAAACTCCACCATTTTTGTGGGGACCCGGACCCTAATTAATTTCTTAATCATCTTTGGGAATAAATGGATCAATTAAATAAACTGGGTCTTTTTTTTTTAAATTACATAAGTGCGGAACATATAATAATCCATTTTATATAAACATTAACAGTAAAGTACAAGTCTTGTACAACAGTACGTTATAACAAACTACTGTTCTTTCACTACATAACAAGTAATGAAAATAACTCTACTTCTGGGTCCAAATCTCCACGCTGAACTGTAATCTCTCATCCTCTTCTCGACCCTGATCATGTCCCACCTGTTGTCATGCACACATAAAAACTTAACAACAGCCGGATAAATCCGGTGAGAATAATATTCCCAGTATAAACAACGTAAACATGCAATCATATAAACATAAACAAAAGCATATTACATTTATCAATAACTTGTATCAAAATCTGAAAGATATGAGTTGATATAAACCATAAGTCAAACTCTTGACTCTTAATCTCTGACTCGATTCTTCTCTAATCTAGGGATCCCGATTTCCAGACGTTGACATACTATATCGAATCTCAGCAATAGAAGTCGATCTAATCCTAAGCAACATCGATATAAACCGAACATCCAGTGTCTTGGCACCTCTGCCAAAGACTTGGCACATCCACCCATGACTCTTTCTCGATATCGATCTTCTATTTGCTGTTTTTCTATAAATCAATAGAATAAGCATACACAATAAATGAATTCAAAGGTATTAAACAATACAGATAAGTATGTGGTTGTAACACCCCAGATTTGATGACTGTCCTCACTGTATCAAAACGAGTCTTTCCAGCGTGCTTATGTCCTCACTCACACGCACCCTGGGAAACTTTCTAGGAGGTCACACATCCCAAAATTGCCCCAAGTCAAGCACGCTTAACTTTGGAGTTCTTATGTGATGAGCTACCGAAAAGAAGATGCACTTGTAACGCCCCAGATTCGAGGACTGTCCTCACTGTATCAAGACAGGTCTTTCCAGCGTGCTTATGTCCTCACTCACATGCACCCTGGGAAACTTCCCAGGAGGTCACCCATCCCAAAATTTCCCCAAGTCAAGCACGCTTAACTTTGGAGTTCTTATGTGATGAGCTACCGAAAATAAGATGCACCTTCTTTTCGGTAGCTCATCACATAAGAACTCCAAAGTTAAGCGTGCTTGATTTGGGGCAATTTTGGGATGCGTGACCTCCTGGGAAGTTTCCCAGGGTGCGTGTGAGTGAGGACATAAGCACACTGGAAAGACCCGTCTTGATACAGTGAGAACATTCGTCGAATCTGAGGCGTTACAGTTGGTATCAGAGCCAAGGTTTTCCCCAAAGGGTTATGTACTGTCACTTCGAGAAACTCGAGAAGTCACGCCTCAAATATGTGAGTTTTTACTGCTTTACATTTTATATGCTTAAAAATCTTTTAAATGTTTATATGATGCATGATATAAATCTTAGTTGCATGATGTAGGTAAAATGATTGATGCATTTGGGTAGTGGAAATGATTGAGGTATCGAAAAACTTAGAAAAAATAGGCTGCATGCACTACTTGAGCTGGATTTAGGAGTCGACTTTGGGAATATTTTTGGGTTAGAATTGTAATTTTATAGATTTTGAGGACCGAATTGTAGGGTTAGATGTTAAGTTTGAGATGAATAAGGGAATCTAAGCTTTGCAATCATCAAGTCAAGGAAAATTTCGAGGACGAAATTCTATTTAAGGGAGGAGAATTGTAACGTTCGAAAAATCAGTCCACGTAAATCGCATGCATGGAAAAATATTTTAATTGCTTAATTGTTTTATTTAATTGCTTTTAAATGCTAGCATGATGTTTACTATATGATTGAATGTAAAATTGCATGATTAAATGATTATATGACATGATTTCATGAAAATAAGGATTTTACCCGAATATTCGATACTAGGCAGGGAAAAGGAGACCGGGGACGACTAAGACAAGAATATGTATTTTTCATTAAATAATGGCAAGGCTTCCTAATATGATTAAAAGTGATTTAAATTTTCTAAAAATGGTGGAGTTCAAATTATTTTACGAATCGAGCTCGATTTTTCCCGGGAAGCCGGTTTTGGGCAAATAAGGAGTTTTAAAATATCAAAAATATTATTTTTGGGAAACTTATTTTATAAAATTTTATGTTTTATTTAATTAAGTATTATTGGGTCCAATTTAATTAATTTAAGTAGGCCCAATTACCCTTAATCATGCAAGCCCAAAACCAAAGCCCATTAATATGTTAATTAAATTATAAACAAGTGTTTTAGGTTTTAAAAACTTGAGATTTCAGCCTCCAAATCAGCCGAGAAACACCTTTGCACACACCATTCAGATTTTAAAAATTTAGGAAGAAAGAAAAGCTTGTGTTCTTCGTCGTCCGGTCGTCAAACGTCGCACCCTCACCGAAGATCGAATAATCGAGCGTTATAAATGCAAAGGCACGTTCCTAAACTCTTTTAAAACATCATACAAATCATAATATGCTTGATTTAATTGTTTATGCATGAAAAATATTGGGTTCGATTATTTTACGGTAAGTTGCGTATTTTTAAAGTTTAACGATTTTACGCTTGTTTTGAAACATGATAAAATATGAAGGATTTATAGCCAAAACATGACATAATAATAGAGAAAACAAGGCTGGAATTGTCGGCTAAATTTCAGAGATAGGGCCGAGAGTTGTTTTTTGAATAAGTGTTTGTATGCTTGTTGGGGTTCTAGTGGTTCGTTCTTTTGCATGGGGCTTGGGGGCTGGCCAGGGCTGGTTGGGGGCTTGGCCAGGGTCAAGTTCGATGGCTAGGTATGGTCCTAGGGCGGCTAGGGTTCAAGCTTGGGGCTGGGGAAGGAGTCCATGCTGGTTGGAGCTCTTCTCGAACAGTATTTCTGGTGGCCGATACTTTCAGTGTAGTGGCTCGCTAAGGGGCTGGGCTAGGTGGTCTGGACGGTGGCCAAGGATGGACCAGAGAGGGTTAGGAAGGGCTGGGATCGTCGGTGGCCCGGGTAGAAGCCTCCACATGAAGTTGACAGAGTAAGGAAGGGAGGGGGTGGCGCGCAGCTTGTTCCTGATTCAAGGGGTTCATTGCTTGGGTTCAGGGGCTGGGCTAGGCTTAGGCGGGGTCTGGGCATGGTCCAGGGTCGGTGAGGGTCCGAGGTGATCGCTGGTTAAGTGGCTAGAGGAGTCCTAGTGTGTCTTGGAGTCTTGTAGCGTGAGTGGCAACCTTATGTGCAGCTTCTGTTCACTTCGGGTGGTTCTTGCAGTGAGTTTAAGTGGCTGGGCTGGTGTTGGTAGGGGCTGGGCGTGGTCCAGGGGTGGTCAGGGTCGTGTGGGCTCGGTGGTGTTTAGGCTGGAAAGACCCGTCTTGATACAGTGAGGACAGTCGTCGAATCTGGGGCGTTACAGTTGGTATCAGAGCCGACCTCTCCGAGTATGGTGTGGTTCGGGGACGAACCAAGCGGAAGCTGGTGGGCATGTGAGGCCCGGGGCTGAAGAAGGCGGGGGGTGATCGCCGGTGCCATGAGGTGGCAAGGACAATGAGCGGCTCCTGGCAGGCTTCTAGGTAGAGGGAACATGAATGAACCGTTCTTACACCGGAAGGAGAGGGATTCCGAGACCGTTCAATGTAATGGACTGTACAGTTGAAGAGGGCTTAAAAGATTTGATTGGTACTACTCATATCAAGAAGGTGCATCTTCTTTTCGGTAGCTCATCACATAAGAACTCCAAAGTTAAGCGTGCTTGACTTGGGGCAATTTTGGGATGTGTCACATACTGGGAAGTTTCCCAGGGTGCGTGTGAGTGAGAACATAAGCACGCTGGAAAGACCCGTCTTGATACAGTGAGGACAGTCGTCGAATCTGTGGCGTTACAGTGGTTTTGGGAAACTCAAGTCGAATCTAACTCAAGTCGTATCTCCCGGTTCAACATTGATTTATACCTTTCTTTTCGTAGTTCTCGGTTGAATCAAATATCAGTCTGACTTTGTTCTGTCTTCAAAGCCTTCAATCCCAAGTCTGGAATGACATATTCGAGGAATACAATATCAACATATGCCACAATCAATACCAGATTGATACTAAACCTCGTACGAATGAGAAGCAAACACGATTATCGAAATCTCACCCTCAACTCAATAACAAACAAGGATCGATTATGTTGTCCCGATCTTTTGAAACAAGTAATGATTTGTGATATTCACCTCTAAGCGATTATAACTTAGCAACAAATATCAACGATAATAACAATCGAATTTCAAACGAACCTTCAAAGAACTTGTTTTGACAATCCGAGCGAAAAACAATCGACAAACGCCACAAAGATACAATCTTTGATAAGTTTGATTTGGGTTGAAGATCAAAGCAAAATGCCTTGAATATTGAGAGAAAATCTCCAATAATATTTTTAAAATCTGAATTCGTTTGTTCATCATTGATACAAGGCATATAAATACAATAAAATAACTAGAAAGGTGTGTGAAAAGACTTAAATAAGATAACTAGCAAATTTGACACGGAAGTGCGCCAAAAGACCGCGGGTGCGGTGCTTGTTTGACCGCGGGTGCGGTGTAGCTTCGGGAAATTTTTTTTTTAATTTTTTTTTTATCATGAACCGCGGGTGCGGTCGCTTTTTTAGCGCGGGTGCGCTAGACCTTCGGCAATTGGACCGCGGGTGCGGTCTCTGTTTTAGCGCGGGTGCGCTGGATCTTCGGCAATTGCACTTGAATAACATTCCAAAAACCTCCAATATTATTCCCATGATTCCCAACCTCCTCTAATTTAGTCACCCAATTTGTAGATCCTCCTTGGTAGTTCATCATGAGTCCTTGAAGTGCTTCTTTAAACTTCTTGCTAAGTCCCCTCGTTATAGGTCCTTCGGGCAACTCCAACGACTCCCATGCTTTCTTTGGTGCTTGATCAACCACGTTTGCATCATTCTCCCCTTCTTGAAAAGGATTTGTCCTCAAATCTTGATCATCTCCTACATCAAACAACGAAAGATCACTAACATTAAAAGTATAACTGACATTGTACTCACCTGGTAGGTCTAATTTATATGCATTGTTGTTGATCCTTTCAATTACTTGAAATGGTCCATCACCCCTAGGTAAAAGCTTTGAACGTCGCTTCTCTGGAAATCTTTCCTTCCTTAAGTGTAACCACACCCAATCTCCCTTCCCAAATATCACCTTCTTCTTTCCCTTGTTGGCTTGCTTCATGTATTGTAAATTCTTCTTCTCGATGTTATTCTTTACCTTCTTATGCAAACTTCTAACGAATTCAGCTTTCTTCTTGCCATCCATGTTCAACCTTTCACTCACAGGCAAAGACATCAAATCCAAAGGAGTTAAAGGATTAAAACCATAAACAATCTCAAATGGTGAATAATTCGTAGTAGAATGCATGCATCGATTATACGCAAACTCAAAAATGGCAAACAATCTTCCCAATTCTTTAAGTTCTTTTTAAGAATAGCACGCAAAAGTGTTCCTAAAGTTCTATTGACAACTTCAGTTTGCCCATCCGTTTGAGGATGACATGTAGTAGAAAACAACAATTTTGTGCCAAGTTTAGCCCATAACGTTTTCCAAAAATAACTCAAGAATTTAACATCACGGTCCGAAACAATAGACCTAGGCATGCCATGCAACCTAACGACTTCTCTAAAGAATAGATCCGCAATGTGAGATGCATCATCAGTTTTGTGACAAGCAATAAAATGTGCCATCTTAGAAAATCTATCCACAACAACAAATATAGAATTCTCCCCTTCTTTGTCTTAGGCAACCCCAAAACAAAGTCCATAGAAATATCAACCCAAGGTTCACTAGGGAAGGGAAGTGTTGTATACAAGCCATGTGGTTGTGTTTTAGATTTAGCTTGTCTACAAGTAATGCATTTTTCACAAACACGCTCAACGTCACGTTTCATGTGTGGCCAATAGAAATGTTCATACAATGCACTTAAAGTTTTAGCCACACCAAAATGCCCCATTAAGCCACCCCCATTGCCTCCCTAACAAGTAATTCACGAATGAATTATCTAGGGATGCACAACCTATCTTCCTTAAACAAGAAACCATGATGCAAATAAAATTTGTCATGTGGACCATGTATACATGTTTCAAATATATTCTTAAAATCCTCATCTAACACATATAATTCCTTCACATGCTCAAACCCCAAAACTTTAGACTCCAAAGTAGAGATTAGTACATACCTCCATGATAGTGCGTTAGCCACTACGTTTTCCTTACCTTGTTTGTACTTGATGATGTAAGGAAATGTACCTATGAATGCCACCTACTTAGCATGCCGCTTGTTCAGTTTCTGTTGCCCCTTAAGGTACTTCAGAGACTCATGATCGGTATGGATCACAAACTCCTTAGGCCTCAAGTAGTGTTGCCACACCTCCAAAGTCCTCACAAGCGCGTACAACTCCTTGTCATACGTTGGATAATTTAGTGCTGCTCCATTGAGTTTCTCACTAAAGTACGCATTGGTCGTCCTCCTTGCATCAAAACACCACCAATACCTACACCTGAAGCATCACATTTAATTTCAAAAGTATTAGAAAAATCAGGCAAAACAAGTAAAGGCGCATTAAAATTTTTGTTTAATAATATTAAAAGACTTCTCTTGCTCTTCGCCCCAACGGAATGGAACGTTCTTCTTAATCACCGCCGTCATCGGTGCCGCTAGTGTGCTAAAATCTTTTACAAACCTCCTATAGAAGCTTGCAAGACCATGAAAGCTTCGAACTTGACTAACATTAGCAGGCGTTGGCCAATCTCGAATAGCACTTACCTTGTCCTCATCCACTTGTATCCCCTGTGAACTTACCACAAAACCAAGAAAGACAAGTTTGCTTGTACAAAAATCACATTTCTTAAGATTAGCATATAAATGTTCAGCCCTAAGTGTTGTCAGTACAAGTCTCAAATGCTTAACATGCTCTTCTAAATCTTTGCTATACATAAGAATACCATCAAAATAAACCACAACAAATTTCCCTATGTAAGCACGCAAGACATGATTCATCAACCTCATAAAGGTACTAGGAGCATTAGTTAAGCCAAAAGGCATGACCATCCACTCATATAACCCATACTTGGTTTTAAATACCGTTTTCCACTCATCACCTTCCCTCATTCTAATTTGGTGATAACCACTTTTCAAATCAATCTTACTAAAAATGCATGCACCATGCAACTCATCTAACATATCATCTAGTCTAGGTATGGTATGCCTATACTTGATGGTTATGTTATTAATTGCCCTACAATCCACACACATATGCCATGAGCCATCTTTCTTAGGAACTAGTAAAACAGGTACAGCACAAGGAGACATGGACTCATGCACAAAACCCCTATCTAACAACTCACTTACCTGTAGTTGTAGCTCCTTAGTCTCCTCCGGATTACTTCTGTAAGCTGGACGATTTGGCAATACAGTTCCAGGTACCAAATCAATTTGGTGCTCAATCCCCCTCAATGGTGGTAATCCTTGAGCTAGCTCCTCCGGAAATACATCTTCAAATTCCAGCAAAAGTGAAACAACAATGCTCGGAAGGGATCCGGCTATATCACTTGTGTTAAAGAAAATCTCTTTGTAAAGAAACAACACAAGTGGATCATGTGTGTGCAACAATTGTTTCAACTCAGTTTTTTGGGCCATATATGTTTTCTTTTTGACCTCTTTGCTCTCATTTTCTTTTCCCTCTTTTTTTTATCTCTATGGTCATCTCATCACTTTTTTTATCAATTATTTTTTTGACCATATCGTTTTCTTGTTTGTTTAAGGCCACCTCACTTTTGTTTTCACTCTTTCTTTCGGCCTCATCTCTTTTTTTCTTTTGTCGTTGGTCTTCCAGGATTTGTTTTGGGGACAAAGGAAGTAAAACAATGGATTCTTTCTTGAGTACAAAAGAATATCTATTTTTAAACCCATCATGTGTCACTTGCCTATCATATTGCCATGGTCTCCCTAACAAAATATGACAAGCATGCATTGGCACCACATCACATAACACCTCATCAATATACTTCCCAATCGAAAACGCAACCAATACTTGTTTGTTCACTTTCACTTCAGCACAGTCATTCAACCACTGTAGCCTATATGGTTGAGGATGTTTTAAAGTAGGCAAGCTCAATTTTTCAACCATCTCAATACTATCAACATTGGTACAACTTCCTCCATCTATAATAAGATTGCAAACCTTGCCATTGACAAAACATCTAGTATGGAACCAGTTTTCCCGCTAATTCGTCTCCTCTTCTTTGACTTGGGCACTTATGATACGCCTAGTCATTAATGCCTCACCCACAACTGCTTCATATCCCTCATCAGGATCCTCTAATGCAGGCATCTCATCTTCATCCTCTCCATCATCACCCTCACTATGAGATTCATACTCCCTATAATTATTCAACACCATCACCCTTTTATTGGGACATTGGCTAGCAATATGTCCAACTCCTTGACACCTAAAACATTTAATATCTCTAGAACGATTAATAGGAGTTTCAGGTTTACCTTGCACTCCCTGCTCGGGCGCCTCCTGTTTAATGTCAACTTTGGGCTTGACCACTACCTTGCTTTCTTCACGTTTAACAACGTTGGAACGCCAAGATGTTGATGTATTACCAGATTGTGTGGTACGACCAACTCCTCTCCTCTTCAGTTGTTGCTCCACTTTTATCGCCATCTGCACCATTTCGTCTAGATCCAAGTAATGTCTAAGTTCCACTTGGTCTTGAATTTCCCTGTTCAAACCACAGAGAAAACGAGCCATAGTAGCCTCACTATCCTCATCTATGTTTGCTCTAATCATGACTACTTCCAATTCTTTATAGTAGTCCTCAACACTCTTCACACCCTGTCTCAAAGTTTGTAACTTCTTAAACATTTCTCTATAGTAGTGATTTGGTACAAACCTCTTCCTCATTACGCTTTTCATCTCAGCCCAAGTTTCTATAGGCCTCTCATTGCATCTTCTCTTAGTGGTCACTAAATGATCCCACCAAATAAGTGCATAATCAACAAATTCAACCACGGCTAACCTAACCTTCTTTTGTTCGGAATAATGGTGACAATCAAACACGAATTCAACTCGATTTTCCCATTCTAAATAAGCCTCTGGATCCGACTTACCATGGAACGACGGAATTTTCATCTTAATGCTACCTATGTTATTATCTTCCTTATTCCCATCATCGTACCTACCACGTAAAGCTTCTCGCCTTCCCCTACCAAATCCTCTACCTCTTCCGCTCCTACCCCAGTTTTCGTTTTGACTCTCCTCTTCTACTCCCAATTCATAATCATCCTCTTTTTCTTCGATTGTACCCAAACCTTTAGGCTTAGATTTATTTTCACTAGTGCTAACTTCAAGCCTATCCAACCTCTCATATAAAGGATCCAACTCGGCCCTCATCATTCTACTAAAATGCCCAAATAACGCCTCCATTTGAACCTTAGACAACCCCTGGTTCGAACTTTCTCCTACTTCCCTCTCCATTTTAATTTCAGATTTTGTACCTGCAATAAAATGTTAGTAGAAATAAAAGATTTTCCTCACCCAAATTCTCACGATCACTCCAAAGAAATAACAGTCGCACTCAAATGTTTTTTCACTCGAATTTGATAGTTCTCTCAAAGGTGTGCTCAATCTTTATATTTTCTTTTTATCAAACTAACAAGATTCAACTTGTGAACACTTGCAACTGTCTCACTTGGATTGCACAAAAACAAGAACGATAGAATAACACCGAACAATTTTTTTTCAAAAATTCTGGATTATCAAATAACAAAGGATGATAGAAATAACGCAGATCTTAAAATAGAACAAAGTATAACACAAAACTGAAACAAAACAAATTTTTGTTTTTGTTTTTGATAGATATGACAATAGAAACAAAAGTATAATACAGATCTGACGAATTTTTAAACAGATCTGAAAATAATAACTTACTTGAATCAAACAGAACCAGAAGCTCTGATACCAAATGATACGAAACCTCGTACGAATGAGAAGCAAACACGATTATCGAAATCGCACCCTCAACTCAATAACAAACAAGGATCGATTATGTTGTCCCGATCTTTTGAAACAAATAACGATTTGTGATATTCACCTCTAAGCGATTATAACTTAGCAAAAAATATCAACGATAATAACAATCGAATTTCAAACGAACCTTCAAAGAACTTGATTTGACAATCCGAGCTAAAAACAATCGACAAACGCCACAAAGATACAATCTTTGATAAGTTTGATTTGGGTTGAAGATCAAAGCAAAATTCCTTGAATATTGAGAGAAAATCTCCAATAATATGTTTAAAATCTGAATTGGTTTGTTCATCATTGATACAAGGCATATAAATACAATAAAATAACAAGAAAGGTGTGTGAAAAGGCTTAAATAAGATAACTAGCAAATTTGACACGGAAGTGCGCCAAAAGAACGCGGGTGCGGTTCTTGTTTGACCGCGGGTGCGGTGTAGCTTCGAGAATTTTTTTTTTAAATTTTTTTTAATCATGGACTGCGGGTGCGGTCGCTGTTTTAGCGCGGGTGCGTTAGACCTTCGGCAATTGGACCGCGGGTGCTATCTCTGTTTTAGCGCGGGTGCGCTGGATCTTCGGCAATTGCAGTTGAATAACATTCCAAAGACCTCCAATATTATTCCCATGATTCCCAACCTCCTCTAATTTAGTCACCCAATTTCTAGATCCTCCTTGGTAGTTCATCATGAGTCATTGAAGTGCTTCTTTAAACTTCTTGCTACGTCCCCTCGTTATAGGTCCTTCGGGCAACTCCAACGACTCCCATGCTTTCTTTGGTGCTTGATCAACCACGTTTGCATCACATATAAAATCAGAACTCAATCTAATTCTGTTTCGACGGCATAACATCGCAATCTTGAAATACCCCGGCAATTCAAAATCAGTATATACCAATCTCAATAACTCATAATCAATCAATAACATAATCTTATACCAAATATGTATAATCTCAATCAAATCAATTCTGAAAATCATAACAATTTCGTACGGTATCCGTTCTTTGATTCGGTTTCGATTATACGATGTCTAATATCTCAAGAACACCACATATTAATCATATCTGATTCCTTCAATATCATATTTTCAAATCATAACAAAACATAATAAAACTTACTTCCTTTTGAAGCCGTTGTCGAGAGGAGTACAAGACTGAAATCGGATTAAAATTCTAACGGTCGGATCTTTGTAAAATCAGAATTCTAGTATTCGAAGGAAACTTGAAGCTTTCTCCTATGGATTCCTCGGTTTCTTCTCGTTCAATCTGACGGAAATGAAGCTTTTATATATATCAATGCATGGTGGAGAAATGTGGCTCATCCTTTGCACTGCACGTCTCTCGCATATGCGCGACCTCCCTCGGCGCATATGCGCGAGACCTACTGGTCGGCAGGCATGAGATCTTCTGCTCGCGCATATGCACGCCCTGATCCCGCGCATATGCGCAAGACCTACTGTCTCGGCAATTGTCACTTGCACATGCTCGCGAATATGCGCGCACTCTCATCAGGCATATGCGCGAGGTTCTTTGCCCATCTCGCGCATATGCGCGGCTCGTGTCGTGCATATGCGCGAGACCTTCTGCCCTCGCACGTACAATATCACATGCTGTTCCAAATCGTGTCTCAGAGTGATCCTTATATAATCACTTTAATTCATAATCAATAATCTCGGATTAATAGGATAAAAATCTCGGACATTACAATTTTTAAATCCCACAACCAAAAATCCAAGTTAAAAACATCCACCATAATTTGAAAAAGTCAAACATTATATAAAAATTCAGCATACTATTCAACAAAACTAAGGCATAAAAATTAGAGAAAATAGTTTTAAACGTGCATAATTAAAATTCTCGTGAACTAAAAGGTCATCGGGTTTGAACTGCCACTAGTCTGAGCCTGCTCAATGGCCACCACCTCCCATCCCCTCAACTACATCATCTACATCGATCAAGTCTAGTGAGCATAATGACTTAGTATGCATAAACCGTGAATAAAAAGTAATACGTCATACAAATTCATGAAATTAAAATATAGCTCGTACATAGAATAATATAAGCATAAGTATGTATAACACGACTTTCCTGCATAAAGATTTCCATAAAATGATATTTTCAGACTCGTCATAATAATCGTAATTGCAAATCATTTTGCGTAGAGTTCTATTCAATGCAAGTGGCCTATAACATAATTTGTTTGAGCAAATTAAACCACAGTACTGGGCCGACAGAGATCACCACAGACCTTGGACTGGATGTCCTCTCCGTAATATAATATAATCCTCCGAAGAGGTTGGAGAGGTCCTCAGACACATTCTCCAGCTTCCAAACCCGTAACATAATTTTGCCACAAGACAAATCTCATAGCTCAAAAATAATTATTTTGCCCGTGATACATATTTACAAACATCGTGGACTTCGTTGGAATACCCTTGACATACTGCAAAAACCACCATATTTCACTAACCAAACATAGCCCCAAGAAGCACTCAGACACGTACAATGCACGAACTAAATAAAATAGCTTACGAATATTGAACGACTGGGGACTCGAACCATCCTTAGCCAACATCCTCACCTACTGTCCAAGAGCCAAACAAGCCCCGAACCCTGAAAAAACCCCTTAAACCATAAACAACACCCAATGCATGAAAACGACTCATGGAGACGCAATACGACCCATTAACGCTTCTCACAAATTCCCGCCTAAACCAACGTGAATCGGACCCGAACCAAGCCTTACACTAGAACCTTAGACTCAAATTAAGCCCCTGGTCCATCCATTTAAAACCCAGACCCGAGCCCAAGCCTCAAAAAACCAGAAAGACCATGACAGCCCCTCATGTGAGGGCCAATTTTGTGCAGCTTTAGTTTTTTTGGTTCCAGCCATCTAGCTACCGCTCCAGACCATGAACCAACATAAAAAGACTAATCCTAAGACCCTAAGACATTCCCCAAACCATATCCAAGAGCCCTGGTCCAGCCATACACTGAACCACAAGATCAAACACCTACAGCCCCTTACATGAACAAAAACCTTCACACATCTGCTTGTTTCTCTGCTAGCGCTGTTCCTGGAAAGCCAAACCATGAACCACCTTAACTAGGGTCATACTAGGACTCTTAGAGACTGCCTGAACCATAGGGCCGAGCCCATGTCCAGTCCATGCACTCATCCAAGCGACCGAAACCAAGAATAACACCCGCACGCCATAATTCGCGCCTCTTTCTTCCCACGCTAAACCAGCAGCTGAACCTACCTGGATCACATACCAGCGTTTTAAAACACCCTAATTCATTGCCACATAGCAGCAGCAATGTCCAGAGGGATCCATCCAAAGGATTGATCAAGAAAACAATGAAATGGACCAATTCATAAATAAAATTTCAGATATTGATCCAAATTATTTTTCTTTCAATCTTGGCACTTAACAAACAAATTTTGATGCATAATTTGTATTACAATACATAATATAATATGATAGATGTATAAAAAAAAGGTTAAAACATGCCTTCACGTTAAAACGCACGAATTGTCCACAAACGAATGTTTTGGAGGATGGAGGCTTAACGGGGATGTTTTGCTATGTTTTATGGCTCGAAAAGCGGGTAAACATATCAAGTATAATCGTGTGATGATCGTATAGGCTGTTGGTGGAAGGAAACAGAAAAATTACAAGCATTTTATTGCAAAGAAAATGGCCAAGAGTTTGAATCTTGTGTGTGTGTTCACTGTGTGTGTGCATGGGTCTAATGTGTGTATTAGGGTAGGTTTCATTTACAGATTACTTAATACATGTATTAGGTGTTTTAGTTTAATTAAAACTCTAATTAAATTTACTAATTAAGCCCTTACAATTTAAATTACTAATTTAGTCTTCCAGTTTTTGAAATTTAGGGTCCTAAAAATTTTAAATTATACCCTTAATTAAATACTACATAGTTTAATTAGTTAAGTCGTAAAAATAGTTATTAAAATATTTTATTTCGAGTGGACATATTTAAATTCTTAAATTTTTGAATTTTGCTAATTAAAATGCTTAACATTTCTATTTCACTCGATAAATTAAATTTAGTCCTAAAGATGATAAAATTTATTAATTTATAACTTAAATTTTTAACATCTTAATCGTCTCCATCTCTTTTTCTGATACAACATCGAATATTCGTCTTAAAGATAAAACTCATTAAAATATCTGAAATAGAAAAAAATTTCATAATAAAATAAATATATATTTTTAAAATAATTTAACACACATCATGCGTTGCTTAAATTATTAACTAAATAAATAAATCAATTCAATCATGCATGATATTTACGTGTACTAGTTTTTGACTCCTCTCCTATAGGTCTATATCTGATAAGGCTTTTCCCTGTATGATAGGTTCAGTGATAGCTGTAGCGGTTCAGAGCTAGAACATGTGAATGATTCATCATGTACTCCCTTAGCATAGAAACGTGGAACATATTATGCACACCTGCCAGATTCGGCAGCAAGGCTACTCGATAGGCTAGCTCGGGAATCTCAAACAGTCCTATGAATCTCAGACTCAACATGCACAAATCTCATAACACCCTTCATATGTGTTATTTTTATGAAGACGTGGGCTCCTACGAAAAATTCGAGATCCCTTTTTTTCTTGTCATCGTAGCTCTTTTGAAGACTCTAAGTAGTCTTCATCATGTCCCGGATTTTGACTACCACGTCTACAATCTGCTGAACAATCTCTGGACAAAGCTCAGATCTCTCCCCGACTTCATCCCAGTCAATAGGCGATCCGCACTTCCTTCCATATAGTTCCTCGTAGTGAGCCATACATATAGATGATTGAAGCTATTTTTATAGGAAAACTCTACTAGCGGTAACTTAGATTCACAACTCCCATGGAAATCGATCATGCATGAACACAGCAGGTTTTCTAAAATCTGTATCACCCTCTCGGACTGACCATTTTTCTAAGGATGAAATGTTGTACTAAATAGAAATTTCGTCACCATTTCGGAATGCAAACTCTTCCAAAAGGACGACATAAACCTCGGGTCTCTGTCAGATACGATGTAACTGGGATCCCGTGTCATCTGAATATCTCCCGGATGTATAACTCTACATACTACGTCATGGAATATCGGCAAGAAGTGAGCTGACTTGGTAAGAAGTTCAACGTTAGCCAAATAGCGTTAGATCCTCTGACTGACCTCGGAAAGCCGACTATGAAATCAATGGTAATGTTCTCCCATTTTTACTCGGGGATATGAAGAGGTTTGTTCATCCTTGCAGGTCTCCGATGCTCTACTTTTACCTGCTGGCAAGTTAGACATTCAGATGCAAAGCATCGAATGTCTTGTTTCATTCATGGCCACCAATAAAGCATCTCCAAGTCTTTGTACATCTTGGTGCCTCTTGGATGAATGAAATATGGTGCTGCATGCGTTTCTGACAATATATATCCTTGATTCGAATGATGCTTGACGTTTACGTATACTAGTTTTTGAGCACTACAGTTCCTCCCCCACTTAAATAAATTTTGTCCTTGAAATTAAGGCTTAACAAACAGTTCTGGGTGGCAACTCATCATGTCGGCTTCGATCTCCCGAGTAGCTTCCTCATCGGAATGGTTAAGCCAGTTGACCTTGATCAACTTTCGTAACTTTGTTTTTTAGTCTCCTCTCCTATAGGTATAAATCTGAATAGGCTTTTCCTCGTATGACAGGTTCGTTGATAGCTGTAGCGGTTCAGAGCTAGAACATGTGAATGATTCACCATTTATTTCCTTAGCATAGAGACGTGGAACACATTATGTACACCTGCCGAATTTTTCGGCAATGCTACTCTATAAGCTAGCTCGAGAATCTCAAACAGTCCTATGAATATCAGACTCAACAAGCCCAAATCTCATAACACCCTTCATATTTGTTATTTTTATGAAGACATGGGCTCTTACAGAAAATTTGAGATCCCTTCTTTTCTTGTCAGCTTAGCTCTTTTAACGAATCTAAGTAGTCTTCATCATGTTCCTGATTTTGACAACCATGTCTACTGTCTGATGAACAATCTCTGGACCAAGCTCTGATATCTCGCCGACTTCATCCCGGTGAATAGGCGATCTGCACTTCCTTTCATATAGTTCCTCGTAGTGAGCCATACCTATAAATGATTGAAGCTATTGTTATAGGCAAAATCCACTAGCGGTAACTTAGATTCACAACTCCCATGGAAATCGATCATGCATTCACACAGTAGGTCTTCTAAAATCTGTATCACCGTCTCGGACTGACCATCTGTCTGAGGATGAAATGTTGTACTAAATAGAAATTTCGTCCTCATTTCGGAATGCAAACTCTTCCAAAAGGACGACGTGAAACTCGGGTCTCTGTCAGATATGATGTAACTGGGATCCCATGTAAATGACTATCTCGCGGATGTATAACTCTACATACTACGTCATGGAAAATGTCTTCTTTATCGGCAAGAAGTGCGCTGACTTGGTAAGACGATCAACGTTATCCAAATAACATTAGATCCTCTTACTGATCTCAGAAAACCGACTACAAAATCCATGGTAATGTTCTCCAATTTTTACTCGGGGATAGGAAGAGGTTTGAGCGTCCTTGCTGGTCTATGATGCTCTACTTTGTACATCTTGGTGCGTCTTGGATGAATGGAATATGGCGCTATATGCGTTTCTGACAATATATATCCTCGAATTGAATCATCTTTAGGCACCCAAATCCTTCCTCTATACCTTACAATCCCATTGCTCATTATGTAAAGCTTACAACTCTTGGATTCATCTCTAGACCTGCGATTTCTGCAATTGCTCATTAGATGTCTGTCTACTACGAAGACGGTCTATCAAAGTGGACTGTACCATCAAGGTGGATAATCTAGGAGCTCTTCCTCTAGGATATTACTCGTGATCGAACTTCTGCATCTCTAGATGTAGAGGTCTCTGTACCAACAGATGCGACATAACTCTTGCTTTCCTACTCAAGGCATCAGCGACTACATTTTCTTTTTCTAGGGTGATAGCTAATATCACAATCATAATCTTTAACCAACTCTAGCCACCGTCTCTGTCACGTGTTCAAATCCTTCTGTAAAGAAATATTTGAGACTCTTGTGATCAGTAAATATCTGGCAATTTTCATTGTACAAATAGTGTCTCCATATCTTTAAGGAAACATCCATGGCAGCTAACTCCAGATCATGAGTCGGATAATTCTTTTCATGCACATTCAGTTGTCTGGAGGCATATGCGAAGAATTGGTTGTGCTGCATCAGTACGACGCCTAATCCGAGATTAGAATCATCGTTGTACAACACAAATTTTCCTTGCCCTTATGTCATGGCTAAAACTGGCAATGTTATAAGATCTTGCTTCAAAGTATTGAAGATCTTCTGGCATCTTTTTTTTTGGTCCACAAGGTGAGTGGCATTGCAATAGAGAAAAATCTCTGGATGAATTTTCTATGTGCTAAGCCCAAGAAAATGCGGATCTCTGAGGCGTTTTTCGGCTCAACCCATTCCTTCATTATTTTCACTTTGGACGGGTGATCGAGCAAAACTTGCACTGTAAAAGCCTTGGTCAAAATTAATAATGTTCAAGCTTGAAATAATCGTAAGTGCAGGATGTCAAATAATAATATAGTGTACCAGAGTACGAGTATCGTTCCACTAGAGACTGTATTTCGCAATTGTTATTTTCAGTTATTCAAATCTTTAGCAACAATAATTTGGATGATTGTTTATTACTACTACGATTAAATAAAAACTCAACGAAATGATTCAAAAATTAAATGAGTAAAGAAATAAGCTAAATGATTGATTAAATATTCAATGATAAATGAATTTGTTGGAATCTGGGTTCACCTACCCCTCGTCATTTACTTACTTCATTCGATAGTGATCTACGCTTCCGACAGGATTTCCTATCGAACACACCTTCTCAAGCTATGCCAGACTAATCTAATCAGTGCAGTAATTAAATATCTTTAATTATTTATAAAAGGTGAATTCAATGTCGTTTTATGAAATCCTCTAGCTTTCGCCCTACCGGACCATGACTATCAACGCATATCTGACTTTATATTTTTATGTAAATTGTAAATCCACGGGCTATGCTACTCGTTCATATCACAAGATGTGCTCTTGAAATTACTCACAATATGAAATCGTTATTAAAGTTAGCTACGCCTCAAAAACGCAATAAAAATAATCACATTCAAGAATAAATCAAAAGTCGATATATGAATTAACTAAACTCAGTTTCGGGGTAGGGTCCCCTTAAATTCCAACAAATAATAAAAATTAGCTACTCGATGTCATGATTATAATAATCAAACAATGTTTAAACAAGAAGAAATTAAACTAGAAAAATGAGTCGTGACGAAAATGTGAAGAACGGTGCCCGGAAATATTCAAATATTCACTCCAAGCCTTGCTCCAAGCTTTTTTCTCTTTCTCCCAAGCTCCTTGGCTGCTGAATAATGTCTGAATTTTCGTCCCTAGGGTTGCTTTTGCAACCACCCACCTTCGAAGTTGAATACAAGCCAATAAGGAAAACTTCCTTGTTTACTCGCGCTGTAGAGGTCAAGAATACCGCCCGAGCGCGAGGTCTTCTGTAATTTCTTCACCCTCTTGCGCTTGGGCGGTCAAGAAATATCGCAACACAATTATTATCTGTAACCTCAGTCAAATGCATTGGTCTAGCAAAAATGTGCCTAACTCATCCTCGTCCTGCTGGGCAGTTTTTGTGTTAAGGAACGTGTAACGTAGCGTACTTTTGAATATACTTAAAATTTGCGGAAAAATAAAACTGTTCTTAAATAAATAATAATCTTTCAAATTGAAATAAAATAAACTGCTTGACTAAAATAATTTAAATACAAACGATTATAAACAAATTTTGCCAAAAAGGTCCTCGTTTAAACATTGTGAAATAGTTTCATAAAATTAGAGTAACTAAATTAACATGCTTGAAAATTCTTTAAAACATAGGCGGTCCTCGGGTTTAGCCTCCGCGCAGTCCGAGCCGACTCACTAGTCCCCACCTCTCGCCTCCTCAAACTCGTCCTTACCTGCATCGATCAAGTCTAGTGAGCCTAAAGACTTAGCATGTATAAACTCAGAATAACAAATAATACGTAATAAAACCACATGCGTTTTAAAGTAGAGCGTACATACTTAAACTTGAACGTACTTATATAAACATAGACGTGCCATCATATCGTAAAACTTTTCATAAACATACTTGCATGATATATACTTAAAAATGCTTATCATCATCATTTTGCGTAGAGATATGTTTCAAAGCAAGTGACTCATAACATAGTGCGCCTGATCAGACTAAACCACAGTACTGGCTGGCAGGGATGTTCACTACCACATACATGAGATCCCCGGTCATGCTTTACCGGGTGGATTGGTACCTGATCGTGCTTTACCGCTTTCCAATCCTGATCTAAACCCAGTCATGCTTTACCGGGGTGGAGAGGTCCCTTTCATATTTGGTCAAAATACAATTTGCATACCTCAAAAACATAAATTATTTTATTTGCACGTCGAACATACTATTACATTATGCATGTCTGCCCAAAAAAATTAATTTTTCTAGAATGTTTGGCGCTCGGGCGATAAAATCTTGCCGATCGAGCACGCCCCGTCCAGAAGGTCTGGCGCTCGAGCGGTAAGATCTCGCGCCCGAGCACCACCTTGTGCGAAATTTTTTGAAACTGAACAGTCACACAAGAATGATCATAAATCCCTCATTTCTTGTCAAAAAATTACGAATTTACCGTCAAATCGAAGGTATCAAAAATTACTACGTTTTATATGTTGAAAGGTTTTCCAAAAAGTCGACTGAAAATTTACAGCACTCGAAATGACAGCAAAATCCGGTTTTGTGATCTAAAAATCGTTTCAAATTCAATCTAACCAATTTTGCTCAAACTCTTGCACAACATACAGGAATGTTTGCACATAACAAACACCAAAACACATACTATGACAAGATCGATGCAAAAACGAAAGAATATACATGTCTTTGATGATTATACTCACGAAACGACAAAGAACGAAGTAGAGAGATGCGAGGGTTGATCCGGGACGAGTTGTAGCACGATTTCTTGAAGGAAAATTGTCGTGAATTGCTGAAATTTTTGCAGGAGAAGGGTGGAGGTGTGGCTACGGAAGAAAGGGCCTAAGAACCCTAGATTTACCTCTCAACAAAATGAAATGAAATGTAATGTGTATGTGTGTTGTAACAATCGTGACTAAAATGCATAATTAGTGCGGAAGATTTTCAATATAATTTGGAGAAAAGTTGTAATTTTTTAAAAAAATTGGGCAGCATCTCCCCGCAATTAGGACATGCCACCTACCTCAGGTAACACATAAAACACATACAAAAGATTTTCATATACATCAGATACCAGTGAATCTAGTATCTACACATATTTCTAATTCAAACACAAAACAAGATTTTCAATGCTTCCCAAAATAACCAAAAGCTTAACAAATCAAAAATAGCATCCAATCGAAATCTCCAAAGTTTGGTATATTTCCTTCTCTCGCTTCGACAAATCTGGGATGATCATTCTTTCTTACATGTGCCTGCATCACATGAACATAACTGGAATGGCTATAAAACTCAGCAAATGGAATCAATACTAACAAGATACATATATATATATATATATATATATATATATATATATATATATATATATATCATTTTATTGTAAAACATAAAATGGATAGCTTCAATTTCATTTTGTTGAAAACATTATCCATCTCATTTCATAAACATCAAATCATCATTAATATCATCCGTCAAGAATCATAATACAACAATATATAGGGATGATATTCATTTCATTGATTAACTGAAGAATTGATAGTTCTTATAAGATAGTTAATTCATTGCTAACCTTTTTCGTAAAAACAAATCTTATAGGAGGGACATATACCTCTGTATAAAATGCATCTTATAAGAGAGCACATGTTTTTATCATTAATTGTCCAATTACATTGCGGATTTAGAATTTCCAGAGGCAACACCGCTACAATCACTATCAATCCAATCATTCAATCATATAAAACTTCATTCAGACATTTTATCGATCACCTTATAGGCATCATTTATAGTTTAACTCATTTCATTCACAAAAGCATATAATTGCACTATCATATATACATATTTACATATATATCATGAATGCAATTTGAAAGGAGTTAACGTCATAAAATCATCAAAACACATACATATAGGATCATGTGATGCATTTAAGAAATGATTTCACTTACAACCCAATACACAAGTTCTTACTAAGTTCTTGAGGGATTCTGTAATAGCCGAACCCGGTGTACGGTACGATTTAAGTTTCGTATGTTTATTTGGGTTATGTGATTAGATGTTTAGAGTTGTGTTTTTGGGCTATAGTATGCTTGGTTATTATGTTCTTGAGGTGTTAGTTGTTGTTGGTTGTTCGTTTCAGAGTTTCGGATCGATTTTAGTTGGTTGAGTTTTGATCATTGCCGTGACCAGAGTGCACCCGCGCTCTTAGAGGAGTGCCCCCGCGGTGTACTATTCATGATTTTGGAGTTGGGAAGCGGTAGAGTAAGCACCGCACCCGCGGTGGTGTAAGGACCGCACCCGCGGTCCTAGTGGTTCAGGAAATGATGGTTTAGTCGAAGGCTAGGCGCACCCGCGGTGCTTGTGGCAGCGCACCCGCGGTCTAGGTATGGGCGAGATATTTAGTGCCTTTTTGGAGTGGTTGGCTTCACTTTACTCTTTTTCCTCCTCTTTCATTTCCGATTTATCTCCATTTCTTAGGGTTTTCTTCCATTTCTTTTGCTTCCTATCTTCGATTCAAGCGTTTAGTTTGCGTTTCGACTTGAGATCGTGGTTCTCCTTGGTGCTAGGAAGCTAAGGTAAGCTTTTGGTGCGATTCTTTTAAGGTTTTGAGTTAAGAGTTGACTTGGGTTTGTTGTTCTTGTGGATTTATGGATTATTTAGCTTGGATTCTTGGATATAGAGTTGATGTTGGTGTTATTTATGGATTATTGTTGTAGGTGGTGTTCAAGAGCTTTGATTGAGGTGTTCTATTGGTTTGTAAGTGGAATTTCATCCTTTGTACTCACATGATGTTATATGTATGGTGTTTCAAAGGTTTTAATGTGTTATTCCCTTCAATTGATTCATTGTTATGTATTGATTCCATCGCTATGCATATTGGAGACTTTTATGTCTCATTATTGTTCAAAGGGAATACAAGAGAAAAGAAAGAGTTTCAAAGTGATTGTTAATGCCAAGAGTTTAAATGTTTTTATTGGATTGATAAATACATAGCCAGAGATTGCATGCAATTAGTTGATCAACGACCATAGGCTTATATCCCTCAGAGTTATCGGTTTATATCGATTTGGGATACGAGCACCACAGAGCAGAGATACTATTGATATCAATCCAACCAGAGTAAAGAGAAATACCATCTCATTTCATGCTATTGTTATGATATTCATGTTCAGAGTTTATGTTTCAGAGTTGATGGTATTTATGATTTCAAAGCTATGTTTTAACAGAGTATGATATGTTCATTGCTATGTAAGAGTTCCACTTGCTGAGATTTATTCTCATTTCAGTTATTTCATGTGATGCAGATCAGAGTGGCGGCCCGGGACGTTGACTGTGGACAGGGGGTCATATGCATACACCGTTGGAAGGAAGATTTTGGCATGATCATAGGAATGATGTTTTGTATTTTGTTATGTCATTCAAATGATCATGTATTGTTATTTTGTAAAGATGTTTAAAGAAATGTATTTTGAAACTCCTTCCGTATTTTAAAGAAAATTTTAATTTCCGCTGTGTATTTTATTTAAAGAGGTCAGAGGTGTCACATTTAGAGTAGCTCAATTGGTACCAGGATTGTGCTAAGTACCTATATATCCATGTGGTCTTAGGTTCGATCCTGGGAAGGCACAAACTCCAGTTCATGGGCTGGAGGAGTTCTATGAGTAACCCGTACGACGCCTATGGAAAGCCCAGTGGACCGCCCATACGGCCCACTGCCCCGATCGACCCAAGGCTATCCCGATCTTGGGCTCTCTCTATGGGGCCTTTTCCCTCACGGGCTTTCCATAGGCGTCGTACGGGTTACTCATAGAACTCCTCCAGCCCATGAACTGGAGTCTGTGCCTTCCCAGGATCGAACCTAAGACCACATGGATATATAGGTACTTAGCTCAATTGGTACCAGGATTGTGCTAAGTACCTATATATCCATGTGGTCTTAGGTTCGATCCTGGGGAGGCACAGACTCCAGTTCATGGGCTGGAGGAGTTCTATGAGTAACCCGTACGACGCCTATGGAAAGCCCGTGAGGGAAAAGGCCCCATAGAGAGAGCCCAAGATCGGGATAGCCTTGGGTCGATCGGGCAGTGGGCCGTATGGGCGGTCCACTAGGCCTGTAATGGGTCGTTACAGATTCCTACAACACAATAACAATAATAATAACATCAATCATTATATAAAATTTTACCTCAATACTCAAACCAAACAACCCAATGTCTTCCCTTCAATCACTAAACCAAGAAATAAACTTTCTTACCTTACTCCTAAACTCTTGAGGAGAAGAACTCTAATCTCCAAGCAAAGATTAAGGTTTCAATCAAAGATTAATGTCTTGGAAGAAGTTGGATTGAAGGAGAAATGAGGAACCCTAGCTTCCAAACCGTGAGAAGAGAAAAGAAAAGAAGAAAAATGAGTATAAAAAAATTATCCCATTCGATTTTATGCCTTCCCAAAATGTCTTGCCTTGATGCAATTGGCCTCATGTCATTTGAAGGTTTGAGGAAAGAATTATGCTCAATCTCCCAACATGTGTCACTGGAGGAACGACAATACACACGACAAACTTCGGGGAAGCTTTTGGCTCGTCTTCCACAATGATTTGAACAAAACTCAAAATACGAAAGTTATAGCCTTATGTCTTATCTTTCTAATGTAAAGTGCCTCACATCATTCGGATCAATATACAAAACATTATGCTAAAAACCACAACTACTGCCACAGTTTCATACTGTTTCAGTTCTTCTATTACCTATTTGGCTAAAGATCAACTTTCTATTCTACCCATACATTCTCTGTTTCATTCTATATCATTCAATACCATTCATATCATATCTTGAAGCCATAAAACATCACCATTACATCACATATCCCAAACGACCATCATAATAAACCATATAAAGAATAATGAACATACTTAATCAAAATCATTACCTTACATCATATGCATACGAATGTCTGGGCGTTACATGTGTGTTGTGTGTCGTGTATGTGTGCGTGTGTTACATTTTTAATTAGGGGCAATTAAGGCTAATTAAATTAATTAAAATATATTTAACAACTACTTAAAATGCTAATTAAAAGTTAATCCCATACTAACTCTACTAAAATCCCCCAATTAAAATAAAATTGCAAAGGACCAAATTTTTAAAAGTTAAAATCTTAAAAATCACCTAATAAATGCTTTAAAATGCTTAAAATTTCATAAATATTTTAAAATATTAATTTTCTTGACTTGAAATAAAATACTCCATTTTACAAATCACCCAAATTGTCACGGGTCTCTTTTTCCAATCCTCCATCGAGCATTCGCCTGAAACGTGAAACTCAAGAAAACATCGTAGCGTGCATCTACTAAACATAAATTAAATTTAAAATAACAAAAATCATAAATTATGCATTGCTAATAATAATTTTAAAACTAAATAAATAATTTAGAAATTTAAATAAATGCACGGGTTTTACGTGTACTGATTTTTGGGCTCTACAGTTCCTCCCACACTTAAATAAATTTTGTCCTCGAAATTAAATCTTACCAAGCAGTTCCGGGTAACGAATCTTCATATCTGACTCGGCCTCCCACGTTGCCTCCTCCACGAATGATGCAGCCACCGAACTTTGACCAACTTTTTCACTTTGTTCCAAAGTCACATCTCCTTTATGTCCAGGATTTGGACATGTCTTTCCTCATACGACAGATCTGCAGCCAACTGCAACGGCTCAAAACTCAAGACATGCAAAGGATTTACTGTATACTTCTTCAGCATCGAGACGTGGAACACAGAGTACTCTGGCCAGATTCAACGGTAGGACTACACGATAAGCTAGTGTCCCAACTCTGTCAAGAATTTCGAACGGTGCAATGAATCTCGGACTCATCTTGCCTCTCTTTCCGAACCGCATAACACCTTTCATAGGTGCTATCTTCACGAATACGTTATCTCCTATGGAAAATTCGAGATATCTCCTTCTCTTCCCAGCATAACTCTTTTGGTGACTCTGGGCGATTTTCATCCTGTCTCGGATCTTGACCACCACATCTTCGGTCTACTGAACAATCTCTGGGCCAAGTTCTGATCTCTCACCGATTTCATCCCAATGAATTCGCGATCTGCACTTCCTTCCATACAGTTCTTCATAGGGAGCCATCCCTATAGATGATTGGAAACTTTTGTTGTAGGTAAACTCCAGTACAGGTAGTTTTGATTCTTAATTCTCATGGAAATTTATCTCACATGCTCGGAACAAAGTTTCCAATATCTGAATCACTCGCTCAGACTGGCCATCTCTCTGAGGGTGGAATGAAGTATTGAATAAGAACTTCATCCCGATAGCTGCATGTAAACTCTTCCAAAAGGATGATGTGAATCTTGGGTCCTTGTCAGACACAATAGAAACTAGGATCCTGTGCAATCAGACTATCTCCCAGATATAGAGCTCTGTATACTGAGTCATGTAGAAAGTAGTCTTCACCGGTAAGAAGTGTACCGATTTTGTAAGTCGATCCACTATAACCTAAACATCATTATATCCTATGACTGACCTCGGTAATCCAACAAAGAAATCCATTGTAATATTTTCCCTTTTCCACTCGGGAATATGGAGTGGCATAAGCATCCTTGCTAGCCTCTGATGCTCTACTTTCACTTGCTAACAAGTGAGACATTTGGATAGAAATCGGCGAATGTCCTGCTTCATCCCTGGCCACCAATACAGCATCTGTAAGTCCTTGTACATTTTGGTACCCCCTGGATGGATGGAATACGGAGATGTATGTGCCTTTGTCAAAATATCCTCTCTGATCGAATCCACACTAGGCACCCACATCCTTCCTCTGTACCTCACAATACCATCAGACACTGCGTAGAGTACACTGCCCTTGGCTTCATCCTTCAGTCTCCATTTGTGTAACTTTTCATCTAAAGGCCGACCTCTATGGATTCGGTCTATCTAAGAAGGCTGGACTGTCAGATTAGACAACTTGGTATTTGAGGCAGGAGACAGAGTATTTTTGAAGATTTCTCCTTTCAGAGGCATTGTCAGATTTGGCAAGAAAGGGAAGTTGTCTCCACTATATATTGGGCCGTACGAGATTCTTGAGAAGATAGGAGATCGTGCCTATCTACTCGCATTACCTCCATCTTTATCTGGAATACATGATGTCTTTCATGTATCGTTATTGAGGAAATATCTTCCTGATGTATCTTATATTATTTAGCCAGACGAGGTCGAACTTGACAATACACTGAGTTACTTCGAGAAGCCGATCCAGATTCTCGATCGTAAGGAAAAGCAGTTAAGAATGAAGACTATTCCTCTTGTGAAAGCCCAGTGGAGTCGTCATGGCATTGAAGAAGCTACCTGGGAGACTGAATCAGATATGAGACATAGATTCCCAGAGTTATTTTATTGATGTGAGTTTTCTGATTAGTTTCTGTTATACATTTCTTTCTGATATGATTTAATTGCCTGTGATTTTCGGGGACGAAATCGTATCTTAGGGGGCGAGAAATGTAATGCCCGAGATTTCTATCCTATTAGTCTGGGATTATTGATTTTGAATTGTTGTGTTTATGAAAGGGCCACCCGAGACCCGATTGGATTTACCATTAGAAGATTCGATGTGCGAGGACAGAACACCTCGCGCATATGCGCGACACCGATGCATGCATATGCACGAGGCAGGCAGAGAACCTCGCGCATATGCGCTATATAGGACGCGTATATGCGCGAGCATGTGCAGTGGATAATTTCCGAGACAGTAGGTTTGGCGCATACGCGCAGAGATGGTGCGCGCATATGCGCGAGCTGCTGTGATGGTTATGTGCCAAGACAGAATGTCTCACGCATATGCGCCGAGTAGGGTCGCGCATGTGCGCGAGACGTGCAACTCCAAGAATGAACCACTTGGCATGGACATGCAATTTATATATATAAATCTTCATTCCTACCTTCAGATATGAACGGAGAGAAGAACCAACGAAGTGCTGGAAGTCCTTGCGCTTTTTTTTAGGAATTTGAAGTTTGCGCAAAATCTGTCCGTCAGAATTTAGATCCGAACATATTTCCGTGATCTTCTCGTTACAAGCTTCGACAATACGTAAGTTTCTCATGTTTTGGATATGATTTGAAAATATGATATTGAAGGAATTAGATATGATTGATATATGGTGTTCGTGATATATTAGACATCGTATAACCGAAACCGGATTGAAGAACGGATACTGTATGAAATTGTTATGATTTTGAGTTGATTTGATTGATATTATACATATTTGGTATCAGATTGTGTTTGTCGATTGATTATGAGTTATTGGGATTGGTATATACTGATTTTGTATTACCGGTATTTCAAGATTGCGATGTTATGCCGTTGAAGCAGAATTATATGAGTTTAATTATATCTGGTATTGATTGGGAAATATGTTGATATTGTATTCCTCGAATATGTTATGCCAGATTGGTATTGAAGATTTCCAAGGCAGAACAGAGCCGAAACCCCGACGAAAGAAAGGTATAAATCAATGTTAACCGGGAGATCGACTCGAGTTATATTTGACTTGAGTTTCCCTAAACCCCATACTTATTTGTTATTGTTTTAATACCTTTGTATTACTTGATTGTATATGATTATTCTATTGACTTATAGAAAAACAGAGAATAGAAGATAGATATCGAGAACGAGTCATAGCCGGATGTGCCTAGTCTTTGGCGGAGGTGCCAAGACATCGGATGTTCGGTTTATATCGATGTTGCTTAAAAGTAGATCGACTTCTATTGCTGAGATTCGATATAGTATGCCAACGTCCGGGAATCAGGATCCCTAGACTAGACTAGACTAGATCAGAGTCGAGTCAAAAATATGAGTTTGAGTTACAGTTTTATATCATTTCATGTTTTCAGATTTGATACATGTTATTGATAACTGTTTATGTTTTCTTATATGATTTATATGAAATGCATGTTTACATTGTTTATATTGGGAATTATATTTTCACCGGAGTTATCCAGCTGTTGTTACGTTTGTATGTGTGCATGACAATAGGTGAGATAGGATCAGGGTCAAGAAGAGGATGAGAGATTACAATTTAGCGTGGAGATTCAGACCCAGAAGTATAATAAGTTTCAGCACTTGATGTATACTGATTGAACCCTAGTTTGACGTTAATGTATTTTGTACAAGATTTGTACTTCTACTGTTGATGTTTATATCAGATTGATTATGTTATGTTTCGCACTTGTATTTGTTTTTAAAAAAATTAGACCCAGTTAATTTAATTGATCCAATTATTCTAAAGATGATTAAGAAATGAATTAGCGTCCGGGTCCTCACATAACCCGATCTTAGAAGTATCAGTGATAGCACAAAATTGCCTTGCCCGGCTGGCATGGCTAACATTCGCGATATGATAAGAGCTTGGTTCAAAGTATCAAAGCTCTTATGACATCCTTCACTCCATACAAATTTAACATTCTTCTTAGTTAATGAAGTGAGTGGCACTGCAATCGAGGAAAACCCCTGAATAAATTTCTTGTAGTATCCTGCCAAGCCTAGGAAAATACGGATCTCAGATGCGTTCTTCGACTCAACCCTTTAGCTGGATCCACCTCAATGCCACTGCTAGATATTATATGATCCAAAAATGCTACTTTCTCCAACAAGAATTCACATTTACTGAATTTTTCAAACAACTTGCGACTCTACAAGATCTGCAAAACTGTACCCAAATGTTGAATGTGCTCCTCATGGCTCTTCGAGTATATTAGGATGTCGTCAATGAATAGTATTACGAACTGATCAAGGTATGGCTGAAATACTCGATTAATCAAATCCATAAAAATTGTTGGGGCATTCGTCAGTTCAAACGGCATCACTAAGAACTCGTAGTGCCCATATTTGATTCTGATTGCTGTCTTATGAACATCTGCATCTTTTAACTTTGGTTGATGATACCCAGATCGTAGATCTATCTTAGAGAACACTGTAGCTCCCTACAACTGATCGAACAAGTCCTCGATTCTTGGTAGTGGGTGGGTATTTATTCTTGATCGTTACCTTGTTCAGTTCTCGGTAATTGATACACAACCTCATGCTCACATATTTCTTCTTTACGAAGAGCAATGGTGCGCCCCATCGTGAGAAACTAGGGCGGATGAATTATTTATCTAGGAGCACCTGAATTTGCTGTTTGAACTCTAACATCTCAGCTATAGCTAAACGGTACGGTGCCTGGCACAAGGTCAATGGCAAAATCCACCTCTCTCTGGTGGAAGTCCTGTGACGTCATTAGGAAAAACGTCAGGAAAATCTCTTACTACTGGTACATCAGATATCCACGGAGTGGACTGATACATCAGATATCGACGGAGTGGGCGCGTCAGGTGCTGAAATAATACTGGCCAAGAAAGCCTGACACCCCTTATGAATAAGTCTTTGTGCCTGCATGCAAGAGATAATGGAAATGAAACTCCTCCATCTATCAAGATCAAAGAGAAATTGCTCCATGACCAGCGGTCTTGGCAACACTGACCTTTTCTGAAATTCAATAAGAAATTTTTTCTTCGTTAGCCAGTCCATTCCCAAGATAATGTCAAACTCTGGCATCGACAACACAATCAGATCAGCATACACTAGTGGACTTGCAGAACACGCTAGTAGCTGATAACTCTTCCCCTGATGGGACTGTCATTGAGTAGTTAATGTCTAGTCCAATGGACTGGACACCAAATGATTATCGAACGTCTCTGAGATAAAAGAGTGTGTGGCCCCGGAATATATCAAGGCCTTCGTGCCGAATCTCTTTATGATGATATTTCCAGTCAACAAGGTCGTTTCTGGGTTCGCCTCCTCTTCCTACATGGTGAACATTCTCACTTGGGTCGGCTGCCTCCACTATGGTCCTTCAGCATATGATCGCTGGCTCCACAATTGAAGCATTTTCCCGATCCCCATAAACACGGTCCCTCATGCTGGCGGTGGTACTTCGGGCACACCGGGTACTCACCTGGCCTCTGTGGATCCTTCTGCTGAGGAATATGAACCTTGACTTTCGGCGGTCCCTTGAAATGGCCTTTTCCCCTGCTCTCCCTGGAAAAGCCTCTTAAAATGAGGTTGATGCTGCTGCTGCTGAGGTGCTTGATAGGACCTCTTTCCCTGCCTGTCATTCTCAATGTCCCTCAAATCCTGCTCTGTCGCCAGGACTCTCGACACGGCAAAAACATATGTATTAGGACCAGCAACTCTCACATCACGACGGAAGATCGGCTGTAACCCATCAATAAAATGCCTCAGCTTCTCCTGAGTAACATTCGCAATCAGTGGCACAAAGTGACAACCCCTCTCAAACTTCCTGACAAACTCTGCAACACTGCTGTCTCCCTGTCGCAGCGTAATAAACTCCCTGGTCAGGCGGGACCGTACTTCTTCTGTGAAGTACTTGGAGTAGAAAACCTCCTTGAAACCAGTCCAAGTTAGTGTTTGCAAGTTCACTGACACATTTGTGCTCTCCCACCACAGTCTAGCGTCTCCAGTCAGCAGAAAAGTGGCACACCTAACCCTTTCTGCATCCTCCAGCTCCATGAAAGCAAAAATTACCTCGATGAACTTAATTCATCCCTCAGCTATCATCGGGTCAGTAGTCCCCGAGAACTCCTTTGGGTCCATCCTCCTGACCTCTCATATACCGCCTCTAGTCTGGGCCTCGCTCCTGTATCTACGGCAGTATGGTTCCCCACAAACTGTGCAAAGAACTGAGTCATCCCTGCAAGCATCTGAGCCTGCATATCTGGGGGAAGAGGAGGAGTGGTCCTCTCCCCATCCCGAGCCTCTCCATTCGCATCTCGTGCTCCACGGGCAACCATACATCTCGGAGGCATACTGTTCCAACATTTACCCAACACGTAAACCCAACATGCATGAACATAATATTAATATCAATAGATGCATGTAATTTGAACTTAAACATGTACATGCTGAAATCATGGCTTGATTCTTACTACATTAAATAATTTAAAACTTTAAAACTTACAGACTTGAGGTGTGACTTCTGAGCTTCTCGCAACTGGCAGTAGGCATAACCCTTTAAAGAACACCGCTCTGATACCAACTGTAGTGTACCGTACTTTTAAACATACTTAAAATTTGCGAAAAATAATAATTTTCTTAAATAAATAATAAACTTTCAAATTTCAATAAAATAAACTGCTCGTATAGAATATTTTAAATAAAAATGATTACAAACAAACTTTGATAAAAAGATACTTGATAGGATCGCCTAACTAGTGAAAGAGTGTTTAGAAGTTGAGGTTGAATAAACACTCACGATTTTCACAATCTTTTCGAATGTTGAGTCAGTTTAGTGACAAACTGAAACTCGGAATCTTGTCAGTCAATATCATTCAGTTAACAATAAAGTGTGGAAATAAACTGACTGATAGATAGAATAAAAAAAATAAGCACACACGAGATTTTATGAATTTTCGGAGATTTCAATAACTTCTACGTCACCCCTTCTATCGCAAGGATATGATATCTACTAAAAGACTTTGATTGATACAAACACTTGTACAGGCCCACTACAGTTTATACTTAACAATGCTAAAACTGAAGTTTACAATATGTTTCACAGTACTCAACTGGACTTAGCACAACTGAACTCTTTTAAGATCGAATTTACAACAAAATAATTTGTGCTTGTAAGCTCGAAAAGTAGCCTAGAATGCTAAGAATATATCTGATAAATGTGGGCTTCTAATTTTTTGAATATGAGCGAAAATTTCAGCAGAGTAACAACAAGATTGTTAGAATGGTGAATCGTTGTTTTTCAACTGATCTTCTCTTCTATTTATTGGCTTTTCTTCAACAGTAATAATCAATGTAATTTGAATTTATATCCGTTGTTTGCCACATCAATATTTTTCTGACATTCGTACACTGCAGCTTTTCTGAAATGCGGCGTTCCCACTTTTAGTTGCAGTATGCTTTGTACTATTGTTGGTTGAATGTCTTTTTGTTAACTGATGACATGTATAGCTGAAGGATCAGCTGATAAGCTCACAACTGAATGTAGCAACTGATCAGTCAATTTTCTGCATAAGTTCAATTCAGCTAGTTCACTTGCCTTTGTGAATCTGTGCATTTATCTTCAGTTATAGACAACTGTTAGTTTTAGTATTTGTTTCAGTTACTTTCAAACTTCTTGATCAGTCAATCCAATAAATTTAAGCAATTAGTTTGTCAAACAACCGAAATTTAGTTTCTAACAATTTCCCCCTTTTTGGTGTTTGACAAAACTTGGAATCTATGAACTGATCAACTACAACTGAACTGAAATAATCTTTGAACTCGTTGTAGATAAAATAATTCTTCAATGTACATATTCGTACAAAGAATAAAAGAGTGAAATAATCTTCAAGAATATTCAAAAATATTCCATAATCTTCAAGAATATTCAAAAATCTGCCATAATCTTCAACCTCTAGCTGAAATCAGTTGATTACTTCTGTTGATCTTCATCTTTCCTTTTTCCTTTGTCTTCTCCTTTTTGAACTTTTTCTTCTCATTTTTCCCCCTTTTTGTCAAATTCATCAACCTTTCTGGATATTATATGAACATCCAAGGTGATGTCTGACACAACATTCATCACAATATCTTGTAGCAAATATATCCTTTTAGTGAAAGTCTTTTCCAGAAAATCAAAGTGTCTTCCGACTAAGGCTTGAGTTTGGAAGTGAGCTTAAGTCGACACTCTGTCCTTTTTAATTTCTTCCATTTGGAGAAATAGTGAAGTCACATTCTCTTTGATTTGCTGTAGTCTTCCCGTAGTAAACTCATTTGAAGAGTTGAGCTTCAAGGTATGCGCAAGCTGGGTTGACTAGATGTTTGGAATGAAATTCATCATACTGACGAGGTTCTTATGAACAGATTGGATTTCTTCGAACAAGGATTCAATATCCATTGATATACCAGAAGACATGGCTCCAGACGTTTTTGGTATCTTCTCCCTTTATTTTTTATTAAATATTGTCAAAGATCTGTCAGTTGTTTCAGTTTCAAGCATCACCATTTCAGAAACATCTTCATGTAATACTTCCTGTTGAAGTTGTGGAGGAGGAGAAGGATTTGGATCAACAAAGGTACTTGACGGCTCTTCAGTTTGTTGATCAGCTGAAACAGTATATGGTTGTTCAGTTTGTTACGCAGCTGATTCACAAACTGGTTTTTCCATTGGTTGAATGGCTGGAGCTTCGAATAGCTCTTCAGCTGGCACTTCTTCATTTTCAACTGAGTGCAGCTGAGCCTCTTCAGTTTCTTCAAGGACTGCCTGTTCAGTCATGGCAGCTGACTGAACTGGCTCTACAGTCTCTTCAAATACTGCCTGTTCAGTCATGCCAGCTGATTGGACTGGCTCTTCGGTTTTTTTAAAAATAGCCTGTTCGGCTGGTTCTTCATTTGCAAAAATTTCTTCAACTACTCTAGTTGTATCAAGTTAAATATCAGTGATTACTAATTTGATAACCTCATCAAGATTTGCCACTGATAGCTCAGCATCAGAATAACGTTCAAGTTCAGCAGCTGAGGATGGAGGTGTAGACGATGATGCTTGTGCATCAGTTGTAGAAGGAGCAGTTGCTTGCTGAGAAGATTCAGCAACTGGGTCCTTGGTTGGCTCTTGAACTGATTGTTCAGCTTGCTCTTCTGATGATGGATCTTGGGAACCTGCCGGAATAATCAGTTATTGGTCCAGTTCCCAGTGTTTAATCTCTTTCTGTAGCCGATAAGATCCATTTCCAGTTGGTTAAAGACATTTTTTTCATTGTAGGCAGTTGGACTGGTAGGATCATAATTCAAGCGCAACTGAGCAACCATTTTTTATAACTTCTTGGCTCGTATTTGATTGAAGAAATACTTCTCACGCTGCAAAGCCTGTACAACTGAAGCAGCTTTGACCACCTTCATAATAGCTTTTTCTAGGTCAACAAATTTCTTCAGAACTGATTTCTTCTGAAGTTGCTTGGCAAAAACTTCAGTTCTGAATCTGACCCATTCCTTGTAAACTTTGAGCTTGTCCATGGAAAATTCATTGATCTCTTTCCATATAAGATCAATGTGAGTCTGTACTGTGTTGGTTGGTCGGGGCTCTTCTTGCAACTTCCCCTTGCCTTTAGGATCAGTCAGGACATGAGGGAGACTCAGTCCTGATGTGGTTGCATCAATTCTTTCTGCAATCACTACTCCTTTAGGTCTGGTAAAAGGTAGAGTGGTGAAGCCAGATATAGTGATTAATGGAGCCTTGACTCCAGTCAATTTCTTCTTATCACCAGATTCGGTGATCTTTTTCTTCTTCTTCGACTGGTCATCAGAAAGAGGTAACTGAACCTCAGTTGATGGTTCAGTTGGTACAGCTCTCAGAGGTGTAGCCTGAATAGGCTGTTGAGCTCCTGACTTAATCAGCCTTTCAGTTGGGATGTTTCCAACTGAAGCAGCATGGATGGTCTTTAGAGTCCTGGGTCTCTTGGGGATTTTGGGTGAAGGAGTCTTCTCAGAATCAGACTCACTGACAATCAGTTTTCGCTTGATTGTCTTCTTCTGATCTATCATCTTGGTTTTCTGAGTAGATTTTGGGGCCTCTTGTGTCCCAATTTCCTTCTTCACCTTCAAGAATTGCTCAGGAGACATGTTCAGTTTGGGCTTTGGCGGCTAGGAATTCTTGGCATTGAAGATTTTGAGCTTGGATAATCTTTCAGAATCATCACCCACCAACCCCTTGACTTTCAACAAATAGCTGAGCTGCACTGCATATCCCTTTGATTGCTTGAACAACTGAAACATGTTCTTCAAAATGTTGAATATGATGTTCTTCTAGTTCAGTCTCCTGTCAGCCATGATAGCAATCATAGCTTGAAGTTTCTCCATCGTGAGGGCAGCAAAGGATCGTGCCTTCGCAATAGCCCCTTGGCTACAATATCAGCCAACAATTGAACTTCTGGCTTTAGTTCCTTCTTTGGATCGGAAACTTTGATTTCCTGTCCATCAGCAGAAAGAGCAGTTTGCATCTCCTCAACATCAGCAGTTTTGATTTCAGAAAGTTTAGCTAGCCCATCAGTAGGTATCTGAAATAGATTGCTGAAGGAGTCCTCATAAATGATTAGAAGCTGACCATTGACAGTAGTTGTGATGTTTCCAGTAGTAGTGACGTAGCCATTTGCGTAAAGATCTTGAATCTCTTTAGGGTAGATTTCTTGGGAAGATAATCCCAAAAATGGTTTGAGTCCACCTGCTTCAAGTTTGTTAAAGATGTTCTTCACGGCTTCATCACGAACAGACATAACTGAGGCAAAATTGATTTCCATAGCATTTAGAAAGTGAGCTGGGACTTGATTTGCAATTTGATGAAATGATTTTCTGCGAGAAAGAATGCTTTGAGTTTGGATTTGCTTCGTAAATCGAAATAAGCATAAAGAAAAACTGTATAGGAGCGGGGTATAGTACATATGTATGGGACGGTTCAAATTTTGGACATGTGTCAGTCCGAGAGAATTTGAATAACAACGTGTGTACGTGTTATGAAAACGTGTGTAGAACATAAATGGATCACGTGGGTCCATGTTTCAAAATACTATTAATTGAAAGACAGCAATTAAATGCGTAATCAATCGGTCACATTACTTAATATAGAATATTATGCGATTAATCAGTTAGGTCTGAAACTGAATCACCAGTTGGAAACTGAGTCAGTTCAGTTGAGGACCAACTGACTGTTCTCTTCTCAATTAACTTTGTAAATCCAATATTCCCCCTCAATAAATGCTTAAAAAATTAAAAGAAGGATAAGAGAAACTTAGTCTGGATCAGTTAAGTCCATTTTGGTAACTGATGACTCTTCGTCTTCCTCATGTGTCTTTAATAGCTGTCTATAAATAAGACCTTTGTTATTTGATAATAACATCTAAACACTAATGGATTGTTCAAGCAGTTCCAATGTCCCTCATCCTTCATGGACACCTCATTGTTTTGAAAGACTGAATAATGCTCTTGAGGAGTACGTCTTTTCAAAAGTTATGTCCATTTGGACAACAACTCATGATCTCCAATCAATTCATAGTGGTGAATTTCCTACTACTGCTAAGCAGAGATAAAATGCAAGGAAGTATAAGAGACTTGCTGAAGTCAATCATATTTCCGAGCTTGATAAAGATGATATGCTGATTCATCTGATGCTCACGAAGGAGTGGTATTTACTTGAAAGTAATTTTTTTTCAGAAGCCTTCAGGAGTATCAACAGTCATGATTTGACTAACTGGTTTATTGTTAGGCAAAATGCCGCTGGAGAACAAATGGATCGTGTAACTTGGTTTCCATTTTATTAGCAATAAAAATGTTTTTACGATTCATTGTTGTTGTTTCTTTTCTTATCTGCGAAACTAACTGGCATCAGTTGACAAACAGAGAGCTAACTGAATAAGATAACTGATAAGTGATTAATTGGCATCAGTTGACAAACAGTTAACTAACTAAATACAGTAACTGATAAATGACTAACTGAATGAACAACAACTGACATATCAACACTAAAACTGATATAATTAAGACAAGTCAATTAAACCAAGAATATTGTGAAAGTGAGAAAACGTAGTCTCTGGTAAAGGTTTGGTGAAGATGTCAGCAGCTTTTTGTTCAGTTGGCACATATTCTAGTCTAATTGCTTTCTACAGAGAATGATCTCTGAAGAAATGATGCCTGAAATCAATGTGCTTGGTCCTTGAGTGAATAACTGGATTGTATGTGATCGCAATTGTGCTTCTATTGTCATAAAATATTGGAGATTCTTTTGCATTGACTCCATATTCTTTCAGATGTTACTAAATTCAGAGCAGTTGGGCACAGCAGCTTCCAGCAGCAAGATATTCGGCTTCAGTTTTGGAAGTAGCTATGGATGTTTGCTTCTTGCTGAACCATGAGATCAGTCTGTCTCCTAGAAACTGACAAGACCCACTGGTGCTTTTACGATCTAGCTTACATCCTGCATAATCTACATCTGAATATCCAAATAAATTGAAAGAAGAGTCTTAGCATACTATAATCCCATATTTTGTGTGCCTTTTAGATTTTTTAAAATAAGTTTGGCAGCTGAAAAATGAGATTGCTTAGGATTTTCTTAAAATCTAGCACACATACAATGAGTAAATACAATATCAGGACGACTAGCAGTTAGGTACAATAATGAACCTATTAAAACTCTGTAGAGTGTTGTCTCGATTGATATTCCCCCTTGATCATTGTCTAGTTTGACTGATGAACTAATGGGAGTACTTTTAGCTGAACATATTTCCATGCCAAATTTCTTGAGCAATTCCTTCGTATATTTGGTCTAACTGATAAAAATACCAGTTTCCAGTTGTTTCACTAGCAGACCGAGGAAAAATGTTAGTTCACCCATCATAATCATCTCAAATATGTCCTGCATTAACTTGGCAAAATTCTCACATAATTTGGGGTTAGTTGACCCAAATATAATATCATCAACATAAAATTGCACAAGTAAAATGTGGTCATTCTTAGAAAATTTGAACAAAGTCTTATCAACTGATCCAACAGTAAAATCATGATTAGTTATAAATTTTGAAATAGTTTCATACCAAGCTCTTGGAGCTTGTTTAAAACCATATAAAACTTTGTTCAGATGATAGACATGATTAGGAAAAGAATGATTGATAAAACCTGGTGGTTGTTCAACATAAACTTCTTCCTGTAACTAACCATTAAGAAAGGCACTGTTCACATCCATCTGGTAGACTATAAAGTTCTTGAATGATGCATAGGCAAGGAACATTTTGATTGCTTCCAGTCTTGCAACTGGTGTATAAGTTTCATCGTAGTCAATTCCTTCTTCTTGCCTGTATCCTCGATCTACAAGTCTTGCTTTGTTGCGTACAACTGAACCATCTTCGTTCAGTTTTTCTCTGAATAACCATTTTGTACCTATAACAGTTTTATAAAATGGTCTTGGAACTATGTTCCAGAAATTGTTATGGGTAAACTGATTTAGCTCTTATTTCATAGCATTTATCAAGTTAGGATCGGCAAGAGCTTCATTAGTTTTCTTTGGTTCCAGCTGTGAAATGAAAGCTGAATGAATAAATAAATTAAGCATTTGATTTCTAGTTTTTACCGGGTCAGATGGATCACCTATCACTAATTCTGGAGCATGTGATTTCTTCCATCTGAGCTCAGTATTTGTTGCGTCCATATCAGCAACTGCTTCATTTGGCAACTGAATTTTTTCTTCAATTTCAGTTGGAGCTATATCAGTTGGTAATTGAATATTATCAATATGCTCCACCAACTGATTATCAGGAACAACTTCCTGTTCAACTGAATATTATCAATATGCTCCACCAACTGATTATCAGGAACAACTTCATGTTCAACTGATTGATCCAGTACTTCTGGTTCAGGTGTTTGAAGGATGTTTCGATTGATATGATTTTCTTCTTCATTATCATTCTCCAAACTGATATCTGTAAATCGATCAACTAGCTCAACTAAATCAGTTGGCTTATCAGTTAGCACCGATTCATCAAATACAACATGTATTTTTTCTTCGACATTTAAAAAGATTTTATTAAAAACTCTATAAGCTTTACTCACTGAAAAATATCCAAGAAATATTCCCTCTGAAGATTTAGCATCAAAAGGTTTTAAATGGATTTTGTCATTATCAAGAATAAAACATTTGCAGCCGAATATTTTGAAGTAGAAAACCACACTTTTTCGTCCATGCCAGATCTCATATGGTGTTTTTAAATGATTTTTATTAATCATTGATATGTTCTGAGTGTAACATGCAGTGTCTACTGTTTCTGCCCAAAACTTTTGAGAAATACCAGAATCAGCAAGCATTGTTCCAGCAGCTTCTTTAAGGGTCCGATTTCATCTCTCAGCTACACCATTTTGCTGAGGAGTTCTAGCTGCTGAGAGCTCAAGCTTGATCCTTGTATTTTCTAAAATTTTTGAAAGATTTTGTTTGATGAATTCAGTCCCTATATCAGACCTTATTCGATCAATCCCAACTGATTTTTTCATTTAATAATCTTTTGAAAAGCTTAATCAGTTGTGCAGCAGTTTGGTCTTTGGATTTGAGAAAGATAACCCAAGTAAATCTGAAAAATCATCCACAACTACTAAGGTGTATTATATTCTCCCTAAACTCATGACTGGTATTGGACCAAAAAGATCCATATGTTACAGTTCTAAGCATTGGGAGGATGATTAACAACCTCTTTTTTTGAATGAAGATCTTACTTGCTTACCGAACTGACATGCTGAACAAATTTTATCTTTTGAGAAATCTATTTTGAGCAAATCAGTTACAAGATTATTGTTACTCAGATAGACAATAGATTTAAAGTTTAAGTGGTTCAACCTCTTATGCCACAACCATTTTTTAGAAGAATTGGAAGCAATGAAACAAACTGGTGCATAAGGTTGATCAGTCCAACTGACTTTGTAAGTATTTCTACAACGATTGCAAATTAGGATGACCTCATCAGTTGAGTCTCTAATTGAACAAGTATGTTTGTCAAACTGAAGTGAGAAGTTATTGTCGCATAACTGACTGATGCTAATCAAGTTATACTTCAAATTCTCAACTAGTAAAACATCTTTGACAGTAAAGTTACCATGGATAAGCTTACCCTTACCCGCAGTATTACCTTTGGAGTTGTCTCCAAAACTGATGTTTGGTCCAATGTATTTGATCAGTTGAGATAGCAGACTTGCATCCCCTGTCATATGCCATGAGCATCCAATGTCTAGATACCAGGTGGATTCTTTTTTTGTACATGTCACCATCAATCACACATAGTATATGATCTTGGTACCCATATTAATTTATGTCCTAAACTGATTCGTCCTGTAGGAACCCAGACTTGGACCAGTCTAACTACTTTCCAGTTGCTGTGTTCCAAATAGTTTTTCTAGACTTTTCGGTATTAAGTGTGTGGTGTGAGGAAGAAACAGTATGATTTGTACCCTTTTTCAACTGACTGTTCTTTTGATACCATTTCTAAACTGGCTTACAGTTGTAGTAATTGTAATAGATATTCCTTGAGTGCTGATTTTTGTAACTGAATCGTTTAGGTGACCAGTTTCTTGAATCAGTTGAATTCTCAGAGCTATATCCAATTCCATACCTTTTGGCTCTATTATTACTGTCAATCGACTTGAACAGTTGGTTTACTTTGTTATGAGAATTCATTTACCATAGTTGATTTTACAAAGGTAATGTACTTTCCTTTGTTTTCATTCAACCTTGGTTGTGTATCACTTGCAGAATTTTCAACATGACTGTTAAAAGCCTAAACAAGTTTTATCTTCAACTGATTTTTGTGAATTATGCATTTCAGTCAATGTAACTGAAGACTTGTTCCAAGCTTGAATCAGTTCAGTATGTTTTGAAATTTCAGTTTTTATCTGATATATCAAAGCTTGGTTCTCAATCATTTCAGTTTTTGTCTTTGCAATCTCCTTTTTTAGACTCAACACTTCAACTGACTCATCAGTTTCAGTTTTTTTTATCATTGGGATCATTTTTCTCAGCTCTAACCTTCTCAAATGATCGAGCAAGTTTGTGATTCTCATTTACCATGTCATGCAATGTGGTAATGAGTTCTTCACGAGTGAAATTAGTAGAGCTGAAGTCGAATACCTGTTCACTTGTTGACTCAAGTTCAGCACCTTCTGCCATTAAGCACTCGACTTCTTCTTCATCATAAAGTGAACTGAATGGGCTTTCAGGTTCTTACTCCTCATTGTCAGTTTCTGCTACTTTGACTTACTCTCCTCAGCTAGAAGCACCTCATGTTTGTTTTTGAGAGATTTATTGTCATCCTTGGTAGGGCTTCTTTCCCTTTTTAGTTGATCATCGACTGTCCTTCTTTGGCATGGGACAATCAGCAATGAAATGGCAAGTCTTGCCACAGTTGTAGCAAGCATAAGGTTCTTCTTTGGAGTGATTTTTCTGATATTGTTTCTGGAAGTTTCCTTGATTTCTCCTCGTAAACCTTCCAAAATTCTTGAAAAACATTGACATTATGTCATTTCTCAGCTGATCAGCAGATTTGTCAACTGAACCAGTTGGTTACATCTTGACAGCAGTTAAAGCAGTTGTGACATTTGATGTAGAAGGTTCACCTTCTCTGGTTTGTAGTTCAAACTCGTATGCCTTTAGATCAGCAAACAGATCATGAAGTTCAACCTTGATAAGGTCCTTTGATTCACGCATAGCCATGGTCTTGACGTCCCACTCTTTGGGAAGACCTCTGACCACCTTCAGTGCTATTTCTTTGTTAGAATACACCTTTCCAATTGCATTTAGCTCGTTTATAATACCACTGACCCTCTCATCATATTCGTGCATGGATTCTCCAACCTTCATCTTCATATTGTAAAATTTCTGAACAGCAGCTGATAGCTTGTTCTCCTTGGTTTGCTCGTTTCCTTCACAAAGCTGGATCAGCTTCTCCCATATCTCTTTAGCAGTTTTTCACATTTTGATTTTGTTGAAAGTGACTTTATCCAGCGTTTTATATAATATGTCCTTATCCACATTGTCAAGGTTGTCTTTCTCCTTATCTTCAGTTGTTCATTCCTCTCTGGGCTTCTCAAAGCGATGAGGTGCCCCATCAGTTATTGCAACTGTTGTATTTGCTTTTAAGATTTTCATGGGTGCTTCAGTAATGACATACCATATGTCGTCGTCTTGTGCAGCTAAATGATCATGCATTCTAATTCTCGAGTCATTGAAATATTCTCTAGAAAACATTTGTATTTTATTGAATGAAGACATGTTGATCAGTTCTGTGGATAAGAATATTCTAGGACAAGATTCAACCACTCTGATACCACTTGATAGGATCGATTAACTGGTGAAAGAATGTTTAGAATGTGGGTTGAATAAAAACTCACGTTTTTCAAAATCTTTTTGAATGTTGAGTCAGTTTAGTGACAAATTGAAACTCGGAATCTTGTTAGTCGATATCAATCAGTTAACAATAAAGTGCGGAAATAAACTGACTGATAGATAGAATAAAAACAGAAAGAAGAACAAACGAGATTTTATGGATGTTTGGAGATTTCAATCACTCCTACGTCACCCTTTCTAACACAAGGATAGGATATCCACTGAAAGAATTTGATCGATACAAGCACTTGTACAGACCCACTTCAGTTTGGACTTAAGAATGCCAAAACTGAAACTCTTAGTTTACAATATGTTTCACAGTACTCAACTGGACTTAGCACAACTGATCTCTTTTAAGATCGAAGTTACAACAAATTAATTTGTTCTAGTAAGCTCGAAAATTAGCCTAGAATGCTACGAATATATATAATAAGTGTGAGCTTCTAATTTTTTGAATATGAGTGAGAATTTCAGCAGTGTAACAACAAGATTTATATAATGGTGAATCAATGTAATTGAAATCTTTATATCCGTTGTTTGCCACGTCAATATTTTTCTGACACTCGTACACTGCAGCTTTTCTGAAATGCGGCGTTCCCACTATTAGTTGCAGTCTGCTTTTTACTGTTGTCGGTTGAATGTCCTTTTCGTTAACTGATGACATGTACAACTGAGGATCAGCTGATAAGCAATAGTTGATAAGCTCACGACTGAATGTAGCAACTGATCAGTCAGTTGTCTGCGTAAGTTCAGTTCAGCTAGTTCAATTGCCTTTGTGAATCTGTGCATTAATATTCATTTATAGACAACTATCAGTTTGAGTATTTGTTCAGTTACTTTCAAACTTCTTGATCAGTTAATCCAATCGATTTAAGCACTTAGTTTCTCAAACAACCAAAATTTAGTTTCCAACAATACTCGTTTAAACATTGTGAAATAGTTTCATAAAATCAGAGTAACTAAATTAACATGCTTGAAAATTCTTGAAAACATAGGCGGTCGGATTTAGCCTCTGCACAGTCCGAATCGACTCACTGATCCCCACCTCTCGTCTACTCAAACTCGTCCTCACTTGCATCGATCAAGTCTAGTGAGTCTAAAGAATCAACATGTATAAACTTAGAATAACAAATAATACGTAATAAAAACCACATGCGTTTTAAAGTAGAGCGTACATACTAAAACTTGAACGTACTTACATAAACATAAACGTGCCATCATATCGTAAAACGTTTCATAAATATACTTGCATCATATATACTTAAACATGAATATCATCATCATTTTGAGTAGAAATATGTTTCAAAACAAGTGACCCATAACATAGTGCGCCTGATCGAACTAAACCACAGTACTGGGATGGCAGGGATGTCCACTACCACATACATGAGATCCCCGGTCATGCTTTATTCGGGTGGATTGATCCCTGGTCATGCTTTACCGAGGTGGAGAGGTCTCCGGCCACGTTCACCGGCTTCCAAACCCGTTCATATTTGGTCAAAAGTCAATTAGCATACCTCAAAAACATAAAATATTTTCTTTGCACGTCGAACATACTATTACATTATGCATGTCTGCCAAAGACAAAAAAATTAATTTTTTTTCCAGAATGTTTGGCGCTCGGGCAGTAAAATCTTACCGCTCGAGCACGCCATGTCTAGAAGGTCTGGCGCTCGAGTTGTAAGATCTCGCGCCCGAGCGCCACCGTGCGCGAAATTTTTTTAAACTGACCAGTCACACGAGAATGATCATAACTCCCTCATTTCTTGTCCAAAAATTACGAATTTACTGTCAAATCGAAGGTATCCAAAAATTATATGTTTTATATGTTGAAAGTTTTTCCAAATATTCGATCGAAAATTCACATTACCCGAAATGATAGAAACATCCGATTTTGGGATCTAAAAATCGTTTCAAATTCAATCCAACCAATTTTGCTCAAACTCTTGCACAACATACATGAAATTTCACACATAATATACAACAAAACACATAATATTACGACATCGATGCAAAAACGAAAGAATATACATGCCTTTGATGATTATACTCACGAAACGACGAAGAACGAAGTGGAGAGATGTGAGGGTTGACCCGAGACGAGTTGCGACACGATTCTTGAAGGAAAATGGACTTGAACTGCTGAAATTTTTGAAGGGGAAGTGTGGAGGTGTGGTTGCTGAATAAAGGGCCTAAGAACCCTAGATTTACCTATCAAAAAAATGAAATAAAATGTAATGTGTATGTGTGTGTTGTGTCTCGTGTATGTGTGTGTGAGTATGTGTGTGTGTGTGTAATGCCCGAGAATTTAATTATTGTAATCTGATATGATTTACTGATTATGAATTGATGTAATTATAGCCGGGCCAGTTCGAGATAAGATTTGAGCCAGTATATGAAATTATACAATTTGGGCCGAAGGTATAGCGCCCGGGCGAAAATGTTTGTCCGCCCGAGCGCCATTGAGTGTTGGTAGAAAGTCGAGAGTCTTTCGCCCGGGCGGAACTTTTTGTTCGCCCGAGCGCGCATGAATAATGGATGAGGGCCGAGAGTTCTTCGCCCGAGCGGCAACTTTTGTCCGCTCGAGCGAGCGACGTGCAACACCAAGATATATGCCACGTTTCAGATTTGCATGCGGTATATATATAGAGGTGGATGGCACGTTTTCTTCAGAAATTTGAGGGGAAACCGAGTGGCTTTAGAGAGGATTTTCTTACGCCTTTCAAACTTGTGATTGGGAAGAATCCATCCATCAGAATTCAAATCCGACTTCAGTTTTGTGTTCCTCTTGACTCAAGCTACACAAGGACGTAAGTTTTGTTACGTTTTGAGATGTTTTGGAAATATGATGTTGCTAGAATTGCATGTGATTCAGATATGGTATTTCTACTACCGTAGATATTATAGAATTGAAGTCAGATTAAAGAACAGACCGTTTCTGTAATTGTTATGATTTTTGAAAGATATTGACTGAGATTCTATATCAGAATTGTGTTAATATTCTGAGTATGAATTCTGGTATTATATCTGTGATGTGTAAACTGACGGGGTTATCAAGACTGTATTGTTATGCCGTCGAAACATCAGTTGATTCAGATTGTTTAGATTCAGAAATGAATTCGATTATGTCGTGATATCATTGTTATGAATCAGATTGTATCTTGTTCAGATATTGATCAGAGTAGATTCAGAGTGGAGTATTGATCAGAACAGACTGTATATTGAGTTATTCACTGATACAGAGTATTCGATATTGTCATTTCAGATTGGATATGGACAGATTTGAATGCAGGTCATCATCTTCGTCAGACAGGGACGACAAAGGTATAATTAATGTGATATTCGGGAAGACACAACTCAAATAAGATCCTATTTGAGTTTCCCAGCAAAAATCACATACTAGCTTTATTGTCTATATTATGCTTTGTTTACAGATTGTTATACAGTGCATGTTAAGATATTTATGCTCTGTTTACAGATTGTTATACATTGCATTTGAGATAGGAAAGTTTGACAGATAGTCAGACTTCTAGACGTTCGGGGTATCGTTACATAGGAGCAGACACCCTCCTATTGTAGATTATTCGATACAGATATGACCGAAGTCTAGGAGTAAGACGTACGTCACCCCGATTGGGAGGGTAGGTGACAGACAGTGACGTCTTATTCACACCGGGATCCCTAGAGTTATAGTTGAGTCGAGTCTAGACATGATTTGACTAGAACTGCATGTGTTTAGAGATGTGGTTTCATAGACTATGAAACCCATGTTTATTGCTTTCAGTATGATAGCATGTTTATATGATTTGATTTAAATTGCATGTTTATCTGAATTGAGTTGCATGCTTATTTTAAATTGATTTCATAGATTATGAAATCTATTACTTTTGAATATATTCATGATAGCATGTTTTATGATTTAGATTGTTTATATGCATGCTTACCATGTCTTATACTGGGATTTATTCTCACCGGAGTTATCCGGCTGTTGTCTTGTTTTGTATGTGTGCATGACAACAGGTGGGGCTGGATCAGGGTCAAGATGAGAAAGAGGCTGAACTAGATAGCGTAGTGATTCCGGACTTACTGTAGACTTGTTCTATTACTTGAATTTAGTAACTAAATCTTAGACTGAGGTTGTACAGTAGTGTACTTTTCTACTGAATTGTAGTTGTTGTACAGAGATGTATATTATTTAGATTCCATTACCTTCCGCAGTTATATGTTAAAAAGAAAAATTTTTAGACCCTGTTTATCAGAACTGATAATTAAATCCCAAAAGATGATTAAGAAAAGATTAGCGTCCGGGTCCCCACAACAGGTGGTATCAGAGCCGATAGTTCCTTTAGATTTAGATTATCAGAGTGATAGATCTTTTAGACTGAGATAGAAGAGAATGAGCGGGGTAGATTGAATTTTCTTTCCTTGCATGTGATTGCTAGCATGAGAATTATTTCAATGTTGACTTACATTGTGTGTGCTAGCATGATTTATTGTTTTCCCTATTACATGTTGTTTGTTATCTGAGTTGACTACATCATGTAATTGCCAAGCCTGGATCAGAACCGAGTCTGAATCAGAGGTATATGATCAGAGGAGGGCTGAGACAGATTATACAGACTGTATATTGATTTTTTTTTGACATTCAGATATACCGCCTCGAAGAATTTCAGAAAAGGGCAGTACTTCGTCTGAACAGAGAGATGTATCAGAAGCTCAGTTAGAAGAAAAGATGAAAGAATTTGAATTATTACAGCCGCCGATTCTGAGTGGTACCGAGACATCTGAAGACTGTCAGAACTGGTTTAATGATATAGAAATCTTGTTTGATTTACTTGATTGTACAGATGAACAGAGGGTTAAAGTGGTGCCTTACCAGTTACGAGAAGCCGCCAGGAGTTGGTGGATTACCAGTAGAAGAATGTGGGCACAGAGAGGTACAGTGATTTCGTGGGAAATATTCAGAACTGAATTTTATCGAAGATTTTTCCCAGTCTCGTACCGAGAGAACAAGAAATTAGAGTTTGAGAATTTGAGCCAAGGGCAGCTGAATATTGACCAATATGCTGCTAAATTCTCGACTCTACTGCGTTTTGCTCCTCAGATAGCTGGAAATGATGAAGCTGTAGTGAATCAGTTCCTCGGAGGGTTGAATTCGGAGGTAGTTGCATTTATGAATCTGCAACGACCTTACCATTTTGATGACATTTTGAGTAAAGCGAAGAGAGCTGAGGCAAGTCTGATTAGACAGTTAGGGAGGTTGTGTGTGAAACAACCCCAGACACAGCATTTCCCTCTCCGAGTTGATCGAGGCAGTACGAGTGGAAAGCAAGATTTGCTGAAAGCTCGGAAGAAGCCATTCAAGAAGCTAGAAAGCGGTTCATCTAGCTCCAGCGTTTCTGGTCCAAGTCATACTGGAGTGTATTGCAGGAGTTGCGGAGGGAGACATCTCACCGAGCAATGCCAGGGAGTAACTGGTAGATGCAATATTTGTGGACAGCCGGGACACTTTGCTAAAGTTTGTCCCCAGAAGCGTTCCCGAAGATTGTAGGGAACAAAGTTCAACTGAAAACACAGATCCAGAATTCACAACAGGTACTATTCTTTATGATTAGATTGCATATGTATTGATATATACTAATGCATTTGTTAAGAATATCTTTGACTGAGTTGCATAGAAATATGCTGTATCTGTTGGGTCTGTATGTACTGTAGTATTGATGTCCTTGCTTGTTAAGGAAATGTTAATATCAGAGATTCTGTATAGATTGTATACTACAGTAAGATGAGAATGGAATAGAAATAGATTATGATGTACTTGTGTTTTCTGATTTGAACGCATTATTGATATATATATGCTGAACAAGTACAGAACTATGATAGATTCCAGTTAGGAAAGTATAAGATTCAGACCAGATATGGCTGAAGAGTAGAGATTTCACAGTAAGGATTCTAGATTTAGAATTCCTTTGATATCTGTGTTGTCTATGACTCGATTAATACAGAAAGGAACAGATGGTATCCTTATGTATTCAGTAGATCTACTGAAATCGAGCCTAACATTGGCAGATTTGCCAGAAATGTACGAATTGGCCGACATTAGCCCAGATAAGATTTCAGATTTGTGGATTATATCAGAAAGATAGAGTTCAGAATTGAATTGAGATCAGACATTGATTGTATGTTAAATGTACAGAATGATACAGAATGAATTGAAAGATCAGTAGAAGAATATCGACCAGGAGTTACATCTGATTTAGTGTTTCTCTTTGGCATGTTTCAGTATATTCAAAGATGTTCTGTTGATTTCATGCTTATTATATCTATGAGATTTTCATATAACTGCAGCATTTGATTGATTGAATAGAATATTTGAAGATTTTATTGAATATTCTGAGAATTGTGATAATTGTATACAGAAATTGTTCAGATAAGAATCTTGCTTGAAACAGATTGTATGCAGAATATGTGTTATCTGAAGTTAGTATACAGATTGATTTTGATACAGTTGAGATTTCGATCAGTGATTGATAAGATATCGATATCAGAAAGTTTAGAAATGTCAGAAATGTATTTTGTCTGATTTGGCAAATTATTCTATTCGACTGTAGTTTTATATCTGCTGAGTATTGTCATTGCTCTAAATCAGTATTTGAGACATCTTATATTGTTTTGAGGAGCATATTTTATTGGCAGATGAGATATAACAGTTGATCAGAATGACATGAAGATGTTTATCAGACATCCTTGTTTTATGAGTTCATTGAACTCACTAGATCTGTATAGGATATTAATATTTCATCTTTAATTGGATATTACTGTGTTTTGAATCTGTATATGCTACAGATTAGTGTAAACTAGAGGGAATATATACAGTTCAATTGAATCAGAGTTGAATTCAAAAGTTACAGTAATTCAAGAATGGGATCAGAATGTTCAGAACTTGTTTGTAATAATCAGAACAGAGTAACAGATATGTGATTCTGTGTTTTGTATGAGATGGATTATCTTGTGATCTCAAAATGTGTCAGAATTGTACAGCAATGCTTGATATTGATAGTCAGAGCCGAATACCAGGTAGGTATATTTTCTTTTATTTATGTTATTAACTGATTGTTTATGTCAGTAGTTCGGATCTGAAATCACAGATAGGGTCAGAAATGTACCGTAGTGGATTCAGTTTTCATTCTGATGACTGTGAATGTATTAGATTCGAACAGATCGGAATGATATAGACAGATTAGATCAGTCGTGACAGTATTGTACAGAAATGTTGGCAGAAATTGTACTGATATGTCTGAACTGCTAACAGAGAAGACAGAAAGAAAGAAATCCGAAGATTTATTACAGACTTAATATATTTCTGATTCGACATGGGGAGTATAATTCGATGAATTTCGTAATAAGATTATCCCAATATTATCCAGATTGTGATATAATATGATTATGATTGACAGATTGTTCAATCTATATCTATTAGTTTGTACAAGATGATGTACAAACAGAACCAAATGACACAGATTGATGTCAGAACATAGTCAGAGTGACTAGAATGTAGAAGTAGACTATATCAGATTGTGATTTCGATTAAGTTTACAATTATGGCAGATCATACCATAAGTTATTTTGCAGATTATTTACAGATTGACAGACAGTCAGAGTGTATTATCCAGATATTGGAAGACTTTGATAGAGTTATAGAGTGCTAGATGTTAGCACTAATTGATATGATTCAGTATTACTGTGTGACAATAGCTATCAGCTTATCAGAGGGGTAATGAGATAGTACAGACAAGACAGTATACGATGAGTACTACAGATTTCTTTTGAAGACAATTCGAAGGAAGATGAAGATAGTTCAGAAAGAACAGATGTCATAAACCAACATCGGATGATGACGATTGGTAGTTGAAGCTAAAGATTGTTTATGTATTTGTTTGAGGTAAACAGATTTGTTAACAGCTGATGATATTGATATGTGATAAGCTATAGATTGGTTTATACGGATGTTGTATAGCCAGTATGATAAGATTGATTTTGTCAGAACTAGTTTGAGGGGTATTATGACATTATACTTCGTGAATTCTTATTCCAGACTGGAATCAGATATTTGAGTTTTGGTTTAAACTCTGTACGCATTTCTTCTCATATATCTGAATTGATTGTTGTGAGTTCGAGGACGAACTCAGATCTAAGAGGGGGAGAAATGTAATGCCCGAGAATTTAATTATTGTAATCTGATATGATTTACTGATTATGAATTGATGTAATTATAGCCGGGCCAGTTCGAGATAAGATTTGAGCCAGTATATGAAATTATACAATTTGGGCCGAAGGTATAGCGCCCGGGCGAAAATGTTTGTCCGCCCGAGCGCCATTGAGTGTTGGTAGAAAGCCGAGAGTCCTTCGCCCGGGCGGAACTTTTTGTTCGCCCGAGCGCGCATGAATAATGGATGAGGGCCGAGAGTTCTTCGCCCGAGCGGCAACTTTTGTCCGCTCGAGCGAGCGACGTGCAACACCAAGATATATGCCACGTTTCAGATTTGCATGCGGTATATATATAGAGGTGGATGGCACGTTTTCTTCAGAAATTTGAGGGGAAACCGAGTGGCTTTAGAGAGGATTTTCTTACGCCTTTCAAACTTGTGATTGGGAAGAATCCATCCATCAGAATTCAAATCCGACTTTAGTTTTGTGTTCCTCTTGACTCAAGCTACACAAGGACGTAAGTTTTGTTACGTTTTGAGATGTTTTGGAAATATGATGTTGCTAGAATTGCATGTGATTCAGATATGGTATTTCTACTACCGTAGATATTATAGAATTGAAGTCAGATTAAAGAACAGACCGTTTCTGTAATTGTTATGATTTTTGAAAGATATTGACTGAGATTCTATATCAGAATTGTGTTAATATTCTGAGTATGAATTCTGGTATTATATCTGTGATGTGTAAACTGACGGGGTTATCAAGACTGTATTGTTATGCCGTCGAAACATCAGTTGATTCAGATTGTTTAGATTCAGAAATGAATTCGATTATGTCGTGATATCATTGTTATGAATCAGATTGTATCTTGTTCAGATATTGATCAGAGTAGATTCAGAGTGGAGTATTGATCAGAACAGACTGTATATTGAGTTATTCACTGATACAGAGTATTCGATATTGTCATTTCAGATTGGATATGGACAGATTTGAATGCAGGTCATCGTCTTCGTCAGACAGGGACGACAAAGGTATAATTCATGTGATATTCGGGAAGACACAACTCAAATAAGATCCTATTTGAGTTTCCCAGCAAAAATCACATACTAGCTTTATTGTCTATATTATGCTTTGTTTACAGATTGTTATACAGTGCATGTTAAGATATTTATGCTCTGTTTACAGATTGTTATACATTGCATTTGAGATAGGAAAGTTTGACAGATAGTCAGACTTCTAGACGTTCGGGGTATCGTTACATAGGAGCAGACACCCTCCTATTGTAGATTATTCGATACAGATATGACCGAAAACTAGGAATAAGACGTACGTCACCCCGATTGGGAGGGTAGGTGACAGACAGTGACGTCTTATTCACACCGGGATCCCTAGAGTTATAGTTGAGTCGAGTCTAGACATGATTTGACTAGAACTGCATGTGTTTAGAGATGTGGTTTCATAGACTATGAAACCCATGTTTATTGCTTTCAGTATGATAGCATGTTTATATGATTTGATTTAAATTGCATGTTTATCTGAATTGAGTTGCATGCTTATTTTAAATTGATTTCATAGATTATGAAATCTATTACTTTTGAATATATTCATGATAGCATGTTTTATGATTTAGATTGTTTATATGCATGCTTACCATGTCTTATACTGAGATTTATTCTCACCGGAGTTATCCGGCTGTTGTCTTGTTTTGTATGTGTGCATGACAACAGGTGGGGCTGGATCAGGGTCAAGATGAGAAAGAGGCTGAACTAGATAGCGTGGTGATTCCGGACTTACTGTAGACTTGTTCTATTACTTGAATTTAGTAACTAAATCTTAGACTGAGGTTGTACAGTAGTGTACTTTTCTACTGAATTGTAGTTGTTGTACAGAGATGTATATTATTTAGATTCCATTACCTTCCGCAGTTATATGTTAAAAAGAAAAATTTTTAGACCCTGTTTATCATAACTGATAATTAAATCCCAAAAGATGATTAAGAAAAGATTAGCGTCCGGGTTCCCACAGTGTGAGTGTGTTTTATTTTTATTTAGGGGCAACTAGGGGATAACTAAATAAATTAAAATATATCTAAAAACTACATAAAATGCTAATTAAAGGTTAATCCCATACTAACACTACTTAAATCCCCCAATTAAAATAAAAAGTCCAAGCGCCAAAATAACCTAATAAATAAATTATTTAAAATGATTAAAAATTCATAAATCTTTTAAAATACAAAATTTCTTGGCTTGAAATAAAATACTCCATTTTACAAATCGCCCAATCTTCGTCGACCTCTTTTCCAGATTCCGCATCGAACATTCGCCTGCAACGTGAAACTCAAGAAAACATTGTAATGTGCATCAACTAAACATAAATTAAATTTAAAATAACAGAAATCATAAATTATGCATCACTAATAATCATTTTAAAACTAAATAAATAATTTAGAAATTTAAATAAATGCACGGGTTTTACGTGTACTATTTTTTGGACTCTACAAAACGTGTTCAAGTTCAAGTCACCTTGTGCACTTCAAATTCCCCACAAACTATTTCCAGGTTCAATATGTCATGCATTCTTCTGTTTCCAACATTCGTGCTGAAAATTTTGTTATCCAATTTAGATTTTCATGCGTCAACCACTCGTGTGTTCGAAACTAGTGCCGTAAAAAAAATTGATATGCGTATGTGTGACTCAGTCAACATCAACATTGACTACTGCATACCAATCTAGCAACAACTATAAAACACTTCTCTTGAGAAATACATATAACACGACGTAAATACCACAAGATCAAATAAACGACACATAAAACACCCAAGAGAAAGAAGAAACTAAACATAAAACACCCACCCCCAAAATAAAATTCGTGAAATGTCCCCATTGGACAAAACCACGAAAATATGTAGACAAACAAACGTAGGAAACGAACATGGATGCTAAATAGAATGCAATCAAACTAAAAGCAATAAAACGAAATAAAGAACGGGAAACACGAAAACTCCCCTGATCAACACTCATCCTCGTCGTCCTCGAGCGGTGGTATCCTAGGTGCATTCACATGCTGCTGATAGTGGTACTTAAAGTTCATCAGGGGAATAATAAACAAAAAACAAAATTCTACCACGAAAACTCAACTCACTAACTGGAAAATAAAATAAAAATGATTAGGAATGAAAATAAATTACTTCTCAATTTATAGTCAAGAGCTAGACTCTAGGTTCCTCTCAGCTTTGATTGTTTTGGAATCGAGTGACTCCAATTTGTGGCTCCATTGTGCCACCTAAATAGTACTTCAGTCGTTGAGCATTGACTGTGAATGGCTCATTCCTCCCATCTCACAAAGTTATATCTCCCAAGGGGAACACATTGGTGATCATGTATGGGCCCGTCCACCTTGACTTGAGCTTGCCAGGAAACAGACGCAACTTGGAGTTGTACAACAGCACTGCTTTACCTTCTTTGAATTCTCTCGGTGTGATGCACTTGTCGGGTGCTAGCTTTGTTAGCTCTAAGTACACGTACTTCAGGTTTGGAGGCAGTGGTTAGAGCTCACGTGTCGCCGGTTCCTCAATGCTTGACTTCTAAGGGGTCAAGTCTGTTCTATCCTCGAACTCCTCCCATTTCATCCTTACTAGCTTCTTCCATGGATGGTTAGCATTAAAGTAAGCCACTCTTTCGGATTTTTCTTCATCAAGTTCATCATCCTTCAATTCAGTGGTGAGATTGGTTCCAATCAGTTTTTCATAGAATCCTGCACAAAATAACACACAAGTGAATCCAAAGAATCAACTATAAAACAATCATTATTTTTTAGTGTGTGCTTAAGAGCATTAAAAACAATAAAAGTGATTTCCTCCTCTCCCACTCTCGATCTCAACTTCCCTTCTTGCACATCAATCACGACCTATCCAGTTTCAAGGGACAGTCTCCCTAAAATCAAACGCATCTCCCTATCCTTTTCCATGTCAAGCACCACAAAATTTGTAGAAAATATAAACTTTCCCACTTTCACTAATACATCCTCTATGACTCCTCGTGGATATTTGACAGATCTGTCTGCTAACTACAAAGACATCCTCGTTAGCTTTGGTTCTCTCAATCCAGGTTTCCTACAAATATGCAAAGGCACAATGTTAATACTTACACCAAGATCACCGAAAGATTTATGAAAAACAACATCACCAATCATGCGAGGAATAGAAAAAGCTCCTTGGATCCTTGAGTTTTCGTAGGATCTTGTTTTGCACCATTGCAGAGCATTTTTCAGTTAAGTTTACCGTCATATGATCTTTCAACTTCTTCTTATTTGCTAAGATGTCCTTCAGAAATTTAGCATAACTAGGCATTTTCATCAAAGTATCAGCAAAAGGAATATTGATGTGCAATTTCATAAATACTTCAAGGAACTTACCAAATTGTGCATCGTTTTAGCATTTTTCAATGATGTTGGAAAAGGCGGAGGAATAACAATTCTAGATTGTGTAGTCAAAGACTATAATTCTGCAGCAACCGCAGAAAAATCACTTATCTGGTGAAATCCTGAACTCCTTCTCTGATTGTTCCTCTCAGATTGAGGATGATAACTACTGACAGCCATCTCCTTTAACAATTCATTTCCTTCTTTGGCGGTTTTTCTCAAAAAATTCCCATAGACAGCAGCATCTATCATAGTACGATTGGCAGTAAGCAAGCCATAATAAAAAGTTTGAAGTACTAACCCAAGAAGCAGTTCAGTGATGTGGACATCTCCACAATAAATCTTTGTAGCGCTCCCATGCAATTGGGCGAAGGTAGTGATGACGGCCCGCAAATTTATGGTCTTTGAGGGAGGGAAGTATTTGATGAGAAATGTTCTTTCCATGTCCTCACAAGTATTGATGGAACCTACATGAAAACAGTTTAACCATGCTTTAGCTTTTTCATGTAAAGAGAAAGGAAACAAATTGAATCTAACAGAATCATCAGAAACTACATTGAATTTAAAAGTATCGCAAATGTGAGGATCCGGAATTTCAAATCAAAACATGTAAGTAATAAAACTTAAAATGAAGTTCAAAACTTTAAGCTTAGTTATAAAACTCAACTATAAACTTAAATTTTCAGCCAATATTGCTCGAGAAAGTAACTTTAAAGCTCGAAGACTAGCTAAGAAAATGATCTATCCTATAAGAAAACGCAACAATGGAAGATTCATCATCCGAAGAGTAAAACCACAGCTCATGAACTCAGGATTTCAGCTCTAGGAAGCTCTTGTTATTTTGTCCTAAAAGAATCAAAAATGGAGCAAGGAGAAGAGCAAAAGGATTGTACATATTTATGACCATTGAGTTAGCCAAGAAGAGGAGCTAAAAGTTTGGACAAACTTATTATGCAAGAGATGACCATTGAGTTAACCAAGAAAGGGAGCTAAGGCAAGAGCTATGAGGCTTGGACCAATTTATTGTGCAGGAATGTACCCTTTAGTAATCCAAGGTGACCTTTGATGCTTGGAATAACTTCGACTACATTTATTTCCTTGCTTGGGTAACAAGGGGGTCGGCCAAATGAGAGCTTAAGGGACCAAGTTCCATCTATAAATAGCACACAAGGGCCAAGGAAAAATACTTCCTAAAACACACAAAAAAATCAACCCCTTCCCCTCACCACAAAAAGCTCTCGGCAGGCGCAAACAAGGAGAAAGAATGAGGAGTTGTTCAGGATTTTCAGTGTTGTAATCTGCTGTCCATATCGTCGTCAAGATTCTATCCACAGTCGATCACCATTCGTCTAATTTTGAACAAAGTTTCATACAACGCAATTAAACTATCTTTAAGTGAAGTTTTGTTACGTATTTATTTTTAATTTTAAAACTTGAATATATTTATCATGACATGCATGTGTGTTTGTCCACCCCTTTCGGAAAAAACTGTCTTTCCTTTAAAAATTTTGATCGATGATATGCTCCTTCTGGTTTTCGATATTCTTTAATTCCGCTGTATTTATTCAAAATTCTGATAAGTTCTGTTCGATAAATATGAATTCTGTGATACACTGTTACAAATCGATTTGAAATGGAACTATAATTTTAATTATGTCTGGCCCCTATACATGGGTATAAAACTGTGTTCTGGCCCACATCAATGGGTATAAAACTGTGTTCTGGCCTCACCCCTTAGAGGACTAACATATTGGGGACAATTTGGCCATAGAAACGAGATGAGTAACAGTGTTGTGTTTGCTTCTGATTTGCTCTGAATCGTCAGATAATCTGTCTCATATTTGATTCGGTTATGTTATGATAAGTCAAAAGTAATAAATTTTGAAAATCTGTTAAAGAAATGCTTTAAAGATTAAGTTTAATATGTATATTTTGAAATCGATCGACTCCCACTTGCTGAGTGTTTCCCAAAATAATCACCCCTTACAGCTTTTAGATAAGAATGAAGAGCAAATAAATGAGGAGGAACAAGAAGCTTTTTGGGGATGGTGATCGAATGACAAGATCAAGAATCAAGATTTTTACCTTTTCTTTTGTTTCACTTCCGCATTACTGTAATGAATTTTTATTCTGTTGTCATTGTAAATACAATATTTTGTTTATGAAAAATACTTGTTTTTTGTCATTTTCTACGAGGCTTAATTGTTTTCAAGTAATTGTTGAACAATGTCATATGTCACCAATGCTTCGGTCTCGGGGCGTGACATTTAAGTGGTATCAGAGCGACCAGGTTCATAATTCCGCTGGGATTTTGATAGACAAAATTTGACAAAGTCAAATTTTGGCAAAATCCTATTGCATTCCTATCTGCAGTAAAATCAACCATCGGATTCATTCACATCTTATGTCGTCATCTCAAAATCCCCTTCGGAATTCAAAACCAAACTCCTTAAATCATTATTAAAATTCTTAGTATCGAATATTCCACGACAAATTTGTTTCTATTTTTGTGCCTTTCTATCCTTTATATTGTTCTGATATTTCACCTCGATTTATTCTAGGAAATTGCTGCTCTACAGACTCGGGCTCAAGCTGTCCATAGTATGCGTCAACTCATGATAGATAATCAAGCTAGGTAAATTGCGGTTTTGAAGGCGCAACTTGCTAGAAAGAAACTAGAGAAACTGGAACTTATCGAGTTCAGAAACATACTTGAGACGGACGTGCAGTGACTCACTCATCATCTGGACTTGGCTGAGAGCCAACTTCTTCAGATACCTATTGAGTCAGCCCGTATCAAGCGCCTAGCTACACTGAAAAGGGACTTGCTAGAGTGAGTGGAGACAGAAAGAGACTGTGGTACTCAGGCTCGTCAGCGTCAAGAAGGGTTAAAAAACAAGCAAGAACGATACATCGCAAAAATTCCTCGCACCATGGATAGGATTCAAGACCAGAATAATTATTTGCATCTGGTGGTAGAGAATATAGAAGAGGAAGAGGAAGCACCGATGGAAGTGGTCAACGATGAGAGTGACAGCGACGATGGAGACATGATAGACTAGGCTAGTCTGATATTATGATTGTAATAAAAATTATGTTTGAAAAGTATTAAGTGTAATAACTTATTTCTAAATAAAGATTTCATTATTATTCATAAATTGTCACATCTACATGATTTATGAAGAATTTTATGAACCTATCAATAACATTTTTTTTCTTTTAATCTTTGTAGGAAAGAAAATGGATCCTTAAAACGTTGTAACCGAACTCCAAAAACAGCTCCAGGAAAAGGAAGCAGATATTAAAATATTGAAAGATAAAAATGACAAACTCGAGAGGGCTAATTATCAACTAGACGGAAATAACGTATGCATGATAGAGGACCTTCATCAGGCTAGAGAAGAAAAGAAAAGACTGCGCGATGGCGTTAGATTCTATGCTGCTTATCACCTAGAATCGGAACGTCAACACGATAACACAACAGAGAAGTTGGAAGCAATTCAAGGAAGGTTTTTGGAAACAAAGGATCGAGAAAACAAGCTTAACAAGGCTATTTACCAACTCCAAGTAAAGATAGAAGAGCATGAACTCAATGAGGCAGTAAAACAATAGACAACACAAGAGCTTCAAGACCAAGTGAATAACCTCGATGACCACAACACACTGTTGCAAAACCACATTGATCAACTACATAATGATATGGTCAACATGGAAGATCTCATGGGCGAACTCGAAGAAGACCAAGGAGGAAATCCCATGGAAGAAGAAATTGACGAAGCTGTAGGAGATGGTGAAGTGTTGGACGAGTAGAATAATCCCTAACATAAGCATCGATTGTATTTAGGCCAATTAGGCTAACCATTTTGATATTAAAATACTGAGTGTATGCATTTCAAAAATTAATGAAAATATTTCTTTGATTATATATTGTTTCAAAAAAATTAATAAAATACATGCTTATAAGAAATGGCAGGCAGACAACCCAGAAACAACCGTAACCCCCGCGGAGTCAATCAAAACAAAAACGAAAATCCACCATCACCACTAAGGGTGAATCTCAGTCGAAAAACATGATTTCAATAGCTACTATTGTAGCCACCACACTGCAAGGAATTGTGAACCCAACTGCCACCACCCTCAGCATGACCTATCATCCACAGACTGATGGCCAAACCAAGAGAACAATTCAAACCCTCGAAGACATGTTGAGGGCTTGTGCTCTGGATTTTCATGGAAATTGGAATGAATAGTTACCCCTGATAGAGTTTATATATAATAACAGTTATCACAGCAGTATTGAAATGGCTCCAAATGAGGCGTTGTATGGTCAATAGTGTAGATCACCTTTGTATTGGAATGAAGTAAGAGAAAAGGCTATCACTAGACCTGAGCTTGCTCAAGTAACCATTGACAAAGTAGCCATAATAAGAGAAAGACTTAAGTCAGCTCAAGATCGACAAAATAACTGGGCTGATTTAAAGCAAATACCATTGGAATTGGAGGTCGGTGAAAAAGCTTATGTAAAAGTTTCGCCTATGAAAGGAGTTGTTTGGTTCAGCAAGTCCGGAAAACTAAATCCAAGATATGTAGGACCATTCGAGATACTGGAGAAAGTGGGAACCCTAGCTTACCAACTGGCTTTGCCACCATATATGTCCAAAATTAACAACTTTTTTCACATATCACAACTAAGGAAATATATCCCAGACCCAAGTCACATACTTAAAGTTGCACCGCTGATGATCGAAGGACACTTGAACGAAGAGATGAAGTATGAAGAAATCTCTATTCAAATAGTGGACACCAAAGATCAAGTGTTGAGACACCGAACAATCTCATTTGTCAAAGTACAGTGATCAAATCATACTGAACGGGAGGCCACTTGAGAACTAGAGGAAAGGATGTGCACCTAATATCCTTATCTGTTTGAAAGATCGATCTGAACCAAGTTTGGAGGTCAAAACTTCCAATTAGGAGGGTGGGATGTGAGGATCCGGAATTTCAAAGCAAAACATGTAAGTAATAAAACTTAAAATGAAGTTCAAAACTTTAAACTTAGTTATAAAACTCAACAATAAACTTAAAATTTTCAGCTAACATTGCTCGAGAAAGTAACTTTAAAGCTCAAAGACTAGCTAAGAAAGGGATCTATACAGTAAGAAAGCGCAACAATGGAAAAGTCATCATCCGAAGAGTAAAATCTCAGCTCATGAAATCAGGATTTCAGCTCAAGGAAGCTCATTTTCTTTTGTCCTAAAAGAACCAAAAATGGAGCTAAAGGATTTGACATATTTATGACCATTGAGTTAACCAAGAAGATGAGCTAAAGGTTTGGGCAAACTTATTATGCAAGAGATGACCATTGAGTTAATCAAGGAAGGAGCTAAAGGTTTGGACAAACTTATTATGCAAGATGTGACCATTGAGTTCACCAAGAAAGGGAGCTACGGAAAAGCTATGAGGCTTGCACCAATTTATTGTGCAGGAATGGACCCTTTAGTAAACCAAAGTGACCTTTGATGCTTGGAATAACTTTGACTAAATTTATTTCCTCGCTTGGGCAACAAGGGGGTCGGCCAAATGAGAGCTTAAGGGACCAAGTTCCATCTATAAATAGCACACAAGGGCTAAGGAAAAATACTTCCAAAAACACACACAAAATTCGGCCCTTTCCCCTCACCACAAAAAGCTTTTGGCAAACGCAAACAAGGAGAAAGAAGGAGGAGTTGTTCAGGCTTTTCATTGTTGTAATATTCTGTCTATACTGTCGTGAAGATTCTGTCAAAATTCGGTCACCATTCGTCTAAGTTTGAACAAAGTTTCGTACCACATGATTAATCTATCGGTAAGTGGATTTCGTTATGTATTTATTTTTAATTTTAAAACTTGAATATATTTACCATTACATGCATGTGTGTGTGTCCACCCCTTTCGAAAAGATACAGTCTTTCCTTTTAAAATTCCAATAGATGATATGCTCCTTCTGGTTTTCGATATTTCTTGATTCCACTATATTCATTCAAAATTCTGATAAGTTCTGTTCGATAAATCTGAATTCTGTGACACGTTGTACAAATCGATTCGAAATGGAATGATAATAGTAATTCTGTCTGGCCCCCATCAGTGGGTATAAAACTGTGTTCTGACCTCACCCCTTAGAGGACTAACATATTGGTGACAATTTGATCATAGAAATGAGTTGAGTAACAGTGTAGTGTTTGCTTCTGATTTGCTCTGAATCGTCTGATAATCTTTGTCTCATATTTCATTTGGTTCTGTTATGAAAAGTCAAAAGTAATAAGTTTTGAAGTCTGTTAAAGAAATTCTTTAAATATTAAGTTCAATATGTATCTTTGAAAATCAATCGACCCCCACTTGCTAAGTGTTTCCCAAAACGCTCAGCCCTTACAGCTTTCAGATAAGAATGAAGAGCAAATAAATGAGGAGGAACAAGAAGCTTTTTTGGGATGGTGATCGAATGACAAGATCAAGAATCAAGATTTTTACCCTTTTTTTTTCTCTTCCGCATTACTGTAATTTAATTATGTTGTCATTGTAAAGAAAATATTTTGTTATCTGAAAAAGGCTGGTTTTTGGCCATTTTCTACGAGGCTGAATTGTTTTCAATTAATTGTTAAACAATGCCGGATGTCACTAACGCTTCGGTCTCAGGGCGTGACACCAAATCTCAATAAAGTCTGCGATGTGAGTCTTTAGGTCATCTAGCGCAGTTTTCCCCAAATTTGACAATATTCTGAATCATGTGAATAATCGCTGGCTTGATCTCAAACTGGTTTCTCTTGATGGTTGGTCACACTATGCTTGGACGGTCTCCATCAATCGAAGGTTGTGCATACTCCATCATGGGTATACGCCTTCGCTCCTCGACACATAGGCCTTAATGATGCCATTCTTCACGCTCGTTCATGTTCATCATGTCTTTAAGCCTCTGTTGTTGTCTTCGCCTGTGGAGGGTTCTTTTAATCTCGGGATCGAATACCTCAAGTTTAAATTCAAGAGACTTTGAAATGCACCAAAAGAGATATAAGCGAAGAAATTTAAGGTGTCAAACAAAACAAAATAAAGAATGCTAAATTAAATAACTGAAAATAAAACCGTGGACTAACAGTCCCCGGCAACGGCGCCCAAAAACTTGATCGAGACTTGCACTGTAAATCCTTAGCAGAAATTAATAATATTCAAGCTTGAAATAGTAGCAATTGCACGATGTCGAGTAATAATATAGTATACCAGAGTACGAGTCTGGTTCCACTAGAGACTGTATTTCGCAATTGTTATTCTCAATTATTCAAATCTTTAGCAACGATAATTTGGATGATTGTTTACTACTGCTACGATTAAATAAAAACACAACGAAATGATTCATAAACTAAATGATTAAAGAAATAAGCTAAATGATTGATTAAATATTCAATGATAAATGAATTTGTTGGGAATCTCGGTTCACCTACCCCTCATCATTTACTTATTTCGTTCGATACTTATCTACGCTTCCGACAAGATTTCTATCCAATTGAACACGCCCACTCGAGCTATGCCAAAAATATTATACTCAGTTAAATAATTAAATCTCTTTAATTATTTTATCAAAAGTGAATTACATGTCGTTCTATGAAATCCCCTAGCTTTCGCCCTACCGGACTATGACTATCTATACGTATCCGACTTCATATTTCTATGTAAATTGTAAATCCACGGACTATGCTACTCGTTCCTATCACGGGCTATTCTCTCGAACTCACTAGCAATATGAAATAGTTATTAAAGTTAGATACGCTTCAACAACGCAATAAAAATTATAGCACAATCAAGAATAAATCAAAAGTTAATATGAATTAACTAAACTTGGTTTCGGTGTAGGATCCCCTTAAATCACAACAAATAATGAAAATTAGCTACTCGATGTCATGATTAAATAAAAAAAATGTTAGACGTCCTGGCAGTGCCCTGAACACTGTAATAAATGTTAAAATTTTTATTTCAAATTTTTATGGAATTTTATCATGAAACGTTAAGCTAAAAGACATGTTGCATGCTTGGTTTAAAAGAAAAATGATTTATATGAGCATGAATTTTTATAAGTGATGGAAATATGAAAGTTGAAAGAGGTGAATTGATTGTGACTAATTCGATAATACGACGATACGATGATATGTAAGGCCAATGTTTAGTTGATATGTGTGTCGCTGATTTCTCCGCCGCCTGGTACCGTGGTAATACGTAGATAAATCCATTGACTTACAGCTAACAAGAAAGTCAAAATTGAGGATCTTAATTCAATAAAAAGGGAAACATATACATATATGATGAAAAAAATATGATATGATGAAAGAAAAAATGTTTAAGTCTATGTTCATGAAAAACTATTTTCTTAAACGTATTTTCATTGTTGCTTGTGGATGTATATATATTACTTGCTATCATGGTTAAGATTTTCTGAGTCATTAGACTCACTAGGTGTGATCGATACAGCATGATATTGATTGAGGACTTGATTGTTGAACTAGTTGGATTGATGGTGCACATAACCCGAGGACCTTCGCTAGTTTTTCGCGAAAAAAATTATGTTTGCGATTTAAGTTTACTTTAAAGATTTTATGGCTTATGATGCTTTAAGTGATTTTGAGAGATTTTAAGAGTTCATGCTTTATTTTGAAAATGCTAGTTTTTGTTGACGGTTATGATATTATGTTTTGGATTGAGTTCTTTTGAATTTTCAAATAATTAGTTGGTTAGTTTATTTTAAATGGTGCAAAATAATTTAAATGTATACATTCGGCCGAGTGCTGAAGTGAAAAAAAAAATTAGTACATTTTGAAGAAAAACGAGTGGTGGACGTTTCATTCTTATCACGTTACAAACTACATTAAAATTACCATTCTTTCACAGTTAAAAAAATCTTGATTATAATCAGCTTTATGATAATATTTTAACATAGATTGATTTATCCTCATATATTTTTCGATTTCTTAACAAAGACATTGCTTCATTGATTATATGGTCAACATATGTTCTGCTAGAAACTTCTTCACTAGCGGTCGAAGTTTGTGTTGTGGTGGCTAGATCTTTGGTGAGTTGTGGAGTAGTTGACTCCTCTTCTATCTGAATTCTCAGCTCAAATTCATAGGCTTTGAGGTCAACAAACAAGTCATGCAGCTCAATTTTTTTGAGGTCCTTTGACTCTCTCATCTTACTCCCTCGGAAGTGCTCTTATAACCTTCCAAGAAATTTCATGGTTAAAATATTCTTTACCAAGTTATGTTAACTCAATAACAATACTGCTAAACTGTTCATCAAATTCATTGAGAGCATCGCAGGACTCCATCTTTGAGTTATAAATCTTCTAGATTGCCACGGTCTACTTGTTTTCTTTTGTTTTATCATTGTCATCGAAGATTTGTGTCAGCTTATTTCAGTTCTCTTTGGCTATTGTACAAGTATTTATCTCACTGAAAATGTCTTTTACCACATTATCCAGGTCAGCTTTCATTTTGTCATCTGCAGTCCATTTTGATTGTGCTTCTCAACAATATGTGGTGCACCTTCAGAAACTACAACTGGTTTTTTGGCTTTTAATATCTTCATTGAAATTTCAGAGATGACATGCCACATGTCATCATCCTGTGTAGCCAATTCTGTCTGTATTCTAATTTTCCAATCGTCATAGTTTTCCTCGGAAAATATTAGAATATGTTGATGTATATATATTACTTGCTATCATGGTTAAGGTTTGCTGAGTCATTAGACTCACTAGGTGTGATCGATGCAGGTGAGCATGATATTGATGGAGGACTTGATGGTTGAACTAGCTGGATTGATTGTGCACATAAACTGAGGACCATCGCTAGTTTTCCGTGAAAAACATTACATTTGTGATTTAATTTTACTTTAAATATTTTATGGCTTATGATCCTTTGAGTGGTTTTGAGAGAGTTTAAGAGTTTATGCTTTATTTTGAAAATGCCACTTTTAGGTTTTGGTTGTCAATTATGATATTACTTTTGAATTGAGTTCTTTTGGATTTTCAAATAATAGGTTGGTAGGTTTATTTTAAATGGTGCAAAAATACTTTAAAAATATGTTTATGTATACTTTCGGCCGAGGTTTTAAGTGCAAAAAAAAAATAGTACATTTTAAAGAAAAACGAGTAGTGGACGTTCCATTCTAATCATCCTTCTTGGTCATGTTACCAACAACATTAAAATTACCATTATTTCCAAGTTAAAAAAATCTTGATTATCATCAGCTTGAACTTTTTTATGATAATATTTAAACTTAGATTGATTTTTCCTTATATATTTTTCGAATTTCTCAACAAAGACATTGCTTCGTTGATTATCTGGTCATCATATGTTCTGCTAGAAACTTCTTCACTAGCGGTCGAAGTTTGTGTTGTGGTGGCTAGATCTTTGGCGAGTTGTGGAGTAGATGGCTCTTCTTCTTTCTGAATTCCCAGCTCAAATTCATAGGATTTGAGGTCAGCAAAGAAGTCATGCAGCTCAAGTTTTTTGAGGTCCTTCGACTCTTTTATAGCCACTGTTTTTACATCTCACTTCATGGGAAGTGCTCTTATAAGTTTCCAAGCAATTTCACGGGACTTCATCTTTGTGTTATCAATCTTCTAGATTGCCACGGTCAACTTATTCTCTTTGGTTTTATCATTGTGCTCGAAGATTTGTGTCAGCTTATTCCAGTTCTCTTTAGCTATTATACAAGTCTTTATCTAGCTGAAAATATCATTACCACATTTTACAGTTCAGCTTTCATTTTTCATCTTCAGTCCATTTCGACCGGTGCTTCTCAACCATATGTGGTGCACCTTCAGACACTGCAACTGGTGTGTTGGATTTTAATATCTTCACTATAATTTCAGAGATGACATGCCACATGTCATCATCATGTGTTGCCAATTGTGTTTGTATTGTAATTTTCCAATCCTCATAGTTTTCTTTGAAAAATATTAGAATCTTGTCAAAGGATACCATTATGAATATGTATTTATCATAGTTAAAGAAACAAAAATGTCTATGATATTTATTAATATCGTGAAACAGGCAGATAAGAAGATATGACTAGTTATGAATGGTCAGATAAAAGTGTGTAGTGTAATGAAGACATGTATTAATGACTGTTCGGAGATGAATAGTCTTACGCCAACCCTTTTTCAACTTAGGAAGTATTTCAATGAAAGACTCTGAATTATACAATTCTTTGTAACAACTCACTTCAATTAGAACTTATCACTTCCTAAGTGGAAAATTTTAGTGTAACGTCTCGAAAAATTGAAGGTGCACGTGAACCACATGCATGCAAGTTATCAAACTTCTTCTGCATTTTATTAAATTGTTTTAATGCATTAAATGCATGTTTATTTCATGAATTTGTGTTTTAATTCATGGTTTACTAAATTTTCATGCATAAGGGCTTTTAGTAGTTTTCGCGTTCGAACGAGGAACAGAGACCGGGGATAATTAAGGGAAAATATTTTATTAAATAATTACTTTTAATTATTTAATATATAGTGTATTTAAGTGTGATTTTTGAAGTTGGGACTTGGCGGGGTATTTTTACCCGTCGGGTCATATTTTAAACCAATATGCAAATTTTAATGAGTTAGGGGACTTTTTGAGGGTTAGGGAAATATTTTTTAAAGCGTACCAAAACAAAATATTTTTTGGGAATGTTATTGGGCTTGATGGGTTTATTTTATTGTATAATAGGCTAAAAATATTTTAATCCCCTTTATTTTAATTAAGGGCTAATTTACACCTTTTATTATGATTTAAACCTATCATTTGCTAACCCTACACCTAATGCAATACACGGCCGCCCCTCCCCCTTGCTCCAGATCATTTTTGAGGTCCATAAGCAGCCACATCTTTTTCTCTCAAGGTTTTCAAGAAAAATCTTCCCCCGCCTCTCTGGTACACGCTCTACGCAAAGATCTTCAAGTTTTCGAGCGTATAAACGCAGGGGCACGCCCTATACCTTGTTTTCTCATCATTCACATCAATACATGTTTTTTAATGAGGAACCATAAATCTATCATGTGGTGTTTATTTTATACAATTCTTGCATGAAAATATGCATACATTTGCATGTAACTCACAGTTTTTTGGCTTTTATGTAAGGGGCTGCCACAGCTGAGTGTTTAAAGGTTGTACATGTTGGTAGTGATGGTGTCAAGGGGCTGGAGTAATGGGTTGGTCATGTTTTGAGTGGGGGCCAATCGGTCATGTTGAAAGGCTAGGGTTTTTGGTCGGTCGAGGAGAAGGAAGGGTAGGCACGGCCAAGGAGGACTGAACCAGCCCATGGTCCGGTCCAAGAGGGTCCAAACTGAGGCCTACGGGAGGTCCATACTTGGTTGGTATCGAGTAGAAGTGAGTTCTAAGAGCTAGGATTCGATTTAAGACGATGTGGTGGCTAAGTTGTGTGTTTCTTGAGGAACCGAGGGATGCGTGAGCATGGAACCAAGGGCAGCGCCTAGGTCGGTCAAGGTGGGTCCATAGGTGGGCTAGAAAGAGTTGGTTCAGTCTGGTCCCCGTTGGTTTGGTCTAGGGTCGAGAATTTTGAGGGTTGGTGCTCTAGGTTTCGTTTCATTTTGGTGCAAGGAAATCCAGAAATTTTGAGGTGCTTTTTGTGGTTCTTAAGGGGGTTGGTCTAGATGGTTTAAAGGCTGCTAGGGTAAGGTTGAGGTATGGTTCAAGCTTGGGAAGTTTTTGTTAAGTTTCGGGTTAATTTGGATTAAAACCGGGACCCGGTCCAAGTTTAAAAATGAATCATATAAGTTATGAAACGGGCTCGATTTTATGTCTATGGAACAATTATAAATATTTTTGAGGTGTTTTAAGGTTTTTGGTTGGCTTCAGGTCGAAATTTTGAGATCCAGGGGTAAAACGGTCAATTAGGGTTTCCAAGGGTAAGATGGTCATTTTGAACTCAGGTGAAGTTATCAGTCCTGGCAGTGCCCTGAGCACAAATTGGCATGTTTTAAATGTATATGTTATCACTAACATGAAGTTTTATGTAAATATGAAAAATATGTTGCATACTTGATTTTAAGGAAAATAACGAATATGGATGATTTTGATAAGTGATGAATATATGATAACACATTTTGAAGGAAGAGATTCGGTTGTGACTAATATGTATATGTATACGATGAGCTATAAGGCCAAGGCTCAGTGGATGGGTAACATTGTCGCTGATGTCCCCGCCGTCGGGTACCACAGTTATACGTAGATGGATCCGTCGAATAGAGATGATACTAAAGTCACAACTAATAAACTGAATTAAATAAAAGAAATGAACACGTATATGATGATATATTGAGACATTTTTTTGACACGTTTATGTTTACGTTTATGTTTATGCTTTAAAAATCATGAAATATATTGATTATTGTACTTTTCACTGTTGCATGTTATGTATATGTACTTGTTATAATGTTTGTGGGGTGTTGAGTCTTAAGACTCACTAGGAGTGAATGATGCAGGTCAGCACATTTATGAGGTGACTGAAGGTGCCGAGGATCGAGTAGGCGAGGCTAGATGTGTGCATGCTAACCCGAGGACTTTATTTTTCAGCACCTCATGTTAACAATTTTGGTGAGATTATGGATATTTTCATAATCTGTCGTTTTTATACATTGATGGTTGTCAGGATTTTTGCATGTTTGACTTTTGAATCACAATGCTCGAACGTCTAGGTTTTGACGTTTTGGAATATTTTTAACATGAGTATTTTTATCAGTGTTGCAATCCCATTATTTTAAAACATGTGTTTTACATCATTCCTTGCAGGCATGCTATTAAATGTTTATTTCGAAATTTAGTTTTTTTTTTAAAAATAAAGTAGACATTTCATTTAGTATACACTTCAACCAATTTTGGATGTTTAATAACACTCGCTTCACCAGAAAACTTAATATAACTTAACGGTCATCTTGAACGGCTTGAGTTTGTTAAGGTAGAATAAAGTAATATTTGAAGATTTTATAAGTTCAGAAAAATCGTGTACTTAGTGAGTATCTACAAATATGAACATTTAAGTCTTCTCATAAATCTTGAATGAATTCAGACTAAAAGATGCACGAGATTTCAGATCATTTCATCTGAATCTGAGTTTGCATATTTATAGTTGAAAAGCTTAAACGGTCGGATGTCCCTTTTCACCGATCATCCATACTTGTTCCTGATAATATGGCCTTGTCACTATCATCATCGTACATTGTAATAAATTCCATTTAACGTAGCTTTGTTGTTTAATCTTTAGCTCTTGTAGCCTATGAAAAGTTGATTGAATTATGAAATATCTGAAAACATTCTGCCATTTGGAGTTTGTAGGATATTGTGTCATCATAATTTATTAGAAACTGCTTGTCTTCATCGTATCCTCCATGGGTTGATCAAATCTGGTAATTGGAAGATTAAAGTTACACTCATCCACTTTATTTAATAGATGGTATGGTTAGAAGACAGATGATCTACAACTATTATTCTCTTGAGCAGTTAGACTTGATCTTACAGTTGTAAAACCTGAAATTACAAATAATATGCAGCTAGATCCTATAATAGCTCAATGATTTTATTTTGTCAATAACCAAATCTTATTAGAAATATACTACACAGCTACCCCTCCAGAGGTGAAGCATTCCGATATCGCTATCCTCACTGAGTATGTAAGCAATGATGAAGATGAGATAATCCAATAAAATAATTGAAATGTCTACTACTTAAATTCAAACAGATTCGTGATTTTCATGATTTTCAAACGAATAAACATAAGTGTAAACAGATTCGTTTCAAATCATGTCATATCGTATCAACATGTACTTGTTCATTTTTCCTTATTGAATTCAGATAATTAGTAGTGACTTTCGTATCAGCTATAAGTCGATGGATCCATCTACGTATAACCGCGGTAATCCACGACGGGGACATCAGTGATGGTGTTATCCGTCCACTAAGCATTGGCCTTACATGTTCGTGTTCGTGTTCGTATTAGTCACAACCAATTCACTTCCTTCAAAAATATGTCATCATATTCATTACTTGTAAAACTCATGAATATACATACCTTTTTTTAAAACCAAGCATGCAACGTGTTTTTATCATTAACATTAAAATCCATGTTAAATATACACATATACATTTTAGAAATGCATGAACAGTTGTCAGGACACTGCCATGACTGCTAACATGATCTGCTGCAAATATGGCATGTTCCCAATCACACTTATCGTACGCCTTACAAACATAATTGTAACATTTTCTTAGACGTAAACTCGAGCTCAAACCTTAACTTCTACAGTTCGCTTAAAACATAGATGGGAGTCCCCATTTTACTCCGAACTTAACCAAACTTAAACCATATTTCAAAAGCTCCTAACCAAACCCTCTATGACCCAATTAAACCGTCAACATCCTTGAACATGATGCCATATCAAAACCCAAAACGAACCAAGCTCATCAAAATCAAATACCCTCATGTGAAGGACTAGTGCCTAGGCTCTAGCTAAGTAGTGCCGCAGTGCTTGGAAGCACCTAGGCGCCATGCATCAGCTCTGCAGTGCTACAAGAGCCGAAGCTTGAGCATTGCGGTGTTGAAAGGGCAGCGCTATGGCGCTAATCCTGGGGGAAAAAACCTGAATTTTCCACTTTGAAGCCAAGCCATCCTATGCTTACCCGACCCAAACTAGGCTCAAACCAACCCATCCTAGACCACAACCAAACCTTCCTGCACTGCCCTATCCATGACCTTCAACCCCATGCCCTTGAATACACGTGAACTACCCAAACTCTCCAAAACCGAGCCACAAACACAAGAATTGATCGGTTCTCTCTCAAACTTGCATCGACCTCAAGAGCAGCACAAACTTTCCTACATATATACCATCAGATCACTCCAAACCTCGAGTCATGGCATCCCCTTCAACATAGGTCAAGAAACGTGAGAATCATGACAATAAAAATGCGTATTTTTGTGTATAATTCAAGTAAAACCGATGCGTAAAACTATAACCACAGTAAAATACATTTCAAAACACATATTATGATGTGATCAATGCGAAAAGAAGGGAACCAGACGTGTCTTTGCGTATTTACGCTCGAAAACCTTGACACGATCACGTAGAACGGGCACCAGAGAGACGGGAAAGAGTTCTTATGAGATTTTCTTGAGGAAACCTAGCAAGGTGGATGGTTGAATTTTCGAGAGCTGCCGGACGTGAGAGGGTGGGGCGGTCGAAATATGAGGGTGAGTTGATTAGGGTTTGGGAGGGTAGAGTTTGATAAAAAAAAAAGTGCATAATGGAAAATAATTAAAATTAATGTGGATAAGTAGTAGTTTAGGCCCAAAATATATTAAAATAGGCCCATTAAGCCCAAAAAAAACCCTCATAAAATATTTCGTTTAGGTACGCTTTTGAAAATATTGCTCAAACTCTCAAACTTTCCTCTGTTTGCCAAAAATTGCTTATCAGTTTAAAATATACCTCGATGAGTAAAAATAACTTAAAACCCCATTTTCGAAAATCTCACATATTTTCATCATATATTAAATAATGAAAATAATTATTTAATAAAAATATTTTTCTTTAACTATCACGTGTTTCCATTCCTCGTTCGAGCATGAACTATTGGCAAAAGCCTAATTAAATGTAATCTAGTCATTCATGAAATAAAAACATATTCATATCACAAACATGCATTCAAAAATCAATAAATAAGCATTTCAATAAAACATTAGATTCTCATGCAGTCAGGTTGCGTCATTCGAATTTCTAGACCTTAAAATTCTTCCATATAAAATTGAATTCCGTCCTCTAAATTAAAACGTACCGAATAGTTCTGTGTATCGACTTCTCATCTCGGTCTCGCTTTCCCAAGTAGCCTCCTCCTCAAAAGATTCAGCCACTTGACTTTGACCATTTGGATCACCTTATTCCAGAGTTTCCTCTTCTGTCTGTCCAAAACCTGGATAGGTATTTCCTCGAAATATAGGTTCGGCGTCAACTACACAGGCTCATAATTCAGCACTTGCAAAGGGTTCGACATGTACTTTCGCAGCATTGAGACGTGAAACACATTATGAAATCTAGCCATATTCGACGGCAACGCAACTCTGTAAGCTAGTGTCCCAACTCTCTCAAGGATCTCGAATGGTCCTATGAATCTAGGATTGAGTTCGCCTTTCTTGCCAAATCACATTACACCCTTCATTGGTGCAACTTTCACAAAGACGTGGTCACCCACTGCAAACTCTAGATCTATGCGCCGCTTATCTGCATAACTCTTTTGTCGGCTCTGAGAAGTCTTTAATCTATCTCGGATCTTGACTACTAACTCTCCAGTCTGTCTGACAATATCTTGACCCAACTCTTCTCTTTCACTTACCTAATCCCAATAGACAGGTGATCTACATTTTCTCCCATAGAGTGCCTCATATGTAGCCATAACAATAGATGCTTGATAACTGTTGTTGTTTGTGAACTCCACGAGAGGTAGTTTCGGCTCCCAGCTGCCCTGGAAGTCGATCATACAAGCCAGTAGATCCTCTAAGACCTGAATCACTCTCCCAGACTGACCGTCGGTTTGAGGATGGAAAGTTGTACTGAATAGAAACTTGGAACCCAATGCCTGATGCAGACTCTTCCAGAATGCAGATGTAAACCTCGGGTCCTTATCTTACACAATGGACACTGGAATCCCATGCAATCTGACTATCTCTCTGATGTACAGCTCTGTGTACTGAGTCATGGTGAAAGTATTCCTGCTCGGTAGAAAAGGTGCTGATTTGGTGAGCTGATCAACTATGACCCAAATGGCATTATACCCTCCAACGGTCCTCGGTAGACCTGTCACAAAATCCACTGTGATCTTCTCCCATTTCCACTCAGTCAATTGGGAGAGATGGCTGAGTGACTAAAACGTCAGATTGCTAATCCGTTGTACGTTTTTGTTACCATGAGACATATTGGCAGAAGCTAATCAATTGATTGGAATGAAGTCTGGAATGGGTGCACTTGACGATATGAATCATTTGAAAAATAAACGTATTCATTCTTTAGGGAGCGGTCTTAGCTTTCCTGCAGGTCACTGATGCTCTACCTTAAACTGTTGACATGTCAAGCACTCAAACACAAAGCGTAAAATATCTCGCTTCATGCCCAGCCAAAAATACAAGTTTTGCAAATTCTTGTACATCTTCATACTCCCTGGGTAAATAAAGTACGGAGTGTTGTGGGCTTCCTTCATAATGTCTTCTCTCAACGAATCACTGCTAGGAACGCATAGTCGGTACGACATCGGACTATGCCATCCTTAACAGTGTGCAATCTCAGACCCTTGGACTCATCTCGCTATCTCCACTTCTGTAACTGCTCATCAAATGACTGCCATGCTCGAATCTGGTCTCTCAACATCTACTACACTGTCAGGGTGGAAAGATTATGAGCATTCCCCCTAGCGTAAACTACAAGCTCAAATCTCTGAATCTCTTCCGGCAATGTTCTCTATGCAGACAACTGTGCAATCACTGCAGTCTTCCTACTCAGTACGTCGGCTACCACATTAGCCTTACTCGGGTAGCTAGTGTCGCAGTCATGGTCCTTCACCTGCTCTAATGTAAGGCTCGAGAATTATCAGTTTCCATTGATGCTAGACTCATAGAGGTAAGAATACATGACCTTTAAATGAGAATTTTGAAGGCATGGCCGAAGCCACACCGCCCCCGCGGTGCTTAGACTACCGCCCCCGCGGTGTAGGTGATAGAAATTAGTGGAATTTTGCGAACAGACACCGCACCCGCGGTTTTAGCGTGACCGCTCCCGCGGTGTGAGACCGCACCCGCGGTCATGTAAGGACCGCACCCGCGGTCCAAGAATTTCAGAAAATGCAAGGGCTGCCGTGAGCACAGCGCACCCGCGCTGCTAGTGTACCGCACCCGCGGTCGTGCGTGTCAAATGAAAAATAAAGACACTTGTTCCTTGCCATGCAATACAAGGGTATGTGGCTTCATTTCCTTCCATTTTCAGTAGTAAGCACCGAGGAAGAATTCAGAAGAGAGTCCAAGGCTTCTTCCATCTCACAATTTATCTTTTGCAAGATTTAGCCATCCAAACTTGAATTCGAGTTCAGATTGGTACTCCTCTCAACCAAAGCTACAAGAGGATGTAAGTATTGTTCATTTCCAGCATGTTTCGAAAATTATGTGTTGGAAGAATTCAGATTTGACATAGAATATGTGTTCTTGGTATATCAAGCATCGTAGATTCGTTATCAGATTGATTTTCGGATATCGTATGCTTTTGTTCGAAATTCCAGCATGTATTATGCGAAGATTTTACAGATTTTAGCTGGTGGATTGAGGTGTAGATGAGATTATGAGTTGTTGGGAATGAATTATGATTGTGTATTATTGTTTGAGTTGATCGGTATTGCGAGAATACGCCGTTATGCCGTCAATTTGTAGCAAGACTGATTATTTACTATTCCAAGATTTGCTTGAGTTGTGGTTTGATATAGAACATTTGTATATCGCCATTTCAGATTTGAAGTAACAGGTTTGACATTTGATTCAAGATCTCGACAGACAGTGCGACAAGAAAGGTATAATTCATGTGGTCACGGGATTGCACAACTCGATTCAGATTTGATACGAGTTTCCCTAAATCACATACTAGATTGTTATTACATTTGACTATGTAATGCCTTGTTTATTGATTTATATTCGAGTCCTGAGATAGGAGAGATTGGCAGACTTGCCAAAACTAGACGTTTCGGTGTATCGACACATAGGAGCAGATTTGCTATATGTGTAGACCCTCGATACAGAGTTGACCGAAGTCTAGGAATAAGACGTACCGTCGCCCCGAGTGGTTGGGTAGGTGACAGACTGTCTTATTCACACCGGGATCCCTAGATTAGAAATGAGTCGAGTCAAGATTTGAATGTTGAATACAGATTTGTATTCTTCTACATGTTTAGATTTATATTCATGTTACTTGATTTATGCTATGCATTTGTATATGATATTTACATTGCATGCATCCATGTTTTATACTGGGATATGTTCTCACCGGAGTTATCCGGCTGTTGTCGTGTCTGTATGTGTGCATGGCAACAGGTGGGGCAGGATCAGGGTCACGACGAGGAAGAGAGAGTTGATAGCGTGGAGATGCCGGGTGTAGCAGAAGACTTCTGATGTTGTACTAGTAGTTTTATGTTGATACTAGAGATGTTATGTTGTTATTGTAACATGTATAACAAGTAAGGCTACTAGATCATGTTATGTAATAGTATTTGACTCATGTTTGTTTTAAATAAAAATGAGACGCTTTATGTTAACATTCGATTTAATGTTAGAAAGCGAAAAATTTTGACCCGCCATTTATAATAAAGATCCAATTAAATCCCAAAAGAATTGAGTTAGAACCCGGGTCCCCACAACAGGTGGTATCAGAGCTGTAGGTTCTGTAGACTGAGATAGAATAGAATGAGCGGGGTATATCGAGTCATCTTCCTTGCTTTTGAGATGCTAGCATGATTTACTGCTTTCCCTATTGTATGTGTTGTATTATCTGAATTGATTTACAGCATTTCAAGCCTGAATCAGAACCGATTCTCGATCAGAGGTATATGATCAGAGGAGGACTGAGACAGATGATATTGGTTGAGTACTAATCAGTTTTATGATCAGATTAATGCCGCCTAGACGAGTACCACAGCCAGAGCAGGGTAGCACGTCCGGTGCACAGATGGATGTTACCGCTACGCCGATGGAGACCTTATTGAAGAGATTCCAGTCTTTTCATCCGCCTACCCTGAAGGGCACAGAGAGTGCAGTAGAGTGCGAGAGCTGGCTCGATGATATCGAGATGTTGTTTGAGTCTTTGGCTTACACTGATGAGCGACGTGTGAAGCTGATAGGGCATCAGATGCAAGAGGTTGCCAAGAGCTGGTGGTTGACGACGAAGAGAGCCTTGGAGCACCGAGGCATTGACATCACGTGGAAAGTCTTCAAAGACGAGTTCTATCAGCGCTTCTTTCCCGTCTCCTACCGGAAAGATAAGGGAGCTGAATTTGCGAATCTGAAGCAGGGACAGTGGAACATCGAGGAGTATGTTGCTAAATTTTCTGCATTGCTACGATTTGCACCGCATGTGGCCGGAAACGACGAGGCAGTGGCCGATCAGTTCATCAACGGGCTGAATCCCGATGTCTTTACTTTGGTGAACACGGGCCGGCCTAGTACTTTTTCAGAGGCACTGAACCGAGCGAAGGGAGCCGAGGCTGGCTTGATCAGGCAGCGAGGAGCTTCCTACGGTGTTCAGGGGCAGAGACCGCCACAGTCCATGACCGTACAGTTTCCATCACCTCCTCCTCGTTTTGACAGTGGAGCTAGTGGTAGTGGTAAGAAGGATTTTCTGAAGGCTAAGGGCAAACAGTTTAAGAAATCTGGGAGTAGTTCATCGAGTTCGAGTGGATCTCGACAGAGAGGTCAGGGGTCAGAGTATAGTGGTGCATACTGTGGTTCATGCGGAGGGCGACACGCGACGGAGCAATGTCAAGGAGTTCTGGGACGCTGTAACATCTGTAGGCAACAGGGACATTTCGCCAGAGTTTGTCCCCAGAGAGGTGCACAACGATTCCAGAGCACAGGATCATCAGCACCAGCGCCACAGATGGAGAGACAGGCATCCTCTGTACACTCCTTTCAGCCACCCTCCACACAGACACAGCAGAGGCCAGGAGGTAGTCAGACGGTGAGTCAGCCTCCTCGACAGCAGGCACGTGTCTTTGCCTTGACAGAGGAGCAGGCGCAGGAGGCGCCAGATGACGTCATTGCAGGTAATTGTTTCCTTTGTGGTTATCCTGCATATGTGTTGATAGACACAGGGGCATCGCATACATTCATATCTGAACATTTTGCATTGAGACATGCATTGCCTGTTGAGTCAATGTCGACAGTAGTGTCTATAGCTTCTCCGTTGGGAAGTGGCTTGATATCTGTGACTACTGTTAGACACTGTATGCTTCAGTTTGAGGGGCATGAGATTGATCTTGATTGTGTAGTACTTGGTTTAGCTGATTTTGACTGTATAGTTGGCATAGATATGTTAACCAAGTACAGGGCCACGGTAGATTGTTTCCACAAGATTGTCAGATTCAGACCCGAAATGACAGACGAGTGGAAATTTTACGGCAAGGGTTCCAGATCTCGGATTCCCTTGGTATCTGCTCTGACTATGAGTAGATTGCTTCAGAGAGGAGCAGAAGGCTTTCTTGTATATTCAGTAGATTTACTGAAGTCGAGCCCAGCATTGGCAGATTTGCCAGTGGTTTGCGAGTTTGCAGATGTTTTTCCTGATGAGATTCCAGGGTTGCCTCCAGTTCGAGAGGTTGATTTTAGCATAGACCTTGTGCCAGGCAGTGTTCCTATTTCAAGAGCTCCGTATAGGATGGCGCCTGTTGAACTGAAAGAGTTGAAAGCACAGTTGGAGGATCTTCTGTCCAAGGGATATATCAGACCCAGTGTATCTCCTTGGGGTGCTCCGGTGCTTTTCGTTCGAAAGAAAGATGGTTCGATGCGACTGTGTATTGATTATAGGCAGCTGAATAAGGCAACAGTGAAGAACAAGTATCCTTTGCCTCGCATCGACGACTTATTTGACCAGTTACAGGGATCTTCTGTATATTCGAAGATTGATTTGAGATCAGGGTATCATCAACTTAGAGTTAGAGATGTTGATATTCCGAAAACTGCATTCCGAACCAGGTATGGACATTACGAGTTTGTTGTTATGCCTTTCGGTTTGACGAATGCACCAGCGGTGTTTATGAGTGTGATGAACCGCATTTTTCAGAGATATTTAGATGATTTTGTGATTGTGTTTATTGACGACATTTTGGTGTATTCGAAGAGTTTGACTGAGCATGCAGATCATCTGAGAATCGTGCTGAAGACTTTGCGACAGGAGCAGTTGTATGCCAAACTGTCCAAATGTGAATTCTGGTTGCGACAGGTTGTCTTCTTGGGGCATATTATATCTGGAGATGGTATTGCGGTAGATCCGAGTAAAGTTGAGGCTGTGATCAGTTGGCCGAGACCGACTTCTGTGCCAGAGATACGCAGTTTCATGGGTCTAGCCGGGTATTATCGACGTTTTATTCGAGACTTCTCCAGTATAGCGAAGCCGATTACCCAGTTGACACAGAAGAACATGCCATTTGTGTGGTCAGAAGAGTGTGAGAGCAGTTTTGTTGAGCTGAAGAAGAGGCTGACTAGTGCGCCTGTCTTGACGATTCCATCAGGTACAGGTGAGTTCGTTGTATATTGTGATGCATCTCACAGAGGGCTTGGATGTGTTCTTATGCAGCGAGGGCACGTGATAGCGTACGCCTCTAGACAGCTGAAGCCACACGAGACTCGTTATCCGATTCATGATCTTGAATTGGCGGCGATTGTATTTGCACTTAAGATCTGGCGTCATTATCTGTATGGCGAGAAATTTGAGATCTATTCCGATCACAAGAGCCTGAAATATCTCTTTTCTCAGTCAGAGTTGAATATGAGGCAGCGACGATGGCTTGATCTGCTGAAAGATTTTGATTGCGAGATCAAGTACCATCCAGGGAAGTCGAATGCAGCGGCAGACGCCTTGAGTCGAAAGGTATGTGCTCTTTCCTTGTCGACTGTAGGTGTATCGAGTTTAGTAGAAGATTGTTGCTTGTCGGGATTGACATTTAATACAGAGAGTAGACCGTTGCGACTTGCTGCGATTCAGATTGAGCCAGATCTGATTTCGAGGATCAAAGAAGCACAAAGAACTGATCCGAGCGTGCAGAGATTGATTGATATGGTCAGAGCTGGTCATATCTCAGAATATCAGGTCAGAGATTCTGTTCTGTATGTGCATAACCGTCTAGTGGTGCCCGATGTTTCAGATTTGAGACGACAGATCATGTCAGAGGCACACTGTAGTCGGTTCAGCATTCATCCTGGTGGCAGAAAGATGTACAATGATTTGAAGACGCAATTCTGGTGGAAGCAGATGAAGACAGATATTGCAGAATTTGTGTCTAGATGTCTGAATTGCCAACAGGTGAAGGCAGAGAGGAAGAAGCCCGGAGGTTTACTTCAGAGTTTGTCTGTTCCTGAATGGAAATGGGACCACATTTCCATGGATTTCGTGACGAAGTTACCTCGATCATCCCGAGGCTGTGATTCGATTTGGGTCATCATTGATAGACTGACCAAATCAGCGTGCTTTATTCCGTACAGAATGACATATCGACACGATCAGATGGCCGAGTTGTATGTTAGAGAGATCGTCAGATTGCATGGTGTGCCGAAGTCAATCGTATCAGATCGTGATCCACGATTCACTTCTCACTTCTGGTACAGTTTGCAGCAGGCTTTGGGTACGACGTTACACCTGAGCACTGCTTATCATCCTCAGACGGACGGACAGTCAGAGCGGACTATCCAGACCTTAGAGGACATGCTGAGAGCTGTAGTACTAGATTTTGGTACTAGTTGGCAAGATTCATTGCCGTTGTGTGAGTTTTCATACAACAACAGCTATCAGACTAGCATTGAGATGGCACCGTTCGAAGCTTTATACGGAAAAAAGTGCAGATCTCCGTTGTACTGGGATGATATTTCTGAGGTACCAGAGTTAGGGCCTGATATGATTCGTGAGATGACAGAAAAAGTGAAGATCATTCAGAAACGAATGAAAACGGCACAGGATAGGCAAGCGAAATACGCCAATATTAGACGTAGACCGTTAGTATTCGAACAGGGAGACAAAGTATTTTTGAAGATTTCACCTTTCAGAGGCGTTGTCAGATTTGGCAAGCGAGGAAAGTTGTCTCCTAGATACGTCGGTCCGTATGAGATCCTTGAGAAGATTGGCGATCGAGCTTACAGACTTGCTCTTCCTCCTTCACTATCCGGTATACATGATGTTTTTCACGTGTCGATGTTACGCAAATATATGCCGGATGATTCTCATGTCATTCAACCAGACGAAACCGAGTTAGATCAGACTTTGAGCTACGTCGAGCAACCGATACAGATTTTGGATCGGAAGGAAAAGAAGCTTAGAACCAAGATCATTCCACTTGTGAAAGTGCAGTGGAGTCGTCATGGCATCGAGGAAGCGACTTGGGAGACAGAGTCTGAAATGAGACAGAGACATCCCGAGTTATTCTTATGATGTGAGTCTTTCTTCCCATTGTGACTTTACAGTTTTGTATATAATTGCATGAATAATTGCTTGTGAGTTCGAGGACGAACTCCTGTCTAAGAGGGGGAGAAATGTAAGGCTCGAGAATTATCAGTTTCCATTGATGCTAGACTCATAGAGGTAAGAATACATGACCTTTAAATGAGAATTTTGAAGGCATGGCCGAAGCCACACCGCCCCCGCGGTGCTTAGACTACCGCCCCCGCGGTGTAGGTGATAGAAATTAGTGGAATTTTGCGAACAGACACCGCACCCGCGGTTTTAGCGTGACCGCTCCCGCGGTGTGAGACCGCACCCGCGGTCATGTAAGGACCGCACCCGCGGTCCAAGAATTTCAGAAAATGCAAGGGCTGCCGTGAGCACAGCGCACCCGCGCTGCTAGTGTACCGCACCCGCGGTCGTGCGTGTCAAATGAAAAATAAAGACACTTGTTCCTTGCCATGCAATACAAGGGTATGTGGCTTCATTTCCTTCCATTTTCAGTAGTAAGCACCGAGGAAGAATTCAGAAGAGAGTCCAAGGCTTCTTCCATCTCACAATTTATCTTTTGCAAGATTTAGCCATCCAAACTTGAATTCGAGTTCAGATTGGTACTCCTCTCAACCAAAGCTACAAGAGGATGTAAGTATTGTTCATTTCCAGCATGTTTCGAAAATTATGTGTTGGAAGAATTCAGATTTGACATAGAATATGTGTTCTTGGTATATCAAGCATCGTAGATTCGTTATCAGATTGATTTTCGGATATCGTATGCTTTTGTTCGAAATTCCAGCATGTATTATGCGAAGATTTTACAGATTTTAGCTGGTGGATTGAGGTGTAGATGAGATTATGAGTTGTTGGGAATGAATTATGATTGTGTATTATTGTTTGAGTTGATCGGTATTGCGAGAATACGCCGTTATGCCGTCAATTTGTAGCAAGACTGATTATTTACTATTCCAAGATTTGCTTGAGTTGTGGTTTGATATAGAACATTTGTATATCGCCATTTCAGATTTGAAGTAACAGGTTTGACATTTGATTCAAGATCTCGACAGACAGTGCGACAAGAAAGGTATAATTCATGTGGTCACGGGATTGCACAACTCGATTCAGATTTGATACGAGTTTCCCTAAATCACATACTAGATTGTTATTACATTTGACTATGTAATGCCTTGTTTATTGATTTATATTCGAGTCCTGAGATAGGAGAGATTGGCAGACTTGCCAAAACTAGACGTTTCGGTGTATCGACACATAGGAGCAGATTTGCTATATGTGTAGACCCTCGATACAGAGTTGACCGAAGTCTAGGAATAAGACGTACCGTCGCCCCGAGTGGTTGGGTAGGTGACAGACCGTCTTATTCACACCGGGATCCCTAGATTAGAAATGAGTCGAGTCAAGATTTGAATGTTGAATACAGATTTGTATTCTTCTACATGTTTAGATTTATATTCATGTTACTTGATTTATGCTATGCATTTGTATATGATATTTACATTGCATGCATCCATGTTTTATACTGGGATATGTTCTCACCGGAGTTATCCGGCTGTTGTCGTGTCTGTATGTGTGCATGGCAACAGGTGGGGCAGGATCAGGGTCACGACGAGGAAGAGAGAGTTGATAGCGTGGAGATGCCGGGTGTAGCAGAAGACTTCTGATGTTGTACTAGTAGTTTTATGTTGATACTAGAGATGTTATGTTGTTATTGTAACATGTATAACAAGTAAGGCTACTAGATCATGTTATGTAATAGTCGTTGACTCATGTTTGTTTTAAATAAAAATGAGACGCTTTATGTTAACATTCGATTTAATGTTAGAAAGCGAAAAATTTTGACCCGCCATTTATAATAAAGATCCAATTAAATCCCAAAAGAATTGAGTTAGAACCCGGGTCCCCACATCTAACCACCTCCTCTGTCTCATATTCAAATCTTTATGGGTGAAGAAATATTTCAAACTCTAGTGATTTGTGAAAATATTGCACTTCTCCCCATATAGACAGTGTCTCCAAATCTTCAGGGTGAATACTATGACTGCTACTTCGAGGTCATGAGTCAGATAATTTTTCTCGTCAACCTTCAGCTGTCTGGACAAATAGGCTATCACTCTGTCATGTTGCATGATAAATGCGCTCAAACCTAACTTCGAAGCATCTGTATAAAATACATAATCCCCTTGCCCTAATGACATTGCTAGAATTGGGGCTGAAGTCAATGCTTGCTTCAGCTTTTCAAAATTTTCTTGGTATTCTGATCTCCAGATGAATTTGGCATTATTCTTCGTCAAGGCGGTCGAGGGTACCGCAATAGAAGAAAAACCCTGAATAAACTTTCTGTAGTACCAAGCTAATCCCAAGAAACTGCGGATCTCAGTCACACTCTTAGGAACTGGCCAATCTCTGACTGCCACAACCTTGCTAGGATCGACCTCAACTCCATTTCGGAAAATGATGTGGCCAAAGAATGCCATTCTAGCTAACCAGAACTCACATTTACTGAACTTGTCATACATCTATCTGTCCTTCAAAGTTTTTAGCGCAGTCATCAAGTTCTAACCCTTCTCCTCTCTACTCTCTGAATAGATCAGAATGTCATCTATGAACACTATGACAAACTAATCCAAGTACTGCTGAAATACGCGATTCATGAGATCCATGAAGATCGTTGGTGAGTTAGTCAGTCCAAAAGGCATCACCATAAACTCATAGTGCTCATAACGCGTCCTGAAAGCCGTCTCTTGAATATCAGACTCTCTCACCTTCAGCTGGTGATATCCTCATTGAATATATATTTTCGAAAACATTGATGCTCTCTGAAGCTGATTGATCGAGCAAAACTTGCACAGTGAACTCCCCAATAAAATATGATTTTGTATGCTCAAAAATTAATCGCAAGTGCACGATGTCAAGTAATAATATAGTGTACGTGAGTACGAGTATCGTTCCACTGAAGACTGTGTTTTACAATTATTATTTTCAGTTATTTAACATTTAGCAACGAAAATTGAGTTGATTGTTTTATTACTACTAAAATCAAATAAGAATGCAAATAAAATGATTCAAAATCAAGCAATGAGATATAATGTCTAAAATGGTTGAGTAAAATTCAATGAAAAATGGATTTGTTGGGAATCTCGGTTCACTTATCCCTCGTAATTAATTAATCCGTTCGATCGTGATCTACGCTTCCGACAGGATTTCCTAATATATTGAACACACTCTCTCGAGCTATGCCAAACTAATTCCACTCAATGAAGTAATTAAATATCTTTAATTATTTATCACGAGCGAATCGCATTTCGATCTATAAAATCCCCTAGTTTTCGACCCTTAGGACTATGACTATCGGCACGTATCCAATTTCATATATCTATGTAAATTGTAGATCCGCGAATTCTACTACTCGATCCTATCACTCGTTATTCTCTCGAACTCACTCGTGATATGAAAATGTCGTTAAAGTTAGCTATGCTTTAATGACACGATAAAACAGTAGTAAAATCAAGAATAACGCACAATCAAAATATAAATTAATTCAAACCACGTTCGGGGTAGGATCCCCTTTAATCCCAACATATAATGAAGTTAGCTACTAGAATTCATTGTAAAAGTAAATGCAACAATGTTTAAAATGAAAGAAACTAGATTAGAAATACTAGACGAGACGAAATCTGCGAAGAACGGTGCTCGGAAAGCTTCAAATCTTCAATCCAAGCGGAAAGTTCTCTCCAAAAGCTTGTGACGGCTGCAAAATCAAGTCTGAATCCCTCTCAAAGTCGACCAACAGACCTTCCATAGCATTCTCCCCTCAGAATAAGGTAAGGAATCGCACACAATATCTTTCCAAAAATAGGTGGCGCTCGGGCGGTAGAATAGTACCGCTCGAGCGCCACACCTTCTGTAAAATCTCATGGGATGCGCGGCATTCGCGCTCGGGCGGTAGAAAACTACCGCTCGAGCGCGTACTCTTCTGTAATTGGGCATTGTAAAACATCTCTCGCGCTCGGGCGGTAGAAAATTACCGCCCGAGCGCCGACCTTTCTGTCGAGATGCTTCGGCATTTCTCTCCTCGCGCTCGGGCGGTACAATTTCACCGCCCGAGCGCCAACTCCTCTGCCCTTTTTGTCTTGACTTGGCACTTGGCTCCGATTTTGGTTCTTCCGGTCGTGTTTCCTGCAAATTCATCATGCCCGAGTGAGATAGGATAAAATGCAAATATTTATTCTAAAATGAACAGAATGTGATTGAAATAAACGATGCGCAATGCAAAACACACACAGACTAATGCAATAAAACACGTAAAAACGACACATATCAACCCCCTCATACTAACCTTTTGCTTGCCCTCAAGCAAAATAGGTTACAACCCACAACCAAAATACGAAATAAACACAAAATAAAAGAATTAAACTAACGAACTTGATGGTGAAGTAGCAAACTGGTATCTCCTGCCTCAGTGGGTGTTTGAACCACATTCAATTAGTCACATCACAACATTCACCAATACCCCTTTTTAAAGCACCTTATAACCTTTTGATTTTGACCAGAAAGTGTGGTCGTGTGTGCGCTGTGGGTCTCACTAGCTTGTGCTTTAGACAGTTTCATTTGCAAATCATGCGAGCCACCAAATCAACAGTTCAATGCAAGTTTCCCTATCCCGAGTTCTGTTTCTAGTCGTGACCAACAAGTGAACACAAAGCGGCTAATTTTCAAGGTTGTACACCAGGAATTAGAGAGTCAATATCATGAGGTTTCGAACAGCTAAAGAAGATGGGACGTACACTGATCATTTTCATTATGCACTTGTCAGAATTTTTATCTGACATTCCTCAACGCCTTACTTCTCCATCTATTTAGCCTTGGGATAGGATTTCATCCCTTTTTGGCTCCCCCACACCTTACATCCCCTTTTTTCATTTACAACATTATTGTTGTAATACTTCTTTTTTTTTTTTTTTGGTGCATAATTTTCTCAAGTGTACTCCCTAAGTTTTTAGTATATAGAATGTTTGTTTAGTTGGCTTATGGATAACTCATGAGGTATTATGCACAATTGGGACGAAAGTTATTCCGGTGGGTTCAAATGATCTATGCTATTTCATGTCACTAGTCGGTCGCGACTGTCAACAAAATTCATTCAAGTTCAACTTGCATCTCATGTCATTTCAGTTCCTCCCACAGAATCTTAAACTCGACTATCGTGTACACTACTAATAATACCCACAATGTACGCATATACAATAAACATTTCATTTCACTGGGGTATTCATGACGTGTGATAAAACTAAGTAACATGCAGTCCATTCATCCACAATCATCATCGGCTACCAATTAACTAATTTCACCATCACGGCTACTCATGCAAGACACAGACGAATGCAAACAAATAAAAAGATGTACAACGACCCCCTCATACTAGAAGTGTGCAATGTCCCTATTGCACAAAAGAGGCAGACACAGAAATGTAAACACAAATGCATACTAATGAGCATGAAAGTTAAAACATGCTAGAAATAAACGATAAGAAAGAAGACAGAAAGCGGTAAAGAAATAAAAGTGCGAAGAAGGGGAAACAGTAAACTCCCCTGGTCAAGACTCGTCGTCGTCGTCGTGCTCGGGTGGTGGCACTCCGGCAGCGTCCCCCTGCTGAGAATAATCATACTGGAACTGGAATGGGGGAGGAGGTAGCGGAGTCGGTGGAATGGTCGACGGGTCAACGCCCCCGTGCACAAGCAACGAGCGCATCATGGAGTCAATGTGAGATAAATGGTCTGTGACGTAAGAGTTGAACTGACTCTCATGCGCTTGGAAGGCGAGATTTTCATCCATCTTGTCATTCTGAGTTCGTCTGCGGGGTTGTGGTGGGCAATGGCGTGGGATGGCAGTGCTAGATCCACCGGCGTCCTCCTCCCGAGGGGGAAATTCACTGATTCGCTTAGCTCGTTTCCGCTGGAGGTCTTCGACACAAATAGGCTTCATGGGCTGCAACCACTCCTCATCATCGCGAAATACGACTCCCGCTCTAGCACACAACTCGGAGATAATGGTGGGGAAGAACAGGCCCACATGACTGTTGTGGGCACTTAGTGTGATTTGTGAATTGATAAGTGTGCCCACGTTGATGGCGTATCCCTCGGTCAAAGCATAAAGCAGCACCGCCCGCTCTTTCTGGACCTCGCTCTTATGCGAGACCGGCATCATTCTCCGAGCCACAAATAAATACCAAAGGGCAACTTCGGCTTTCAAATACTTCTCGTCAAAACAACTCGGCGAGCCGCCCAATGGTTTCCATATTGCGCCCGGATGGCACAACGTAGCGAGAATCGTGTCGTAATTCGGGTCGGTGACTAGTGCCTGGAATTGAGAGTTGTCCACTTCCGCTATCTCGAACAGTGCGTTGATTGTGACCGAGTCATATGGTACATGGCGACCCTCACAAAAACCACACCATTTCTCCCCTCCGCCGCATTGGCATAGTATTCGCGAACCACTGAGACTACCGCCGCCTTAGGTTGATCAACGTATTGTTCCCATCCACGCCTTTGCAAATCAACAATAATATCCAAGTATCTGTCCTCTAACTGTCGCCGGACTCCCCTCTTGGCTATTGAGTTGCGGTGAATTTTGGCATGCTCGTATCGAGCCCTAGCCTCCATACCAACAAAATGTGTTCTATCAAATGAGGATGAAGAGGAGGAACTAGGATTACCTCTTTGCTTCTTGGGAGCCATGGGATGAAGATGGAGATGGTGCCATGAATTGGAGAGGGATGTTCTTGCTTCTTAAGAGAGAGTGTGCCTTGCCGCCGGAAAGAGGAGTGGAGATGGTGGTGCCTGCACAAGAGAATCGAGAAGAAGAAAACAAATTGAGAGGAGTTAGGGATTTGGGGGTGAATTTGGGGAAAATATTTCGTGCAGAATGAGGAAAGGGGAAGGGGTTCCGCGCTTTTAAAACTGTCGCGCTCGAGCGGTAGAAAACTACCGCTCGAGCGCGAACCTCACTGGAGTTTATTTTTCATAGGTAAGCTCTCGTGCTCGGGCGGTACAAAAATACCGCCCGAGCGCCAACCTCTCGGGAAAATTTTGTTCACGAGGTAGACGTTCGCGCTCGGGCGGTATAAAATTACCGCTCGAGCACGAACCCCTCTGTTTTTTTCTTTAAAATTTTTTGTTATTTTTTTTAAAAAAAAACAAGAATAAAATAAAACAAAAACAAGAGAAAATAACTAAATTGACACGAAAGAAAATCTAAATCAAATGCGAGAAAAGGGAAGAAAATAGTTCTCAATTTATAGTCGAGAGCTTGACTGTCGGTCTGTCTCAGTTCGGCATGTCTTGGAACCGGGTGATTCCAAGTTGTGGCTCAATTGTGCCACCCATGTAGTGCTTCAGGCGATGGGCATTGACCGTAAATGTCCCATCCTTCCCATCTTTCACTTCTACAGCTCCCGATGGATAAACCTTTGAGATCACGAATGGACCAGACCATCGCGACTTCAATTTTCCTGGAAATAGTCGCAACCGGGAGTTGTAGAGTAGGAAACTTTCACCTTCTTTGAACTCTCTCTCGATGATCCGCTTGTCATGGGCCTTCTTCGTCTTTTCCTTGTAGGTTAGTGCGAGATCATAGGCCAGATTCCGGAATTCCTCCAACTGATCTAGTTGAAGTAAACGTCGTTCACCTGCATCAGTAAAGTTAAAGTTTAGTGCTTTTGTTGCCCAATATGCCCGATGCTCTAACTCTACAGGTAAGTGACATGCTTTACCAAACAATAATCTATATGGTGTCGTGCCTATTGGTGTTTTGAAAGCAGTCCTATATGCCCAAAGAGCATCATCTAATCTCACCGACCAATCCTTCCTACTGACACCTACCACTTTCTCCAAAATTCGCTTTATCTCTCGGTTAGACACCTCAACTTGCCCACTCGTCTGAGGGTGATAAGGGTAGAGATTTTATGTGTGACACCATATTTTCTCAAAAGTTTTTCAAAGAGTTTGTTGCAAAAATGCGTGCCACCATCACTAATGATTGCTCGTGGTGTTCCAAATCGGTTAAAAATGTTTTTCTTTAAAAATTTTAGGACCACTTGAGCATCATTAGTGGCATACGCTTCCGCCTCTACCCACTTAGACGCATAATCAACCGCCACCAAGATGTATTTTTTCGTGAAAGAGCTGGGCAACGGTCCCATGAAGTCTATTCCCCACACATCAAAAACCTCACATTCAATGATATTATTTAACGACATTTCATGACGGTTAGAGATGTTACCTGACCGCTGGCATTTATCACAGTGTAGCATATAAGAACGAGCATCTTTGAAAAGAGTTGGCCAATAAAAGCCACATTCAAGTACCTTGGATGCCGTCCTTGTTGGTCCGAAATGACCACCTACCTCACGGTCATGGCAATGGTTGAGTATTTGATCAACTTCTTCCTCCGCAACACACCGTCTTATCATGGAGTCTGCACAAATTTTAAACAAAAACGGTTCCTCCCAAAAATAGTATTTCACGTCAGAAAAGAATTTCTTACGTTGGTGAAACGATAGGTTTGGTGGAGGTGTGCCTGTGACAAGAAAGTTAGCGAAATTTGCATACCATGGACAATTTCTCACCTCAAAGAGTTGCTCATCGGGGAACCAATCATTGATAGCACGATCGACAGAATCATCACAAATAAATTCTAATCTAGACAAGTGATCCGCCGCAACGTTCTCGACACCCTTCGTATCTCTTATTTCTAAATCAAACTCTTGTAACAGTAAGATCCACCGAAGTAAGCGTGGCTTTGCATCTTTTTTAGCAAGTAAGTATTTAAGGGCAGAATGATCAGTGAATACAATTACTTTGGACAAAACAAGGTATGCATGAAATTTGTCAAGTGCGAATACTACCGCAAGTAATTCCTTTTCAGTTGTTGCATAATTCAATTGAGCCTCATCTAAGGTCTTACTTGCATAGTAAATTGTGTGAAATACCTTATTTTGCCGCTGGCCAAGTACGGCCCCCACTGCAGTGTCACTGGCGTCGCACATGATCTCGAAGGGCAAGTCCCAATCCGGTGCCACCAAGACATGAGCCGTCACCAAGCGCTCCTTTAAATCCTCGTATGCCTGCAAACAGTTAGAATTAAAATCAAAGGGCATATCTTTCATAAGTAGAGAAGATAGAGGTTTGGCAACTTTAGAAAAATCTTTGATGAACCGCCGATAGAAACCGGCGTGGCCTAAAAAACTTCTAACTCCCTTTACTGAGGCTGGTGGTGGTAGGTTCTTTATGACTTCAATTTTTGCTTTGTCCACCTCAATTCCTTGCTCCGAAACCTTGTGCCCTAAAACAATCCCCTCTTGTACCATGAAATGGCACTTTTCCCAATTGAGCACCAAGTTCGTCTCCTCACATCTTCTCAACACGGATCTCAAATGCTGCAAGCACTCATCAAACGTTGCACCAAAGATATAAAAATCATCCATAAATATTTCAAAAAAGGTTTCAATCATATCATGGAATATAGCAGTCATACAGCGCTGAAATGTAGCAGGTGCATTACAAAGACCAAAAGGCGTTCGGCGAAAAGCAAACGTGCCATAAGGACAAGTGAAAGTGGTTTTCTCTTGGTCCTCAGGTGCGATTGTGATTTGATTATATCCTGAATACCCATCTAGAAAGCAATAAAATTCATGCCCCGCTAATCTCTCCAACATTTGATCAATAAAGGGAAGGGGAAAATGGTCCTTACGGGTGGCATCATTCAACTTCCTATAGTCAATACACACTCTCCACCCCGTAATAGTTCTCGTGGGAATAAGTTCATTCTTTTCATTTGTGATCACCGTAATCCCACCTTTCTTAGGCACACATTGAACCGGACTTACCCAAGCACTATCGGAGATAGGGTAGATAATACCTGAATCGAGAAGCTTAATAGTCTCCGCTTTCACTACCTCTTGCATCTTTGGATTTAGTCATCTTTGAGGTTGCACGAGAGGTGAGTACTTCTCTTCCAACAAGATTTTATGCATGCATATCGATGGACTGATTCCCTTGATGTATGCCACCTTCCAAGAGAATGCACTTTTGTGCTCTTTGAGAACTTGCAACAATTTGTCCTCCATAGCATCTGTCAAAACAGTAGAAATAATGACAGGAAATGTGTCACCTAGGAATACGTACTTTAAGTGCGGAGGTAAGGGTTTGAGCTCAAACGTCGGTGGCTCCTCGATGCTCGACTTTGGAGGGATCAAATCTCTGCGTTCTCCTAGGTCCTCCAGTCGCATCTTCATTGGCTTTTTCCATGGATGGTTGGCATTGAGATGTGCCACAATTTCAGTTTTTTCATTGTCCAATTCCTCTTCTCCCAACTCAGTAGTGATAGTGGCCTCCAAAGGGTCCCTAAAAGCATCCTGCACATAGTGAGAAACAAGAGAGTCAAAAGCATCAATTCTAAAACAGCTATCAGACTGCAGTGTGTGCTTAAGTGCATTAAAGACATCAAAAGTAATCTCCTCCTCGTCCACTCGCAATCTCAACTTCCCTTCTTGAACATCAATCAGTGACTTGCCAGTCGCAAGGAATGGTCTCCCCAAAATGAGAGGCATCTCGGTATCCTCCTCCATGTCTAGCACCACGAAATCGGCAGGAAAAATGAATTTGTCCACTTTCACTAGCACGTCCTCAATCACTCCGCGCGGGTACTTGACAGATCTGTCAGCCAGTTGCAAGGACATCCTTGTCGGCTTAGGCTCGCCCAACCCAAGTTTCCTAAACACAGAAAATGGCATCAGATTAATACTTGCACCAAGATCACATAATGCTTTATGAAAAACAACATCACCAATCATGCAAGGAATAGAGAAACTCCCTGGGTCTTTTAGCTTCGGTGGGATTTTGTTTTGCACCAAAGCGGAGCAATTTTCAGTTAAGTTCACAGTCATGTGACCCTCTAACTTCCTCTTATTTGCTAAGATATCCTTCAAAAATTTAGCATAACTAGGCATTTGCATAAGAGCATCGGCAAAGGGAATATTGATATGCAACTTTTTAAACACCTCAAGAAACTTACCGAATTGTGCATCTAGTTTTGCTTTTTTAAGTGCTGCAGGGAAAGGAGGAGGTATAACGATTTTTTGTTGTGCAGTGGGTGCTAGTGTGGAGTTAGAAGACTTACCTTTAGATGTCGCGGTTTGCTCATCCACTGTTTGAGTTTTCTCTTTTTCCCTTGACTCCAAAACTTTCCCACTTTTCAACTCAATAGCCTTCACTTGCTCTTTTGGATTCGTCTCTGTGTTACTTGGCAAGGTGCCTTGCTCTCTACTTGCTATCATCTTTGCTAATTGACCAATCTGATTTTCAAGTCCCTTAATCGACGCATCCTGATTTTGAAGTCTAGTTTCAGTGGATGAAATAAACTTAGACATCATTTGCTCCAAGTTGGACTTTTCTTCTCTAGGAGGATCGGATCTGTACATCGGTTGTTTGCCATATTGTTGTCCTCCTTGCGGTCTAGTCTGACTGTTTTGACCGCCCCATGAGTGAAAGGGGATCGGTTACGGTGGCCGGAAACGCAACGGAAGCACAAAAAATTTCGATTTTAGCATAATAATTTCGGCCACCTTGAGTTTGTGTAGGAAATACAATATAACACCAAAATGACATTCATAGTGTGTTATAGAAATAGTTACCTATCAACCTCTTAAGGTTGATGATGGCTCCAACTTAGTTGATATACAACTAAGCTCTTGATGGCAAGACAATCTACAAGCTTCACCTTGTTCTTGAATCTTTCCTTCAAAATTAGGCCCACCACTAGCAAACTAGAACCCCTTTTATTTTGCACTAGAAAAATAAAAGGATTTTTCAAGGAGAAGTATTTTTCTTCCTCAACACTTGAAGAGAAAAATTGAGAGAAAAACTTGAGAGAATTGTCATGAGAATTTCGGCCATCTTGCATGAATGAGAGGGAAGGGAGACTTGTCTTGGACTTGCAAAAAGTAGAGACAAAAGTAGCATGCCATGCCTTGATAGTTGCAAAAGTTGTCTCCAACCCTTCACCTCCCATGCATGCATATTATATGGTTTATTATCAAAATAAAAACCATGGACTAAATTTAATTATCTCAAACATATTTGAGACTAATTAAACATTACTTGAATTTACCCAAGTCCCACTAGTCAAATAATTAATTTAAGTTGAGCTCTACAAAACTCAATATGATTTAATTAATTCAACACTTGAATTAATTTAATTATTTGGACTCTACTAGGTCCACTATGTTTAATTAATTCAACACTTGAATTAATTTAATTTAGTCCATAATAATATTTATGAAAATCACATTTTTCAAATACATTATTCACTTGGCCAAATTTTAATTTAGGAACACTTCCATAAATTAAAATTTACGTTTCTCTCATAGAAGTCATACTTCTATTTTTCCATTCACTTATAAACTCATTTATAAGTCGTTCAACACATTGAACTAATTTTACTTCTCAACGGGATCTAGAAAGCCAGCACTTGTGTGGCCCTCAATGGTTCATTGATACAACTAGCCGTGGGTTCACATCTCCATGTGATTCGGACTAAACATGTCCTTATTTGAGCATACCCCAATTGCTCCATTCTTACTTATCAACTCCTTGATAACAAGAACGTCAGAACTCAAGTCTGATAGCACCCAACAAATCATGTTAAACGCCTAGCAACATCGCTTACATGATTTCCTAGGTATCAAATGATAGTGCCTGCCAGAACCATTCAATTATGGTTAGCGTACAGTACGGTCCCTTCAACTCATATATCCCGACCGATTCGAAAACCATTGGTTTATCGAGAGTTGTCAATGAATCGATACTATGTGTCATGTTGTAGTTGCATCGATGGTGTAATCTATAAAACCCCTTTCATAATTACCACCATACTCTGATCAGAGATTTCAATCTACATACACATGAGAACACATAGGATATCCATACCCGAAGGTAAGCGGTGAATCCCCGACTACAATGCATCGACTCCTATACGTTTCGACAGAACACCCAACCTTGCCACCTGATGACCCCATGAGAGTCGGTAAACAAGCTAAAGTGTAATTCTAGCACATAGAGTCTCAATGTTGTCCCGGGTCATAAGGACAAATGGTGTACAACCATAAACTAGGACTATTCCACTCGATAAGTGAGAACCACTTGGAAAGTCCTTTTATGGAGGGTTGTTCAGTGCACTCTACAAGGAGCACCTATCTGCATGTTCGGACATCACAATGTCCCCTACCAATGAAACATGGTACTCACATCGCAGATACTAGTCTCTAACTCGAGCGGCCTATATCCTTCTTAGTGGCGGCTGAATCGACTAGGAACCGTTTAGAATACTCATCATATGAGCATCTCATATTCTTTCTACTATTTGTATATTCAAGGACTTTATCAATGCAACTAGCATGGGTATATAGATAAAGATGCGCCAATATAATAAATTCAAATATTATTAAAATAAAGATCGTTTTTACATAGAGTTTCATCGTGAACACTCGGCCAACACTTGGCTCGACGGGCACCTACTTTAACAATCTCCCACTTGCACTAGAGCCAACTACCCATATACTTCAGACCCATTGATTCGCGATGTTTCTCGAATGATGGTCCTGGTAAAGGCTTAGTTAGTGGATCAGCAACATTATCTGCGGAGTCGACTTTGTCAATCATGACATCTCCTCTTTCCACGATCTCCCTCAATGGATGTCACAGCTTTCCGGCACCCAAAGCTCCCCCAATAATATGAACCGAGCCCCGATTACGGGTAGCGTTCATCATGCACCCATTGTCGATGGAAGACAAGGAAATTATAAACAAATTTATAATTCCTCTTTTCGTGCTTGATATTAATTTTGAATCTTATTCAAAATGAGGGTTTTTAATTTTGAAAGGTCTCATCATTAATTTTATTTTAAAAGCTCGCCATGTTTGATCGTATGTTTGCCGGATTCATGCAACTTTCTTATTATCATAATAATAACGCACATACTCATTATTTATAACATATCATGCATATATTATAAATAGTAAACAAAACAAGGATGATCAATCGCCCCAATACTAACGGACCGTGTGAGCTAAACACGGGCCTAGGTCCAATCCTAGGGAAATGCATGGGATGCAAATGCAACTATTACATTAGCTTCCAATATTTACATGTCTTCGATCTTCATAATCATCATGGCCACCATCTTCCAATCTTGATCATCCACTATACTAATATTTACAAATAAATATCCATGGCAAATAGGGATACATCTCATGGGGTGGGAACGGGCCATAAACCAAGCCCACTTTATGAATTGATAATTATTACAATCATTCAACACAAAATATCCTAGCATACACCTAGCAAATTGGGCTTGGGCTTTTGATCATCCTTCATGCATAATATCACATATCATACACCATCAATTAATTATCACAATAATTAATTGATCCAGTATTATATAACTTGATCCAATCACTAACCGCCACGATTATAAACTAAATTAACAAAGTATACAAACACCTTTGTCTACTTTCAAATTAATTTATTTATAACCGAATTTTTTGTAAATCACCATTTACTATAAATATTTAAAGTCCAACTTAAAATATTTATTTCATGAGAAAATATTTGCAACTTTGTTATTTTAAACTTAAGGGCCCTGAAAATTATTTTTCACCAAAAACGTTTTGGCCCATTTAAAATTCACAAATATGTTAGCCATCTAATGGCCCAACAACTCAAGGCCCATGACACTTTGATAATCCAAAACACTTTTGGAAAACCTAGTCTTCATCGCCGTCGCCGGAGCTCCGTCGCCGGATTCCGGCAACAAAAATTTTTTTTTTTTATTAAATCATAGGGGATTCGGGCAGCGCCTAGGGCTGCCCTTGCTGCCCGTTTCGGGCAGCCCGAGGTGCCCGAAATGGGCAGCAACTTGCTGCCCAAAAATGAAAAATTTTCGGCCTTGTTTTTGTTGCAAAAATATTTCTCAAGCGGTTAGAAATCAATCTCTATATAATATCTTGTATTTGCTACACAAAATCGTAACCATAGCTCGATACCACTTGAAAGGGGATCGGTTACGGTGGCCGGAAACGCAACGGAAGCACAAAAAATTTCGATTTTAGCATAATAATTTCGGCCACCTTGAGTTTGTGTAGGAAATACAATATAACACCAAAATGACATTCATAGTGTGTTTAGAAATAGTTACCTATCAACCTCTTAAGGTTGATGATGGCTCCAACTTAGTTGATATACAACTAAGCTCTTGATGGCAAGACAATCTACAAGCTTCACCTTGTTCTTGAATCTTTCCTTCAAAATTAGGCCCACCACTAGCAAACTAGAACCCCTATTATTTTGCACTAGAAAAATAAAAGGATTTTTCAAGGAGAAGTATTTTTCTTCCTCAACACTTGAAGAGAAAAATTGAGAGAAAAACTTGAGAGAATTTCGGCCATCTTGCATGAATGAGGGGGAAGGGAGACTTGTCTTGGACTTGCAAAAAGTAGAGACAAAAGTAGCATGCCATGCCTTGATAGTTGCAAAAGTTGTCTCCAACCCTTCACCTCCCATGCATGCATATTATATGGTTTATTATCAAAATAAAAACCATGGACTAAATTTAATTATCTCAAACATATTTGAGACTAATTAAACATTACTTGAATTTACCCAAGTCCCACTAGTCAAATAATTAATTTAAGTTGAGCTCTACAAGACTCAATATGATTTAATTAATTCAACACTTGAATTAATTTAATTATTTGGACTCTACTAGGTCCACTAGTGTTTAATTAATTCAACACTTGAATTAATTTAATTTAGTCCATAATAATATTTATGAAAATCACATTTTTCAAATACATTATTCACTTGGCCAAATTTTAATTTAGGAATACTTCCATAAATTAAAATTTACGTTTCTCTCATAGAAGTCATATTTCTATTTTTCCATACACTTATAAACTCATTTATAAGTCGTTCAACACATTGAACTAATTTTACTTCTCAACGGGATCTAGAAAGTCAGCACTTGTGTGGCCCTCAATGGTTCATTGATACAACTAGCTGTGGGTTCACATCTCCATGTGATTCGGACTAAACATGTCCTTATTTGAGCATACCCCAATTGCTCCATTCTTACTTATCAACTCCTTGATAACAAGAACGTCAGAACTCAAGTCTGATAGCACCCAACGAATCATGTTAAACGCCTAGCAACATCGCTTACATGATTCCCTAGGTATCAAATGATAGTGCCTGCAAGAACCATTCAATTATGGTTAGCGTACAGTACGGTCCCTTCAACTCATATATCCCGACCGATTCGACAACCATTGGTTTATCGAGAGTTGTCAATGAATCGATACTATGTGTCATGTTGTAGTTGCATCGATGGTGTAATCTATGAAACCCATTTCATAATTACCACCATACTCTGATCAGAGATTTCAATCTACATACACATGAGAACACATAGGATATCCATACCCGAAGGTAAGCGGTGAATCCCCGACTACAATGCATCGACTCCTATACGTTTCGACAGAACACCCAACCTTGCCACCTGATGACCCCATGAGAGTCGGTAAACAAGCCAAAGTGTAATTCTAGCACATAGAGTCTCAATGTTGTCCCGGGTCATAAGGACTAATGGTGTACAACCATAAACTAGAACTATTCCACTCGATAAGTGAGAACCACTTGGAAAGTCCTTTTATGGAGGGTTGTTCAGTGCACTCTACAAGAAGCACCTATCTGCATGTTCGGACATCACAATTTCCCCTACCAATGAAACATGGTACTCACATCGCAGATACTAGTCTCTAACTCGAGCGGCCTATATCCTTCTTAGTGGCGGCTGAATCGACTAGGAACCGTTTAGAATATACAGTATTCCAAATATGAGTTTCATGATACTCATCATATGAGCATCTCATATTCTTTCTACTATTTGTATATTCAAGGACTTTATCTATGCAACTAGCATGGGTATACAGATAAAGATGCGCCAATATAATAAATTCAAATATTATTAAAATAAAGATCGTTTTTACATAGAGTTTCATCGTGAACACTCGGCCAACACTTGGCTCGACGGGCACCTACTCTAACAAAGAGAAGTTAGGATGTTGCCTCCACCCAGGATTGTATGTGTTCGAATAAGGGTCATGCCTTAGGCGGTTGTGGACTCCTACTTGATTCACTGACGCCTCATTTTGCACATAGAATGGATTGTCGTCTTGACAATCCTTCGCATAATGTTCCCCTCCACACTTTTCACAGAATATCTCTTGGAGATGCATCGCCGTGCCACCCACATTCAAGCCGTCTATTTTCCTGTTTAAAACATCAAGTTGTGCAGTAATAACAGAAAAATCAGTTACCTGGTGCACTCCTGCACTTCTCCGCTGGTTGTTCCTGTCAGATTGAGGATGATAACTGCTAGCAGCCATCTCCTCCAACAACTTATATCCTTCTTCCGCAGTCTTCCTCAAAAGGTTCCCACACGCAGCTGCATCTATCATAGTACGGTTAGGAGTAAGCAAACCGTAATAAAATGTTTGAACGACTAACCCAAGTGGTAACTCGTGATGTGGGCATCTTCGTAGTAGGTCCTGAAGCGTTCCCATGCCTCATATAAAGATTCCTGATCGAATTGAGCGAATGTTGTAATGTCTGCCCGCAGCTTCATGGTCTTGGAGGGAGGGAAGTATTTGATGAGAAAAGCTTTCGCCATGTCCTCCCATGTAGCGATCGAACCTACAGGCAAACAATTTAACCACGCTTTAGCTTTATCACGCAAGGAGAAAGGAAATAAACACAATCTAACAGCATCATCAGAAACTCTAGTGAATTTAAAAGTATCGCAGATTTCAAGAAAATCCGCGATGTGCGTGTTTGGATCATCCACTGCAGTTCCTCCGAATTGGACTGTGTTCTGAATCATCTGGATTATGGCTGGCTTGATTTCAAAGTGATTTGCCCGCACGATAGGTCTCACAATGCTAGGGCGTGCACCCTCCAAAGAAGGTTGGGCATACTCCAGCATCGGTATGCGGCGTGGCACCTCGACTTGTCTATTTTCACGCTGTTCCTCCTCACGTTCTGGCTCGTGTCTCTCAATCAGTTCTTTAAGCCTCTGTTGTTGTCTTCTCCTGCGGAAGGTTCTTTCAATTTCCGGATCAAACTCAAGCTCCACGTCAAGTGACTTTGGCATGCACTGGAAGAGATATCTATAATAAAATATGAAGTGTTATCTCAAGAGAAATAAAATAATGCTAAAGGAAATAACTAAAAATAAAATTGTAGATTAACAGTCCCCGGCAACGGCGCCAAAAACTTGATCGAGCAAAACTTGCACAGTGAACTCCCCAATAAAATATGATTTTGTATGCTCAAAAATTAATCGCAAGTGTACGATGTCAAGTAATAATATAGTGTACGTGAGTACGAGTATCGTTCCACTGAAGACTGTGTTTTACAATTATTATTTTCAGTTATTTAACATTTAGCAACGAAAATTGAGTTGATTGTTTTATTACTACTAAAATCAAATAAGAATGCAAATAAAAAGATTCAAAATCAAGCAATGAGATATAATGTCTAAAATGGTTGAGTAAAATTCAATGAAAAATGGATTTGTTGGGAATCTCGGTTCACCTACCCCTCGTTAATTAATTAATCCGTTCGATCGTGATCTACGCTTCCGACAGGATTTCCTAATATATTGAACACACTCTCTCGAGCTATGCCAAACTAATTCCACTCAATGAAGTAATTAAATATCTTTAATTATTTATCACGAGTGAATCACATTTCGATCTATAAAATCCCCTAGTTTTCGACCCTTAGGACTATGACTATCGGCACGTATCCAATTTCATATATCTATGTAAATTGTAGATCCGCAAATTCTACTACTCGATCCTATCACTTGTTATTCTCTCGAACTCACTCGTGATATGAAAATGTCGTTAAAGTTAGCTACGCTTTAATGACACGATAAAACAGTAGTAAAATCAAGAATAACGCACAATCAAAATATAAATTAATTCAAACCACGTTCGGGGTAGGATCCTCTTTAATCCCAACATATAATGAAGTTAGCTACTAGAATTCATTGTAAAAGTAAATGCAACAATGTTTAAAATGAAAGAAACTAGATTAGAAATACTAGGCGAGACGAAATCTGCGAAGAACGGTGCTCGGAAAGCTTCAAATCTTCAATCCAAGCGGAAAGTTCTCTCCAAAAGCTTGTGACGGCTGCAAAATCAAGTCTGAATCCCTCTCAAAGTCGACCAACAGACCTTCCATAGCATTCTCCCCTCAGAATAAGGTAAGGAATCGCACACAATATCTTTCCAAAAATAGTTGGCGCTCGGGCGGTAGAAAAGTACCGCTCGAGCGCCACACCTTCTGTAAAATCTCATGGGATGCGCGGCATTTGCGCTCGGGCGGTAGAAAACTACCGCTCGAGCGCGGACTCTTCTGTAATTGGGCATTGTAAAACATCTCTCGCGCTCGGGCGGTAGAAAATTACCGCCCGAGCGCCGACCTTTCTGTCGAGATGCTTCGGCATTTCTCTCCTCGCGCTCGGGCGGTACAATTTCACCGCCCGAGCCCAACTCCTCTGCCCTTTTTGTCTTGACTTGGCACTTGGCTCCGATTTTGGTTCTTCCGGTCGTGTTTCCTGCAAATTCATCATGCCCGAGTGAGATAGGATAAAATGCAAATATTTATTCTAAAATGAACAGAATGTGATTGAAATAAACGATGCGCAATGCAAAACACACACAGACTAATGCAATAAAACACGTAAAAACGACACATATCACTGATCAAATATGTCTTCGGTCCTGGGCAGAGGATACTTGTTATTGACTATGACCCTTTTCAGTTCTCTGTAATCGATGCAGAGTCGCATGATGTCGTCTTTCTTCTACACAAACAATATCGGAGCGCCCCATGGAGAAAAACTCGGGCGAATGAAAACCTTTTTCATCAAATCCTTTGATTCGGATGATTCAAGTCTTTCATCTCTGTTGGTGCTAGATGATAGGGTGCCTTATAAATTGGCACTCTACCCGGCATCGGCTCAATAGAAAAGTCCACCTCTCTGACTAGTAGAGTGCAAGAAACGTCCTCAGGAAAGTCGCTAGAAAATTCTCTGGCGATCTCGACGTCCTCCAGTCTCAGACTGGCTGGCTCAGATACTGACACAATACTCGCCAGAAAAGCTTGACAACATCTCTTCATCAGTTTCCTCATGATGTGCGGCATCTGCTTGTTCCTTTCTGCCTCAAAAATAAAAGATTTCTCGCTGATCGGTCGAACAGATACTGACTTTTGCCGGAAATCTATCGAAGCTCCATTTGACAAAAGCCAGTCAATGCCCAGAATAATTTCAAACTCAGGCATCAGTAGCACAATCAGATCTGCCTGAACAACAATTTTCTGCAATCGAAGCTCCAATTTCTTCACTATCCTCTCAGTAAACATCTGATTCCCGTAAGGAATCGAAACTTGGAAGCCCAAATTCATGGCCTCTAGTACAACTCCTAGTCGCTTAACAAAAGTCTCGGATATAAATGAATGTGTAGCTTCTGAATCTAGCATTACTTAGGTGGCTACATCTGAAATAAATATCCTTCCTAGGACAAAATATACCATCAAATCCGTTCAAGCCTAATAAATTCCAGAGATTCTAAGAATACAACCCATAATTATCGAAAATTCTGCAATTAAATCCCTATAATTACTCGAATTTACACGCATTTGCCAACCAAAATTTCTGAATTAGCACTCGAGTCCCTAAAAATTTCTGTTTCGACCCCGAATGTTCTGTTATTTGCAGTTTGATTCCTCAAAATTCTTAATTTAAATCCATTCAATCCTTAAATTTGTTTAATTGCAACATGAAACCTATTTATTCTAAGTTCTCGATTCCAAAAATAGTTCTACTAACCAACTTAACATTTCATGCAATCAAGGCAATTTTAAAATAAATGCTAAGCAAATAGGTTACCGGTGATCAAAGTAGAGTCGGGCTCTACTTCTTCCTCTTCTTCATGCATTGCATAGGCCTTACCAGTAGTATGTGTTAGGTGAGTTTTTAATGAAGGTGTGGCCCACGCGGAATTTAAAAATGTTTTCTCACATATCCCACATCGGGAAATCCTCAAAGTTGGTCCAAGAAATTTGTTATAAATTGAGCCTTCCTTGTTTGCTTTTAGTATCCCAAAATCAAAATCTTTTCAGCTTTGATAAAAGAGAGTGCATAGAAAAAAAGAGTGTATTTTTTTCTTGAGTGCGGGAATTCTCTTTTGTGAGTTAGAGAAATTATTTTCTCGGTATACTCGGTTTGGGATCGTGAGATATTGAGTGTATTGGTGTATACACTTGTTGTAATATTTTTTCCGGTTATAAAAGTTGCAGTGCTCCGTGGACGTAGCCTATATTGGGTGAACCACGTAAATCTTTGTGTTCTTGTTGGTTGTTTTATTCCGCAATTTTTGGGGTACTATTATTGTAACGAACCGTACTTTAACTACTTGAAATTTGCGGAAAAATTAAAAATTTTCTTAAATGTAAACATCCATACGGTCGTCACTCAACATTCGTAAAAATATCGTTGAAATCAACCATCACAAATAAAATTTGCTAAAAGGAAAGCTGTCTCAAAATGTCTCACATCCAAATCATAAAACCAGAGTATTTTAAAATTTTGCTTAAGAACATAAACTTGGCGGTCCTCAGGTTTAGCCTCCCACTCAGTCCAAGCCTGCCCCTTGGTCGCCACCTCCTGACTCCTCAACATAGTCACCTGCATCGATCAAGTCTAGTGAGTCTAAAGACTCGACACGTATAAACTGGGATAACGAGTACTACATAGTAAAATCGCATACATCTTAAAAATAGAACGTACTTAACTTGAAACTTGAACTTGTATAATAAACTTGAACATACGTACGTACATATCTAGACGTGCCGTCAACATAAACTTTCATAAACATACTGCATACTTGAACATACATAGCTTCATCATTTTTGCGTTGAGGATGTTTCAAAGCAAGTGACCCATAACATAATCAATGCCTGATCAGACAAACCATAGTACTGGATTGACAGGGACGTATCCACTGCCACATACATGAGATCCCCGTTCATAATTTAACGGGCTGGTTGGTCCACGTTCATAATTTAACGCTTCCCAACCTCGATCTAACCCGTTCATAATTTAACGGGCGGATTGGTCCCCCTTCATAATTTAACGCTTTCCAATCCTAAACATACTTTGGTCACAAGACATTTAGCATACCTCAAAAACTAAAAATATTTTCTTGCACGTCATACATACTTACTTGGCGTTGAGGGATTTTTTGGACTTCGACTGGGCCGTTGCTGCGACATACTAACATGAAATTGCATACTTAACTTTAATATCTTAAACGTAGGTACTCGAACTCACCGCCGAAGTGCATAAATAGCTTATGACATTCTAGATCACTCGGGACTTGACCTCATTTAATCATACTAATCATGACATCCAACCCCGAACAAACTCTAAGATGACGTGTGAACATTTCCCAACAATAAAAGACGTGAACTTACTATTAGGACTTGGAAAGAAGGAAGAATAAACTGTTTGGGCAGAAGGGGTGGCGCTCGGGCAGTGAAACTTTACCGCTCGGGCACCAGGGTCCGCGCTCGGGTGGTAACAAATTTCCGCTCGAGCGCCGAGGGTACTGGGAAGAACCCTCGGACAGAAAGAATGGCGCTCGGGCGGTGAGAAATTACCGCTCGGGCGCCGAGTGCACTGAACTACGCGACTCTGAAACTTAAACTCTCCATTTTCGATTACACCGACCGTGACACACCCCGAGGCTCATCCTATGACACTAAGGCACTGACTCGACTCTCCAAAACATCCCAACAACGACATACACCAAGCAAACAATCAAATTCGTGAATCCAAATTTTGACACCAATTGATTCCTACGATTTCTAATGCGACCAACGACCATTGACGCGAAACTAAGCATCGAATTCACCCCAAACTCATACTCAATATACATAAACACAACAGAGATCACTGGTCGATCCCCAACGAAGCCTGCAACAATAAAACTTCAAGAACACAAATTTTCGCAAAAGTTGCATTTTGAGCAGTCCCACGAAAAATGCCGTAACGCACTCAATTTTCATCCAAAAATCTTGAATTTTAAATCAAATCGAAGGTAACGAAAAGTTCTACAATTTTCTAGTTGAAAGTTTTCTCAGAATCTCGACCAAAAATTCGCAGATTCAAGCATAACAGAAACAAACGTGATTTTTAGATCTAAAAAGGACTCCAAAAGCGATTTAAACATGGTTGCTCAAACTTCTACACAATATACCCATGGTTTTACGCATAAATAACAACGCACGCATAATATGACATGATCGATGCATCAAGAACAGAATATACGTGCCTTTTGATATTTAAAAATACCGTAACGACGATACCGAAGCGGAGATGGCGTGAGGATTGATCCGGGACGATTGTGGAACGATTTTCTTGAAATAAACTCGACGAAATATTGCTGGAAATTGATGAGGGAAGGGGCGGCTGCTTCTATACCAAGAACCCTAAGTTTCTTTCTTTTAAATTCTGAAAATAAAAATGTGTATATGTGTGTATTGTGTTTTTACGTGAGTGTGTGTGTGAAATTGTGTGTGTGCGTGTGTTTGGGTAGAATTTAGGCAATTAAATTGTTTAATTACCCTATTAAAATGCTAACTAAAAAGGCTAATCAAGTTGCTCCTTTAAATGCTAGTTAAAATATTATAAAATGTTACTCCACTATTAACTCTAAATAAACTCTCTTACTTTAAAATAAAATACACAAGAGTCATATCTTTAAAAGTTTTAAAATTCTAAACTCACTCAAATAAATAACTTAGGCTTTAAAATGCTAAAAGCTAATAAGTTATTTAAAATGCCCCATCCTCGACTAAAAATAAAATACCATCCTTTAAAATTGCCAAAAATCGTCGCCGGTCTTTTCCTCGATCCTGCCTCGAATAATCGCCTAAAACATAAACTCGGAAAAAAATTTAACGTGCATCACGTAAGCATAATTAATTTAAAATAATGCATTTAAATAAATCATGCAAGGCTAAAACTCCTTTCTAAAATTAAATGAATGATTTAATAATTAAATAAATGCATGGGTTTTACGTGTACTGAATTTGGGCACTACAGTTCCTCCCCCACTTATAAAAATTTCTTCCTCGAAATTAAGTCTTACCGAACAACTCCGGATAGCGAAGTCTCATATCTGCTTCTGATTCCCAAGTGGCCTCTTCCACCGATGCATCTATTGGTATGGCTCCCTATGAGGTTGGTGAGAGAGCGAAGTCTCATATCTGCTTCTCATATTTGAGCTACCACTGCCACTTTCCTGCTCAAAGCGTCTGCGACAACATTAGCCTTTCCCGGATGGTAGCTAATTTCGCAGTCGTAATCTTTCACAAGTTCTAACAACCGTCTCTGTCTCATATTCAACTCTTTCTGCATGAAGAAATATTTGAGACTTGTGGTCGGTGAAAATCTGACATTTCTCGCCGTATAGATAGTGTCTCCAAATTTTCAGTGCCAAGACAACGGCGGCTAACTCAAGGTCATGCGTCGGGTAGTTCTTCTCGTGCACTTTCAACTGCCTGGAGGCATAAGCTATGACCCGACCTTGCTGCATCAACACTGCGCCTAAACCGAGCTTAGATGCATCGGTATAAAGCACAAACTCACCTTCCCTGACGGCATGGCTAGCAATGGCGCTGAAATAAGAGCTTGCTTCAAGGTGTCGAAGCTCTTTTGGCAATCCTCACTCCACACAAACTTAGCATTTTTCTTGGTTAGTGAAGTGAGCGGCACTGCTATGGACGAAAATCCCTTAATGAACTTACGGTAATAGCCTGCTAAACCCAAAAAGCTGTGGATTTCTGATGCATTCTTTGGCTCCACCCATTCCTTAACGGCTGCTACCTTCGCTGGGTCCACCTCAATACCACTGCTAGATACTATATGCCCCAAAAATGCAACTTTCTGCAACCAAAACTCGCACTTAATAAACTTCGCAAATAGCTTGCGACTCTGCAAGGTCTGTAAAACTGTCCTCAAGTGCTGGTTATGCTCCTCATGGCTCTTCGAGTATATGAGAATGTCGTCAATAAGCACTATTACGAACTGATCAAGGTAGGGCTGAAATACTCGATCCATGAGGTCCATAAAAATTGCTGGAGCGTTCGTCAAACCGAATGGCATTACTAAGAACTCGAAATGCCCATACCTGGTCCTGAAGGCCGTCTTGTGAACATCTGCATCCTTAACCTTCAGCTGGTGATACCATGATCGAAGATCTATCTTAGAGAAAACTGTAGCTCCCTGCAATTGATCAAACAAGTCTTTGATTCTAGGAAGTGGGTACTTATTCTTGATCGTTACCTTGTTCAGCTCTCGGTAATCGATGCACAGCCTCATACTCTCATCCTTCTTCTTTACAAAGAGCAGTGGTGCGCCCCATGGTGAGAAACTAGGGCGGATAAATCCTTTGTCGAGGAGCTCCTGAATCTGCTGCTTGAGCTCTAACATCTCAGCTGGAGCTAATCGGTACGGTGCCTTAGAGATTGGCGCTGTGCCTGGCACGAGGTCGATTGCAAACTCCACCTCTCTCTCTGGTGGAAGGCCTGTGACGTCATCAGGAAAGACGTCTGGAAAGTCTCTGACTACTGGCACCTCTGATAAAGATGGAGTGGGCACATCAGGCGCTGAAATAATACTAGCCAAGAAGGCCTGACACCCCTTGGAAATCAACCTCCTCGCCTGCATGCACGAAATCATGCGAGGGAAGCTTCTCCATCTAGCTGGTTCAAAAAGAAACTGCTCCATGCCCGGCTGACGTGAATCTTGATACGAATAAATAGCAAACACGATTAAAAATAAATCGCACCCTCTATTCAATTACGATATTAAGATCCGTGTGTTTTCCCGATCTTTTGATTCAAGTATTGTGTGATATTCACCTCTAAACTAGCAAGAGTTTAGCAACAAATAAACACGAGGATAAACAATCGAAAACTATACGAACCTTCGAAGAACTTTGCCTACGACAATCCGCACAAGCAACGATCGACAAACGCCACAAAGTTAAAAACTTTGATAAGTTTGATTTGATTTGACAAAGCTAAAAGCTTTGAAAAGTTGAGAGAAAATTCTCACAAGTTTGATAAACTCAAAATAATATGTGTATTGTATGTTGAATTTCGTCCAAATACATTATAATAAAGAAAAGATATCAAAAATCTAGTCTCCCAAAATAATAAAACTCTAGAAAAGGAAACAAATCCGCACAGAAAACACTAGGCACGGACCCCGTGCAGTCCTCCGTGTCTGGGTCCGTGTACATACTGTAAAACTCTTCAATCGGGATCAAGGGACACGGACCCTGTGCTCGCCTCCGTGTACGGGTCCGTGTAGGCACTGTATTTGCCAATAACAAAGGGCACGGACCCCGTGCCTGGGTCCGTCTCCAGGTCCGTGGAGCCACTGTAAAAACTCATCCCAGCTTGTAAAGGACACGGACCCCGTGTGCAGGTCCGTGTGCAGGTCCGTCCAGACTCGGTCAGCAACATCAATGCTTGAATGACTTTCCGTTGGCCTCCAAACGTACTCCCATGCATCACGACCTCTTCCGGCTTGCTCATGACTCCTTGTAGCGCCTCCTTGAATCTCTTTAGTCGACCCCTCGTGATTGGTCCCTCCGGCAACTGCAAAGGATCCCATGCTTTCCTTGGAACGTCCACGTTCGCATCATCCTCCCCTTCTTGAGAAGGATTTGTCCTCAAATCTTGCTCGTCACCTACATCAAACAACGACAAGTCACTAACATTAAAAGTAGAGCTAACATTATACTCACCTGGCAAGTCGAGTTTGTAGGCATTGTCATTGATCCTCTCTAGAACTTGGAATGGTCCATCGCCCCTAGGTAGTAGCTTTGAGCGTCGCTTCTCCGGAAACCTCTCCTTCCTCAAGTGTAGCCACACCCAATCGCCCTTCTCGAATACCACCTTCTTTTTCCCTTTGTTGGCTTGCTTAGCATATTGCTCATTTCGCTTCTCAATATTGGCTTTTACCTTCTCATGCAAACTCCTAACGAATTCAGCCTTCTTTTTGCCGTCTAAGTTTAACCTTTCACTCACAGGTAAAGACATCAAATCCAACGGAGTCAAAGGATTGAAACCATATACAATCTCAAATGGTGAATAGCTAGTAGTAGAGTGCACACAATGATTATAAGCAAATTCAACAAATGGCAAGCAATTTTCCCAATTCTTTAAGTTCTTCTTGAGAATAGCACGTAATAAAGTTCCTAACGTCCTATTAACTACCTCAGTTTGACCATCAGTTTGAGGATGACAGGTCGTAGAAAACTGTAATTTAGTGCCAAGTTTAGCCCACAGTGTTTTCCAAAAGTAACTTAGGAATTTAACATCACGGTCCGACACAATGGTCCTAGGCATGCCATGCAGCCTAACGACTTCTCTAAAGAATAGGTCCGCAATGTTAGATGCATCATCCGTCTTGTGACAAGCAATAAATTGTGCCATTTTAGAAAACCTATCCACAACAACAAATATAGAGTCCCTCCCCTTCTTTGTCCTAGGTAACCCCAAAACAAAGTCCATAGAGATATCAACCCAAGGTTCACTAGGGACGGGAAGTGGTGTATATAATCCATGTGGTAGTGTCCTAGACTTAGCTTGTCTACAAGTTATGCACTTCTCACAAATACGCTCAACATCACGCTTCATGTGTGGCCAATAAAAATGTTCATGCAATGCACTTAAAGTCTTAGCCACCCCAAAGTGTCCCATTAGGCCACCCCCATGTGCCTCCCTAACAAGTAATTCACGAATCGATGACTTGGGAATGCATCTATCCTCTCTAAACAAGAAACCTTTATGCAAGTAGAATTTATCATGTGGACCATGCATACAAGTTTCAAACACTTCCTCAAAATCATCATCTAGCACATACAACTCTTTAACAAGTTCAAACCCCAATATTTTAGACTCCAAAGTAGAGAAAAGTACATACCTCCGTGATAGTGCGTCGGCCACTACATTTTCCTTACCTTGCTTATACTTGATCATGTAGGGGAATGTCTCTATGAAGGCCACCCACTTAGCATGCCGTTTGTTCAGCTTTTGTTGCCCCTTGAGGTGCTTTAGAGACTCATGATCCGTATGAATCACAAACTCTTTAGGCCTCAGGTAGTGCTGCCACGTCTCAAGGGTCCTCACAAGTGCATAGAACTCCTTTTCATACGTGGGATAGTTCAGCGCTGCCCCATTGAGCTTCTCACTAAAGTACGCCACCGGCCTTCCTCCTTGCATCAACACGCCACCAATACCTACACCTGAAGCATCACATTCAATTTCAAAAGTATTAGCAAAATCAGGTAACACAAGTAAAGGAGCATTAATTAATTTTTGCTTGATAATATTAAATGACTTCTCTTGCTCCTCGCCCCAACAGAATGGAACGTTCTTTTTGATGACCGCCGTCATCGGTGCCGCCAATGTTCTAAAATCCTTTACAAACCTCCTATAGAAGCTTGCAAGACCATGAAAGCTTCGGACTTGACCAACAGTAGTAGGCGATGGCCAATCTCGAATAGCACTTACCTTGTCTTCATCCACTTGTATCCCTTGTGAACTCACAACGAAACCAAGAAACACAAGTTTGTTTGTACAAAAATCACACTTCTTTAAGTTAGCATACAAATTTTCAGCCCTTAATGTGATTAGCACAAGTTTCAAGTATTTAACATGCTCTTCAAGATTCTTGCTATACACTAGGATATCATCAAAGTAAACCACAACAAATTTACCTATATGTGCACGCAAGACATGATTCATTAACCTCATAAAGGTGCTAGGTGCATTAGTTAAACCAAAAGGCATAACCATCCACTCATACAACCCATATTTAGTTTTGAAAGCAGTTTTCCACTCATCACCTTCTCTCATCCTAATTTGGTGATACCCACTCCTCAAATCAATCTTACTAAAAATGCAAGACCCATGCAATTCATCTAACATATCATCTAGTCTAGGTATGGGATGCCTATACTTAATGGATATGTTATTGATTGCTCTACAGTCGACACACATACGCCAGGAGCCATCTTTCTTAGGGACTAGCAAAACAGGCACCGCACAAGGTGACATGGACTCACGCACATAACCCTTATCTAATAACTCACTTACCAGCCTTTGTAGCTCCTTAGTCTCCTCCGGATTGCTCCTATAAGTTGGACGGTTCGGCAAGGCACTCCCGGGCACCAAATCAATTTGGTGCTCAATTCCCCTCAATGGTGGTAAGCCTTGAGGTAGCTCCTCCGGAAATACATCGTCAAATTCCTGCAATAGTGAAACAACAATGCTCGGAAGGGATCCGGCTATATCACTTGTGTTAAGGAGGATCTCCTTGTAAAGAATTAACACAAGTGGTTCATGTGTGTGCAACAAGTGTTTTATCTCACCCTTTTGGGCCATATAAGAATTCTTTTTGGCCTCTTTCCTCTCCTTTTCTTTCCCCTCAATTTCTTTCCTCTCTTTTTTTGTTTGTGTGGCTATCTCACTCTTTTCAACTCTCTTTTTTTCAGCCACTTCAATTTTATTTTCAGAGGCCATCTCACTTTTTAATTCACTCTTTTTTTCGGCCTCATCTCTCTTTTTTTTTTCAAGTGGTCCTCCAATACTTGCTTTGGGGACAATGGAAGTAAGACAACAGTTTCTTTTTTCAAGACAAACGAGTACTTATTTTTGAACCCATCGTGAGTCACTCGCCTATCAAATTTCCATGGCCTACCCAACAATATATGACAAGCATGCATAGGTACCATGTCACACAAAACCTCATCCACATACTTCCCAATTGAAAAGGACACTAGAACTTGCCTATTCACTCTCACCTCCGCACAATCGTTCAACCATTGAAGCTTATATGGTTGAGGATGTTTTATTGTAGGCAATCCCAATTTCTCAACCATCTCAATGCTAGCCACATTGGTGCAACTTCCCCCATCTATGATGACATTGCACACCTTACCACTCACAAAACATCTAGTGTGAAACAAGTTCTCCCTTTGGTTAATCTCCTCATCTTTGACTTGGGCACTCATAATTCGCCTAGTCACTAGAGCTTCTCCTACAACCGCCCCATATCCCTCATTGGGATCCTCCAACTCCGGCATATCATCATCACTACCCTCGCCATCCCCCTCACTTTGAGACTCATATTCACCATAATCATTCAAAAACATGACTCTCTTATTAGGACACTCACTAGCAATATGGCCCAACCCTTGACATCTAAAACATTTTGTATCTCTAGAACGAGTAGTAGGAATTTCAGATTTACCTTGTACTCCATGTCTAGGTGCCTCTTGTTTTGGTTCAAACTTAGGCTTGGTCACCACTTTGCTATCATCTCGCTTGGCCGCATTTGGTCGCCAAGAAGAAGACGCACCTCCGGGTTGATTGGTGCGGCCAACTCCTCGCCTCTTGAGTTGTTGCTCCACTTTAATGGCCATTTGCACCATCTCGTCTAGATCTAAGTAGTGCCGAAGCTCCACTTGATCTTGGATCTCCCTGTTCAAACCACAAAGAAAACGAGCCATAGTTGCTTCATTATCCTCCTCAGTATTTGCCCTAATCATGAGTACTTCCATCTCCTTATAGTAGTCCTCAACACTCTTCAACCCTTGCCTCAAAGTTTGTAACCTCTTAAACATCTCCCTATAATAGTGGTTAGGTACAAACCTCTTCCTCATTACACTCTTCATCTCATCCCAAGATTCAATGGGTCTCTCATTATACTTTCTTTTAGTGGTCACTAATTGATTCCACCAAATGAGAGCATAGTCTAAGAACTCAACCACCGCCAACCTCACCTTCTTTTGTTCGGAGTAGTGGTGACATTCAAATACGAACTCTACCCTCTTTTCCCATTCTAGGTACGCCTCCGGGTCAGATTTCCCATGGAATGAAGGGATTTTCATCTTAATACTACCCATGTGACCATCTTCCCTAGTCTCCTCATACCTACCCCGCATGGCCTCCCTTCTTCCTCTACCAAATCCTCTATCTCTTCCATTCCTACCCCAATTCTCATTTTGACTCTCATCGCCTCCTCCTAGATCATACTCCTCGTCATCTCTACCCAAATCCCTAGGCTTAGGTTTACCCCCACTAACACTAACCTCAAGTTTACCCAACCTCTCATGCAACGACTCTATTTGGGTCGTCATCATCCTACTAAAATCCCCAAACAACGCCTCCAGTAGAAACTTAGATGACCCCGGGTTCGAATTATCTCCTACCTCCTTCTCCATCTAATTCTTAGAATTGTACCTGCAAGAAAATGTTAGTAGAAAACAAATAACTCCTCACCCAAAAGCTCACCGGTCACTCCAAAGAAATTCACTCGTCTCTCCTCTCTTATTTTTTTGCTCACAACAAATACTCACTAGTCACTCCAAAGAAATAACACTCACACTAAAATGTTTCCACTCGAATTTGATAGTACTCTCAAAAGTGTGCTCAAGCTTTGTATTTGGGATATCAAACAATCAAGGTTCAAACTTGTGAACAAATGCGACCGACTCACTTGGACTGTGTAGACAAGAAATTCGAATATGAATTTTTTTTTTTTTTTTTTGACTGTGAGAGACCATTAAATATGACTCTCTAAAGGGAATAGAACAATATATCAAAAAGAAATAATGGTGAATTTTCGGAATTTTTGTATTTTTTTTTTTTTTTGGCTTGAGTACTACTCGAAAATCCCAAAAAAAAAAGTCACCAACAAATTTCGAGAATCACAGATTCACGAAAAAATTTACGAAGAACGATAGAACAAAACAGATCTGAAAATAAACGAAGAAATAATACAGATCTGCTATTTAGAAACAAGATAATTACTTGAATTCAATAAACCTGGGCTCTGATACCAAATGACGTAAATCTTGATACGAATAAATAGCAAACACGATTAAAAATAAATCGCACTCTCTATTCAATTACGATATTAAGATCCGTGTGTTTTCCCGATCTTTTGATTCAAGTATTGTATGATATTCACCTCTAAACTAGCAAGAGTTTAGCAACAAATAAACACGAGGATAAACAATCGAAAACTATACGAACCTTCGAAGAACTTTGCCTACGACAATCCGCACAAGCAACGATCGACAAACGCCACAAAGTTAAAAACTTTGATAAGTTTGATTTGATTTGACAAAGCTAAAAGCTTTGAAAAGTTGAGAGAAAATTCTCACAAGTTTGATAAACTCAAAATAATATGTGTATTGTGTGTTGAATTTCGTCCAAATACATTATAATAAAGAAAAGATATCAAAAATCTAGTCTCCCAAAATAATAAAACTCTAGAAAAGGAAACAAATCCGCGCAGAAAACACTAGGCACGGACCCCGTGCAGTCCTCCGTGTCTGGGTCCGTGTACATACTGTAAAACTCTTCAATCGGGATCAAGGGACACGGACCCCGTGCTCGCCTCCGTGTACGGGTCCGTGTAGGCACTGTATTTGCCAATAACAAAGGGCACGGACCCCGTGCCTGGGTCCGTCTCCAGGTCCGTGGAGCCACTGTAAAAACTCATCCCAGCTTGTAAAGGACACGGACCCCGTGTGCAGGTCCGTGTGCAGGTCCGTCCAGACTCGGTCAGCAACATCAATGCTTGAATGACTCCTTGTAGCGCCTCCTTGAATCTCTTTAGTCGACCCCTCGTGATTGGTCCCTCCGGCAACTGCAAAGGATCCCATGCTTTCCTTGGGACGTCCACGTTCGCATCACCGGCGGTCTAACTAAAACTGACCTCTTCTGAAAGTCGATTAAGACTCTGTTCTTTGTCAGCCAGTCCATTCCCAGAATGATATCAAACTCTGGCATTGGTAAGACGATCAAGTCGGCATACACTAGGTGGCCGTGTAGTTCTAGATCGATATCTCTGACCACACTGGTAGCTAAGAGCTCTTCCCCCGATGGGACTGTCACTGAAAAGTTCACCTCTAGGCCGATGGACTTGATGTCCAGATGGTTAGCAAAAGTCTCCGAGATAAATGAGTGAGTAGCTCCTGAGTCTATCAGTGCAGTTGTTGATAATCTCTTAATAAAAATGTTTCCTGAGATGCGTTAGCACAACACAACTTATATCCCCAAAAATACTATCATTAACCTAAAGCACAATAGGACTCAGCGTCCCAAGGCACACAAAGATTACAAGCACACTAATATCCCCAAATAGAATTCCAAATGCAAGACAACGAAATACTGAGCTTAGATAGAAAGGTTTACCTGTCAGTAAAGTAGTGTCTGGATCCGCCTCCTGTGCATGCATCGCGAATACCCTGCCTTGAGTTGGCTGTTTCCACTGTGGGCACTCCTTAAGCATGTGGTCAGTGGCTCCACATTTAAAGCATTAGCCTGACCCATATAAGCACTGTCCTGGATGCTGGCAGTTGCACTTAGGACACACTGGGAAGATAGCGGGCCTTTGTGGCGCCCCCTTCTACTGAACGGGACCCTTGCCCTTCGGCGGTCCCTGAAAAAGTTTCTTCCCTGGCGGCCCCTGATACGGTTTCTTAAAATGGGGTCGCTGATTCTGCTCCTGCTGGTGTGGCTGCGGTGGAGCCTGATAGGGCCTCTTGCCCTGCCTGTCCGCCTCAATATCTCGCTGGTCTTGCTCTGCCACCAGAGCTCTAGAAACGGCAACTGCATAAGAAGTAGGGCTAGCTACCCTCACATCACGGCGCAGGACAGGCCGCAAACCATCCATGAAATACCTCAGCTTTGCCTGAGCATCATTCGAAATGAGGGGTACGAAGTAACATCCCCTCTCAAAATTTCTGACAAAATCTGCCACACTACTGTCTCCCTGTCTCAGCGTCATAAATTCCCTGGTCAGATGAGAGCGCTCTTCTTAGTGAAGTACTTGGCGTAGAACACCTCTTTGAATTCGTTCCACGATAGAGTCTACAAGTTTACTGCCACTGACGCACTCTCCCACCATAGTCTCGCATCCCCTGACAGTAAGAATATAGCGCATCTGACCCGGTCAGCGTCAGTCAGCTCCATGAACTCAAATATTACCTCGATGGACTTGATCCATCCCTCAGCTACCATCGGGTCAGTAGTACCCGAAAACTCCTTCGGACTCATCCTCCGGAACCTCTCGTTTACTGCCTCTCGTCTAGGCCTCTCCTCGGGGCCTACAGCAGTCTGGTTCCTCGCAAACTGTGCGAAGAATTGCGTCATACCAGCAAGCATCTATGCCTGCATATCTGGAGGTGGTGGTGGTGGAGGATTGGCCCTCTCCTCATCTCGATGTTCCATATCCTCAACTCGGTGCTCTCTGTTCTCATCCCTTGCTTCCCGGTCAACCAAACGTCTAGGAGGCATACTGTTCCAATAATTCACCCAACACGTAACCCACTATGCATAGAGGATGTTTCAAAATTTGCTAAAAGGAAAGCTGTCTCAAAATGTCTCACATCCAAATCATAAAACCAGAGTATTTTAAAATTTTTCTTGCGAACATAAACTTGGCGGTCCTCGGGTTTAGCCTCCCACTCAGTCCAAGCCTGCCCCTTGGTCGCCACCTCCTGACTCCTCAACATAGTCACCTGCATCGATCAAGTCTAGTGAGTCTAAAGACTCCACACGTATAAACTGGGATAACGAGTACTACATAGTAAAATCGCATACATCTTAAAAATAGAACGTACTTAACTTGAAACTTGAACTTGCATAATAAACTTGAACATACGTACGTACATATCTAGACGTGCCGTCAACATAAACTTTCATAAACATACTGCATACTTGAACATACATAGCTTCATCATTTTTGCGTAGAGGATGTTTCAAAGCAAGTGACCCATAACATAATCAATGCCTGATCAGACAAACCACAGTACTGGGCTGACAGTGACGTATCCACTGCCACATACATGAGATCCCCGTTCATAATTTAACGGGCTGGTTGGTCCACGTTCATAATTTAACGCTTCCCAACCTCGATCTAACCCGTTCATAATTTAACGGGCGGATTGGTCCCCGTTCATAATTTAACGCTTTCCAATCCTAAACATACTTTGGTCACAAGACATTTAGCATACCTCAAAAACTAAAAAATTATTTCTTGCACGTCATACATACTTACTTGGCGTTGAGGGATTCTTTGGACTTCGACTGGGGCCGTTTATGTGACATACTAACATGAAATTGCATACTTAACTTTAATATCTTAAACGTAGGTACTCGAACTCACCGCCGAAGTGCATAAATAGCTTATGACATTCTAGATCACTCGGGACTTGACCTCATTTAATCATACTAATCATGACATCCAACCCCGAACAAACTCTAAGATGACGTGTGAACATTTCCCAACAATAAAAGACGTGAACTTACTATTAGAACTTGGAAAGAAGGAAGAATAAACTGTTTGAGCAGAAGGGGTGGCGCTCGGGTGGTGAAACTTTACCGCTCGGGCGACAGGGTCCGCGCTCGGGCGGTAACAAATTTCCGCTCGAGCGCCGAGGGTACTGGGAAGAACCCTCGGACAGAAAGAATGGCGCTCGGGCGCCGAGTGCACTGAACTACGCGACTCTGAAACTTAAACTCTCCATTTTCGATTACACCGACCGTGACACACCCCGAGGCTCATCCTAGGACACTAAGGCACTGACTCGACTCACCAAAACATCCCAACAACGACATACACCAAGCAAACAATCAAATTCGTGAACCCAAATTTTGACACCAATTGATTCCTACGATTTCTAATGCGACCAACGACCATTGACGCGAAACTAAGCATCGAATTCACCCCAAACTCATACTCAATATACCTAAACACAGCAGCGATCACCCGTCGATCCCCAACGAAGCCTGCAACAATAAAACTTCAAGAACACAAATTTTCGCAAAAGTTGCAGTTTGAGCAGTCCCACGAAAAATGCCGTAACGCACTCAATTTTCATCCAAAAATCTCGATTTTTACATCAAATCGAAGGTATCAAAAAGTTATACAATTTTCTAGTTGAAAGTTTTCTCAGAATCGCGACCGAAAATTCGCAGTTTCAAGCAGAACAGAAAAAAACGTGATTTTTAGATCTAAAAAGGACTCCAAAAGCGATTTAAACATGGTTGCTCAAACTTCTACACAATATACCCATGGTTTTACGCATAAATAACAACGCACGCATAATATGGCATGATCGATGCATCAAGAACAGAATATATGTGTCTTTTGATATTTAAAAATACCGTAACGACGATACCGAAGCGGAGATGGCGTGAGGATTGATCCGGGACGATTTTGGAACGATTTTCTTGAAATAAACTCGACGAAATATTGCTGGAAATTGATGAGGGAAGGGGCGGCTGCTTCTATACCAAGAACCCTAAGTTTCTTTCTTTTAAATTCTGAAAATAAAAATGTGTATGTGTGTGTATTGTGTTTTTACGTGAGTGTGTGTGTGAAATTGTGTGTGTGCGTGTGTTTGGGTAGAATTTAGGCAATTAAATTGTTTAATTACCCTATTAAAATGCTAACTAAAAAGGCTAATCAAGTTGCTCCTTAAAATGCTAGTTAAAATATTATAAAATACTACTCCACTATTAACTCTAAATAAACTCTCTTACTTTAAAATAAAATACACAAGAGTCATATCTTTAAAAGTTTTAAAATTCTAAACTCACTCAAATAAATGACTTAGGCTTTAAAATGCTAAAATCTAATAAGTTATTTAAAATGCCCCATCCTCGACTAAAAATAAAATACCATCCTTTAAAATTGCCAAAAATCGTCGCCGGTCTTTTCCTCGATCCCGCCTCGAATAATCGCCTGAAACATA